>NW_027287427.1:12788660-13121160 GCF_022747635.1 Hetaerina americana
TTAAAGTAAATTCATGAATAATTCACACACTATTTATCTGATATTTTGTAATATATAATAGAAGATTAATCTCAATAATGAATAAAATACATGTACTCACGCTAAGATGAATATTTGCGTGACTAACAGTTATTTAGATCTATTGAATAATTACTAGTATAACGTGCGATAAATTATTCCATTGATCTATTCTACTTACGATAGAATGGCACCCCTACGTGTAACATTCAGCTATTAGATTGATATAAAATAATGTATCTCATGGAATTGATTAGAGAAAAAATTAATGATTGCAGTAAACTTTTAAAAAAATGAAAAGGTCTTAAATAACTAATATAATGACTGAATAATGCACTGTTATAAATTTCATACCGCACTTCATTGACTAGAACATTATTTCATAATCTCTAGAACTCACACCTTAACATTGATTGTTCTGTTGCAAACAGTTCGGTAAATAGACCATTAGTTATAACATAAGAAGGATCTAAATGCAAAAAATAGTATTAGTGCTAAAGAGGCTTTTCTTGAAGCTTGTCTAGTATGAAGGTCGATGACAGGTGATAAAGGCGATATATTAGATATTAGACTGGAATTATTTTTCCTCGTGGTATTGGAAGTTCGAAGTTCGTTAGTAATTAGGTACTTCCGAATTTTTAAAAAAATTATGGCTAATAATGTAATTGTTTTGCCGAGCAATGTGTTCCCACGCGCACTTCACTGTGCTTAGCAGTGAAGTGGAAATGATGCTGACTACAATATTTATTAATGAAGGAAAAGTGAGCTTTGCCAGCAGGGCATAACAGCATGCGTAATGGTTTTAGGAAGGCTTCGTTTAATCCTTATACATTTTCTGATTTGCTGACCCTAACTCTCCAGATAAGAAACTACTGAAAGCCGTGAACTATTATGATGCATGCAGGTTTTAAAGTAACTGTGTTTGATTTATTTAGATTGACGCGTCATGACAAAAAGGCAGCTCAAACTATGCGATTTCCCATATTACTGCAGCGTTGTGGTGATAATCTTCGAATAGTGGATGGGTAGTGTTAGTCAGAGGAGTTAGACTGAGATTTCCGTTATCACCCGTGATATTCTACGTATATATGTAGGAAATATTACGAGAAGCATGGGAATAACTGAAGTTTGAAAGTATAACTCATAAAATAAATTAGTTTTTGCGGATTATTAAACTTTATTTTGTCGGCCAATGGGCTGCAACCATTGCAGAGCGCATTGGAAATTCAGTGCGATAGATATGAGAGAGGATAATCTATGTAAATGATACTGGTACAGATGATATGAGGTTTTCTAGAAAGAGAAAGTCCAAGTCAAATATTAAAGAGGAGTTTATAAACTAGCGCAGGTGGCACAGTTTACCTATCTTGGAAGTTTTGGACCAATATATTCAAAGCGGTAGGGATATAAGAAGAATGCAATAGGCAAAGACGCTTTTACAAGGATGAACGGTTTGGTGACGGGCTGTGAGTAAAAATGTTTAGTAAGGATAAGTGATACCCTTGGCATGGGGTGTGGTTCTGTACGGCGTGGAAACATGACTGTTGAGTTGAAAGAAATCCATAGATGGCGGTAAGTATGGACTCAGAAGGCATTTACGAATTAAGGGGGCAAATGCGTCTGTAGATATTAGTAGAAAAAGTAATCGGCACTGTATGCACTCATTAGTTCAATCTCGACTGGAACTGCAATCATTCAGTCTGTAGACATTTATAAACCAGTAATCAATGTAATTTTGGAAGCAAGTGGAAGATAACTCAACAGCATCACGGAAAACCTGTGAATGAACCAAATTTACTGATGGCAATCATCCAAATTGCTTGTAATAGGAAGGTAACTGTTTTAGAGTTCTGTAGTAGGGGCTATTACGTAATTATGGGTGCAATCTACAGCTATAAGTTTTAATTACGGATCTATTGGAGATTACCATGTCCATGATAATGCCCTATTTTGGTCGCCGTTGAAGTGAGTAATTACTGTACTTATGCCCATAGTAAATATTTTTTATGAAAATTTAGTCCCATAGTTGACAGTTAATTAAGGAAATAACAATTCGTTGGAATTTTTCCATAATATTAATATTGGTTGATATTTTGTAATTAACCATTAGTTATTTCGTGGATACATTTCCGTCGTGAGGACTAAAGTAAGCATCAGTGCCCTTTCTAGGATATTATTTAATTAAAAATTAAAAAATATATTTTTTGATTTCGGATTGATTTTCTTAGCATTGTTAACATTCATTCATACCAATGTCGTCAAGCAAAACCGGTGATATTGACAACATTTGCTTAACTTGAGGCGTATGAACACTTCAAGACGTTAAGTTCCGAGAGGCCATGACAAATTATAAAAAGAGTTCGGTGTAGAGCGGTTCGCAAACCGAGTTATCACTCAATTGCTTCCTAGCCTGAACTCCATTTGTTCTCCATTATTTCCCACATCATAATTTCTCTCTCCATGATTTCTCCCCCGTCAAAATGCTATTCTCGTCCTCCCTCTCCCTCGCCCACGCACTCCGTCTCCTTCCCATTGCCTCCAAAGTACATTTTTTCTGTCGTCTCCGAATTTCCCCCGACAAAATTATCTTTCTATTTCCTCTACCAATTCTAAAGCTTTCCTATCTCTCCATCCAGCCTTTTGTTTCCATATTCCTACGTACACCTTCCGCAAAATACTCTTCATCTACGTTCGTTTTCTTTTTTGTAACAATAAAATTAGGTTCTGGACCAGATTGAAGCATTCCAACGTATTTCTGCAAAAATAATTGATAAACCTTAATATTGCCCATTGGTTTCTTTTCTTGATTCGAAATATTTCAATAATCTGTAGCTTTCATTTTTCTTGCTAAATTCAATAGTGAATCTTCTCAAGGGGTGGTCACTAAACCTGGGTGCCCGTTGATTATTTATGCACAGGGTTGGTAGCAATAGGATAAGTTAGAACAGCTTCTACACTTCAATACCGTCGTTGAAAATTTTTCTCTATTTTACGCGATTATATTTTCCTTTGATTATCGAAACCCTCATTTCCTTACCCATTCTCCTTCCTCTGCTGCATTCTATCGTACGAAAATACTACATTGATCAAAAATTTCCCGGAATTTATTCAGAAAATTAAAAATACAAGTTTATTCATCTAAATCTATATTGTCCCCTTCAAAGTAATCCCCATCGACTGCAACACACTTATGCCAGCGCTTGATCCAATCCTCGAAACATTTTTTTATATTCGGTTTTCGGTATGTCCATCAGTGCTTCCTGCGATTTTTCCATTACTTCCTCTCGGCTGCTAAAACGCGTGCCCCGTAATGGTTTTTTAACTCGATTGAACAGAAAGAAGTCACAGGGAGCCAAATCAGGTGAATTCGGTGGCTGTTGGATGGTATTTGTTGCATTTTTCGTCAAAAAATTACGAATAATGATAGCACTGTGCGACGGTGCGTTATCATGGTGCAAAATCCACGAGTTTTCTGCCCACATTTCTGGTCTCTTTCGGCGAATTGCTTCACGCAAACGTCTCATAACGCCCAAATAATACTCTTTGTTTACTGTCTGGCCTTCTGGCAAAAATTCATGATGCACTACACCGTTGTAATCCATGAAAACCGTCAGCATTGCCTTCTTTTTTGACTGAAAACGACGTGGTTTTTTTGGTCTCGGCTCATTTGGTGAACGCCATTCACTTGCCTGATGTCTGGATTGCGTGTCGTATTCATAAACCCACGTCTCGTCTCCAGTAATGATCCTTTTGATGAATGTGGGATCGGATTCAGCCTCGCAAATCATGTCTTTTGCGACGTCAACACGGTCTCTTTTTTGCATGAAATTGAGGTCTTTTGGCACCAACTTTGCTGCTACACGACGGAAACCCAAATCATTAACCACAATGTCTTGGGCGGATCCATAGGCAATGTTCAAGTCCTCCGCTATTTCTCTGATGGTTAATTTGCGGTTATTGACCAACATTTCTTTTACTTTATCAATTTTTTCACCGACTTTCGATGTCGATGGTCTGCCACTGCGTTCATCATCTTCGATTGACTCACGACCACTTCTGAACCGCTCGTGCCACTGGTAAACGACCGTTTTTTTTAGAGAATCGTTGCCGAAACACTTTTCCAACATTTCCAACGTCCGTGCGCCACTAAATCCGTTTTTTACGCAAAATTTAATACAAGTTCGTTGTTGCAAATTTAAATCCATTTCTGCAATTTCAAAAAATCGCCAACACACACAGAGATAGATGTACTCTTGGCTACGTAACTTTTGCAAATGTCAAGTTATGACACTAAGATTTAAAGGGAATATCAACAACAGATGTACCAATTTAACAAAAAAACAGAACTCAAATCGGAACGATGGGAGCGCCACACGGTGGTTATTCCGGGAACTTTTTGATCAAGGTAGTATAATAGACTTTTTCACCGCCATTTTGATATACGAACGTCATTATCCATTCTTTTTCAATAATATCGATAAGTTTTAGTGTTTGAAAAATCAAACTCCAAAGCTCTGTTCATTCTATTTCGTTGCAATTTGAATTTGGTCAGCTTGCTGAGAAAGGGTATTGCCAGTTAATTGGTCAACTAGTTAACTGTTATCCCGTTTCTCATTTGGATACACATGTGTCTTGTAATTGGTTGTTAGGGTTCATCATCAATTAAAGTTACATGAAAAGAATTTCGCTAGTATAAATATTGTCATCAGAAAGACTGATGAAAAGCTTTGCCTTATTCGCGCAGTTAATCATTTTTTCCTTTTAGTCTGCACGTAGATGAGTGGGGACGATTAACAAGACTTAAATTCCTAAATGACTTCCACAGAACCACCGCAGCTATTTTGTATTGCTTTCATTTTATAGGAATCTCCTATTTCCTAATGTTGTGTAATTTTATTAAGAATAATTCAAAGGCGGAAATAGCATTGAATACGATGGCTCATTCTAGTCACGAACTATGTGCCTGGGACAAATTCACATTGCCTTCATCATTATGGGAGAGACCACGACTCTCAGTTCCTATTCGAAATGGATTCTTATTCGTCTTCTCTAAACTTCGATGACAAAAGACTTTCGAAAGACTTATGCCCGAACTTGAAAATTACATTTATCCAATACAATACCCAACCCAGATTGCCAAACAATGGCGTTTTCCCATGCACCATGACGAATTTTGACACTTCTCGAATCACAAATACGCCACTTCAACTTCGTGATTCACACCTCACAATACACACGAATTCTCACCCTTGAACTTGTAAACTAGGTAATGCCATGAGGTACTCAAATTTTCGAGAACATTAGAGCCTTACAAAAACATTTTAGCACGCTATCATGTAACACGCTTCTCTGCAGGTGAACATACCTCTCCTATTTGATTCGAATGGCCTAATATGCCGATGTATTTTTCAGTTTTAATTATTCGCGCTATGTCAGAATTAAGACAATGTGTCCGGTTCTCTAATGATCTGGCTTATTTCATTCGGAATTAGGGAGATAGATTTTTTTAACCCGGTAGCACATATCTTCTACCCGCACCAATTTTTGAGAAATCTTGCAGATAAAATACGACTTTTAGCTTGTATCTTAATTAACCCTCTCCACTAAGTTCTAAATTCCGGTTATACGCTCTGAAATTTGCGTAATTGTTGTGAATTATCTTGTCAGATTTATTGTGAACATCACTTTTTATATTTACGCTAAATCATTCTAAAATTATTTTTAAATTTCGTAGTTATGCTGAAATTTGCACATATCTCATTGTCTTTTATGGATTGAAAGACACTAAACTGTTCACCGACTTCAATGTCCACTTAATCGATTTTTCAGGAAAACAGTTTCTTCCAAGCAACAGGTCCACTTTTATGGGGAGACACAACCAACCTATTTGATGCTCATATATTACGTCACTTATGGGTTGGACTTCCCTATTCTCTATTTCATACTGTTACGCACATACGTATAATTAAGTTACACAACCCCCCGTCACGTCCGCACAATCTCACACATTTTAATCGGTATTGCCAATCGCACAGCTGACTTATCAGTGCTTTCACCACCCATTAACTGTTGCAGTTTCCTTGGTGAATTACCTTTCTTATAAAACCCCCCGTGTCTTCCGTATGTCACTCTCTGCTCGTTCCCCTTCTTCCTTTTGGTCTCGACGCAATATACAAACGACTCTCAACATGGAAGACAGTGAATCTCTTTGGAAATCTGTTGTAAGTATGGGTGTACTTTTTTCAAATTCAGCGCCTCAATTGGTCACCGAAAATATCTCTTAATTCAACAGTACGTCAAACGCACCCCAGTTAACAAATGTACGCCGTCGGTACAAACCAGAGGATGGCACCTGCGTCGTCCGGTGCTTAATTCAGAGTTATGGCATGGTATAATATAATCTGATAGGGGCCAACCGCGTGCGATAATCAGGAAGATGTTTATAAAACCTGGTCTGACATTGTTATGGCGGCTGTGAATCAACAACAGATCCCTCCCTAATCCTTCCTCTCCTCTCTCCTTACCAGTGTGGAGCACTCTGCTCTTTCTCCATCGCTCCAACCATCCTCGCCCCCTCGCCCCACGATGGCAAAACTACTTCTCCGCGAGCGACCGACCGTCCCTCGCGTGGGCGGGGACGGCGAAGGACTCTTCGCAGCATCGTTACGAGCCCGTCCCCCTTTCTCGCCCCCCCCGCGAACCCCCGACCACTGCCTGCCTCTCCTCACCCCCTTTCATCGCTGCACGGGGAGAGGGGGAGTGAAGGGGCGCTGGGATGAAGATCCCGGAAGTGATGCAAACGGGAAGGTGGAGATGGGACTTGTGGGAGGGGGAGAAGAAATACGACGGGGGAGATAGGATGGGGCGGGGGAGGGAAGTGTCGGGTGTGGGATGAAGCGTGGGAGTTCGGATTCCACCTCCTTCGTCACAATCCCTCCGCATCTGCCCCCACACCCCCTCCCATTTCCCTCTAGCGCCTCCCTCTGCACATTTCACGGGGTGACGCGTCGCTCTGCAGGTGGCTAAAACAATAACCTCCGTCCCCCCACCCTACCGTTCCCCTATCCATCGTTGCCTCCGCGCCGGAGGTGTCCGGCCTTTTTTAACGAGATGGCAAGTAGTGTCGGGGAATCGGATTTGAGTGTGGTGGCCGGGTTTAGACGCCTCCACCAAGCCGAGAAGAATAATGTTCTCATTCAGCCTCCGGAGTCCCCGGTCGACACCACTTGCCTGTTTGCCTTGCCGGGGAACGCTTGGGGGCGGAGGAAACCCACGCCGTTGGCTGGGAACAGGTCCACGAGACGGCCGAGATTAACGATATCGAGAATGATGAAAACACTAAGTAATGCGGAAATGAAGATGAGTTTTCATTTTAAAAGTGCACGCGGTTTTCATGCAATTAAATTAAACTAAATTGCAAGGCCACTCGTCATTACTTACAAAGTCACATTATTACAATATATTATTGCTTTTCAAATGCTATTTGTTTGAACTATGCGTACTGCTGCTAATTCCAGCTGACGATCATTTTTAATCGGAATGATATAAATTAATATAACTCATTGTAAGGATTAATAATAATAATATTATGATTTAATTTTATGTTTTTTTTCTCATCTTTAAGTTAATTTCATGCAATTCCGAGTCAACGGCTCTGAAAAGTCAGAGAGGAATAGTTACAGAAAAACAATACAATTGTTCAGCAAAAAAAGCACGGCAGGAGATTCTTGGAGCACAACGCATCTGTGGAAAATTTTATTTCGGGATGAAACTTAATGAAATTAGTTTCTTTCCGCCTTGCCCAAGCGCTTCATCTATTCATCATGGTTATTTACCTCCCTTGTGGCCTTCCCTTGTGTTCACTTATTGCACATATTACAGAAAAGCTTAACCATGATGGGTTATGGATCGGGATGGTAGAGGATCGGCTAGGATGCATGGCAACGAGGCAACAGAATCCAATTTTCCAGCTTGAAATGTGTAATGTAACATAATCATCTAATCCACCTTTTCGACAAAATTTAGTTTCCTCGTCATTCAATTTTCTCATTATCGCCATTACTTCGCGATGTGGTAACCGGCAGTTATCCAGTTAAATAGGAATGTAATGCGCTCGTCCGTCTTCACAAATATCGCAGGCTTAAAACCCGTCGGGTTATAAATCTGAGTCTACGTCATACCCGTAGGCCGTGGGGTGATTAGATTCCACTCAATAGTATGTAATTGTGGGTAAGTATGATATTATCACAAGAGAAATGGTAGATGAAGAGATGCTTGTTGGATTACAATGGTTGCGATCTTTATTTTGGGTTCCAATGTGTTCGTGAATCATGATAAGGTAGAAAGACTGTTTTTAACCTGTTAGTGCTAACTATCGTCTCTTATTTTATTCGAGTGGTCCATCTCCCACATAATTTGGCAGTATTAAATTTTGTTTATTCTCTCAGTATGAATATTAAACTCGAGAGTATTTTCATATTAGCAATAGTGTATTTCCTGGTACTCTAAGCGTGTCTGGAGAATACTTATAAAATATTATAATGAACACATTTTAATACAACTATATAAATAATATTTATATTTTGAGTCAATTTTAGATCTTTGAGCGTGAACTTCAGAATCCCATGTGTTACAAGGTCTTTCCCGAAAGTAATATGACATTCTTTCCCGGATAGACGGACGGACGGACGGGCGGCGGTTTCCCTGGCTGGGTTCGAGGGAGGGGAGTCTCAGGAAAGGCTAGATGCCGGTGGCAGTTGGCTCCCAGCCTTTGCGGAGTGTGAATCATTCGTTTGTGAAACCTCTATAATGTGACTCCGTTACGCTCCGTCATGAACCGGTTATTGGGAGAGCGCCACACCATCAAATTTTCCGTAAAACTGGGAAAAACCGGGAAATAGACTCATGGCATTCTCAATGCAGCTTATGGCGATAAAACCATGGGTAGATCGGGTGTTTTTAAGTGGCGCAAGTTGTTTCGAGAGGGTAGAGAAGATGTTGAAGACGCCGAACGTTCAGGGCGCCCTTCGACCTCAAAAAACGACGAAAACCTTGCATGAGTGAAGGATTTGTTGGACAGGGATCGTAGATTAAGAGTTAAATTGGTTTCTGATGAACTTGGTATCCCTCAAAGTGATGTTCATCGACTTGTGACCGAAAATGTGTGGGCGAAGTTGGTGCTCTCAGGCGAACACTAGGAAACTCGCACGCGGATCTGCCAAGAGCTTCTCGACCTTGCCTCAGCCACCCTACAGCCCTGATGTCGCCCCACCAGACTTCTTCCTCTTCTCTTGTCTCAACTCCATGCTGGAAGGACGTCACCACGGCTCGATGGAAGCGTTACAGCAGGTCGTGGCGAGGGAGCTTAGCAGTATTCCGCGCGCTGCCTTCCAGAAGGCGTACGAGGTGTGGAAAACCCGTTGGCAGCGGTATACTATGGACGCACAAGGGTGCTACTTCGAAGGCTTTTGAGTGAATGTATCAATTCTGGCAGTAAATGTTTTTATCGACTCAGTCTTACTACTTTTGGGGCAGACCTTGTGTGTAAACTTTAATGAGTTCCAAGATTGGCAGCCTTTATTATTTTATTTCTTTGTTTTCGTATTAACATGTCGTGGCGAATGGAATTCTGTTACAATACTGAAGACTTGTTATATTTAAGACTGTATTATATATAAGACTGCTAACATTGGTTTTGAATCAATTATTAGCAGATATTAGGCTAATATTAGCCGAAAAATTTCAATGGAAACATGGCTTTAGGTAAATGGGGAAGAAATCAGCTGCAACACTTCTTAACGCTAAATTTCATCTTTTTCATATGTTTACATGTTTGGTGTTTAGCTTTTCTCACGTTTACAAAATCTATTTCATAACATGCAAGCTTGTATAAGGCCGGTAAAACTAACAACTCTTGAAATACGAGAAGGCGCATTGTGCAGCAAGGCCTAATAATATTACGCAAGAGGCTAAACACGTTAACACCGCCCTACTGGTATCTCCAGGCATGATTGCGACGATGAATTTTTAATGGTTTAACTGGCTCATCACAAGTGCGAAACCTTGATAAATTAAGTTCTCCATTTTCTTCCAACAAAAGCTCATAACGTCAATGCATTCTACTTTCTCCTCGTCATTCCATTTATCTACCATCTCAATTACTTTTCCCTCCCAAGCCCTTCTCTCTTGTTTCCTTCTATTCTTAAATTCGCCAGCATACATTTTCTTCGCATTTATGCTTTCTGTGAGCCTAATGCTTTGGTTTTTCTCATGAAAAATACTTTGGATTCCCATTACCCTATAAAGGTGGTGACCCTGTCGTGGAAACGTCAAATGTGTACGAGAGCGTCCTTTCTTTTTGGTTATATAAGTTTTAAATGGTAAGGGAAGCATGCGAAGAACTGTATATAGAAATGAAAGTCGGTGGTGAATTCATTAAATCATATTTTATGGATGATCAAGTTTTAGTTAGGCAGTCAGCCAAGAGGTTGCATGCGTTGCCGAGTGCATTGGAAAATCAGTGCGATAGGTACCAGATTGGACTTAATGTAAACAATGTAAAAGTTACGCGGTTTTCGAAAAACAGGAAGTCTGAGCAGTTTACCTTTTTTGGGACTGTTTCTGACCAAGACGTTCAAAGTAGTTGCGACATAAAAAGAGCTACTTTAGGTAAATAAGTTACAAACAAGGAGGTAAACACAACAAGGAGGAAATTGATGATAGGGACGTTGAATAAGCGTAGTTTGTACGGCGCGGAAACATGGCCGTTAAAGCAGGATGGTAAGCTTAGATTGGAGGCTTTTGAAATGTGGGTTAGGAGAATAATGGAAAAGATGAAAATCAACAGAAAGGAAATCAAAAGAGGAAGTACCAAGCGTGTTTGGAGAGGATACAGGGCTGTTGGGTGAAATGCGAAGATGGAAGGAAAGATGGATGTGGAGCATTTTGATTGACAAGGGATGTTGGGGACGGTGATAGAGGGGTGAATGTTGGGAAAGCGAGGAAGGGGAAGGAATAGGATAGGGAGGGAATGGAGGGCGGAAGGAAATATACGGAGATGAAGAGGGGATTGTTGTAGGGTAGGATGCTAGGATGTATTTTGCTGGGAGAGGCCAAGAAATGTATATTTGTTCGTTCTGTGGCCATCCAAAACCAACCTTAAACGGCGGAATACCAATTAAAAAGTTGCCATTTAATATTTCATATAATTACTGCATCTGCCTATGATAAATGTGAAATGATTACATCAATAGAAAACATACTGAATTGAGGGTGATATTATTAAATTTCTATTTAATATATTTTATGGAGACTAATAAATTTGTAGGTTGCGTAAAAAAATACTGGCTGCGATTTTTTTTGCAACTGTCAAGGTCAATCATACGTTTGGTGTATCAGAAACTGCTTAAATATCATATCTATTTTCTACAACTGACCGAGATCGAACGAAGTCAAGGACACCCACCATCGATACATTTCTTAATGACGTTTCATTTATATATGATTGATGTGAGACAAAGGAATATTCTTCCTTCCTATTCCTGACAATTCCCTCTCTGTAAATATTCTATTTCAAAAACACTATCGCTCTCGGTCATAAAACAATTTAATCAATGTTCCTCAAACCATAAAATTTACACCGATAATAAAAACCAATTAATGTTTATATCACAAATTTAACTGCTTTATAATTGCCTCCTTCCAAAAAAATTTAATTGACACTGAGTTGTGACTCAAATCATTCCAGCCATTCAATATAAATGGATATTCACTTCCCAATCCTGAAAGAAAGTATTGGGAAGGGAAAGATTTAACACTAATCTGCTTCCGGATTTTTCAAGTCAATCAATCATCCACATACTTTCCTTTCACTCATCCTCTTTTTTCCATTTTTATTCTACTTATCCACTTAAATTACGGGGCTAATAAGGTGGCTTGACGCCCCTTCCTGCCACGTTACTCATTGGATTGCCCATTTCGCGGGGTGAAAGCAGGTAGCGCTCACATTCGGAAAATAAGATTGTTCTGCTAGTCCCTGTCCTTCCTATTGGTGAACCGCAAATTAAATAACATCATCACCTTTAGTATGGACTATTATCAGTAAAACAAAGTACAATTGCTTCGTGACTTACCCACGCACTTGGTTTCTGTATATCTTATACCTACTTTTCCAAGCCCTGTATGAATTCTCGGGGTCATTTTTTTCCCCGAACAATCAGCAATTGAAACCATTTTTCCCTGGGTGCAAATTATTCTTTCTCAACTCTTCTTTAATATTCGCATGAGTCTTCACCTCTGCCTTGTTTCTACTTATTTTATTCGCCGAGGATTCTAGTCATTGGAAGCAGCAACATTGTATTATTCGATAGTCAAACCATTTAATAGTACACGAAAAAAGGTCTCTTAATCCTGAAAATCTTTACTCCATCATTACCTTTTTCCCGACTACAATGATAAATAATAAATTCCCATTATTAATCTTCTGCCGTCCTATTACGTTGGCGAATGCTCACACCCTCTCACTATCTCTACCGGCGTCAACAAGCATCGTCATTCCACCATACCCCTGCCTTCGCCAATTAATCCATCCCCTTACATACCGAATCCATCCCCCTACGACCTCCCTCTGAATAAATTTTGATAGTTACTCTTCCCTCTCAAGCACTCCCAGAAAGTATCAGTTGGTTCGAGATGTGAGACGGCTAACAACGGGTGATTGGATCCCAGAGTGAATAGAGGTCACTGATACCCTATCTCCACTCCTACCTCCCTCTCTCGCACCTTACTAACCCCTTCCACTTCCACCTATTCCCTCTCTTTTCCACTCCCTCTCTCATCTCTCGCATAAAGAGCAATACGCTTCCTCTATCTGAGGAAGACGACACGGCCATCGAAACATTGAACATCTTGCCCTTTTTCATGTTCTAGTTTTTAAGTTTTATTCACATAATGCAAAGGATAAAATACAATGCGTGATCAAAAAATACCGGACTGATTTTATAACTTGTTTATTTCGACGGATACAGCTTAATAGAACTTGTCGCTCTCAAAGTACATGCCTTGGCTGACGACACACCTTTGCCAACGTTTCTTCCAGCTCTCGAACCCTCTCTGGTAAGCCGCCTTAGGATTCCTCTTCAGGCCCGCCGAACAATTAGATTTAATGTCCGAAATAGAGTCAAATCGACGCCCTTCAAGGTTGATTTTTACTTTGGATACAAAAAAACGTCTAATGAAGCCACGTCTGGAGAGTAGGGTGGCTGCGGATTACGGAAGTTCCAGTTCTGGCGAAGAACTCTGTCACGATCAGCGCCGTGTGAGCCGGTGTGTTATCGTGGTGGAAGCGCATTGTTTCTCCATGTCCGGCCTCATTCGGCTCACTGCGAACCTCAGCCTCTTCAAAACCTTTAAGTATAAATCTTTGTTGACGGTTTGACCTTGAGGGATGTATTCGTAATGCATAAGCCCTTGCCAATCTAAGAAACACACCAGCATGACATTCACATTGGACCGGGACATGCGAGCTTTCTTTGGTCGCGGAGAATGAAGACTTTCCCACGGAGAATCTCTCATGGGGTAGCCAAGTGCTATTTTGGTTTGGTCACAATTGGACTTTTATAGTAAGCTACGGCTGAGTTTGAGCTGAGGACACCTGAGGGAGAAACAAAGTGACTCGTTAGGGATCCATATTATATCGGCAATAAAGACTAGGAGGAAATATTTTTAATAAGTCTTCAGCAAGACTAGATCTTAAACATTCTTTCGTCATACAATTCTTGGTTCCTGTGAAAATAGGGGTTAGGTATCAATTTCACCCCAAAATAAAGACGACTCTCTATATGTCTGTCTAAATTATGTAAAATAACCCAATAGCAATGACCAAAAAGCCTATTTTAGAAAATGGACATTTTTATTACGAATACTCCTCATTCATCCTAATTTGCTGTTTACCACTAATACACTGGTATCCTAACGATTTATATTCAAAAATATATTGGAGGTATTTATCTATGGGTTAACCTTTGCCAGGCTATCATATTTGCGCGCACACGATATATTTGATGTTTACTACTCCAGAATGGCCTTCATTGAAATACTGTGATCGATGGCATCAGACGTTGACAATGTCTTCTCTTGAAGTCATAATAATAGAATTTAGTTGGAAGATGTCAACGCTCTTAAAATTTATTCCTTTGGCATGCTCTGCATACGCCCACAAAAATTAAGTGGGGGCAATATTATCAAAGGCTCTGTCCTGGTGGTGGTAGGAATAACTCTAGAAATAAACAATCAAAATCCATAAACCTCTAGAATTCTCTCGCGGAAATTAGACCCCTAAAATTAACGCAGGTTCCTGTCTACCATCAGGTTCTACAACTTCACATACACATCTTCTGGTGGAGCCTAATTCAATTGATAATGGTTTTCTCAGACCCAAAATTCACCAACTCTCCTATATTGTTATTTGACATGAGACCACTCATCTTGAGAAACATCCTTGGAGAAACATACGTTGTAAATGTGCACAGATGCACCTACCATCAAATGTTTATGCAACTCTAAGAGGACATTAATTTTAAATAGTTTTAGGGGCACATATGGAAAAATAGCTGGGATGATGTAATTCAGATAATATTGAAAGATTGTATAAGCTGCAGAATTGACTTAATTTGATAAAGCTGATAAAATGACGGACTTTTGAAACACCCTTTCTTCTTTGATTGTAAATTTTCGATAAAGGTTGAGATATTCCTTGAAATGTATCAGTGCATTTACGTCTCTTGTCATAAAACGCAGTGTCTTAACGTCGATGTCAATAAACAGTCTCACTTGTCCCCGTTTGGTTTGGGGCGGAATGTCATCGGTAACTCTAACGGCTGGGAGGCAAATGATAATTGACAGGGGAAAAAAATTATATGCTTTTAAAAGTGGTACCTAACTAGTAAGCACCTTACCTAATGATGATTTTACTTCTTTACTGTTTCCTGCTAAAGCATAACTGGTCGCTTTAATTGTGAGGGCTTCTAGTTAAACGCAGTCATAGTCAGCATTGAGACTGTTTTCGCAATCAAATATCACCAAGGTGTGATTATTCAACCCATTTCACTCAAGCCTTCAATTATTCCCTAACACCTTCATGGCCATCAAAATGTGAAATAAACTCGAGTGGCCAATTCTAAAACCAGGGAAAATTACTTACCTACTCTCATACTTTCATAATTTCTCCCATTATGACTTTTATCCAGTACGCAAACCTTCATCAAAAGAATTATCCCCTCCGATCCAGTAAAGAATCATGAAACGAAACCACACAAGTGTGAATAGAAATCTGGACCTGACGGTCATATATCTGGATTAATGAAATGAGTTATCGTCTGAAGAAAGAGTGAAGCAGTTACCTACTCGCAGGTTAAATATATTTCCGTATAACTATTTTCATCCGGTATGATACCTTTTGTCGAAATTTTAGAGGCGGAGTTCAGGGTTTGGACAAGGATAAGCGAAAAATAAAGTCTCAATTCCTGAACGAAATAGGGCCAAGGTTCCTCGCTAATCGAATAAATCAGTGGTAAATTATCCAGCGATATAAGGGTGATGGGATTAAGTACACTTTATGCGTTTGTGACTAATCCGTCCAATTCCATTTCCCCTGTAAAAATGCGGCTTATCGGTTCAACGAGTCGAGGCAATCCAGTGGTGTAAAATTTACGTGGACATTCGAGTAAAAGTTCCGGATTTCCTCACTTAATAATTACGGAGCATTGCTCTTGATTTGTGGCCGTTAACGAAGCGCCTCAAACGAAATGAATGATTTAGACATTTGTTTGATCAAACTCGTTCGGTAGAGTTCTAAAATTCTGCTCATGATTTCAGAGACATTAGTTCGCTTCCATTTCCTGTACACAGTCGGCTTTAGAATGTCGCTCGAGTTTAAATATTTTTATTACTCTTTAACATCTAAAATCATGATGTTGCGCTCATCATCATCGCTGAGGAAATGCGGTGAGACCTCTTCGATGCCTTAAAAGAAATAGCAAGACGCTAAGAAAACGATTTTCCCTCTCACCTTCGACTGAACGCTCAGCAATTGCTACAGATTCCTCGGGCTAATGCATTATATTCAGAGATAATCAATCTTCCTGTCAAATCATTTGGCTGCTGCTTTCTTGACGGCGGATTTGATTTAATCCTGCGTTGCTAGAGAGATATTACCTGCGTGAATTTTTTTTCAGTTCCTGTTTCATCCAAGTGTTAATTTGCGTACCACTTTTGTCGAGAGGATGCTAGTTTTCATTTACGGAGCATGTTATTACTCCTTCATATTTTTTCCGCTAATGAATGGCCTAACCCTCGTAATAAATAAAGTCTCAGCTCCATATGCCTATAAAAATCATTACCCGGGGGAAACTGAAACATTGGAAGTAGTTCGGTTAACTGACTAAATGTCCATCATGACTAAATTAGGTATCCTCAATCAGCGAGCCATTTTCCGTCATATATTATAACTTAGGGAACCTTAAAGTAAGCCAAAATGGAAATCGATTCTCATGTCAAACATAAAAGATTTTGTTTAAAAATATCATTTAACCAGAACAGATTTTGTCATCACATTCTATTTTGGTTCCCAACATCTAACTCTATCGTCTAGCCAACACCATCCTAGAAAAAAAATCCACTACAACAATAAAAAATGTTTTGTGTCGTGCTACATCATCAGGCGTGATGAACTGCATCATAGCAAAACACGGATCGCCGTTAATACAAGCTGGAAACACAATCATAACTTCCATTCATTTTGTATTCTGTTAACAGTGGAATCTCCCATTTCTGCTATACTTTGGGGGTAAAATCAGGACAAATGGATCTTTAGAGGAAATTAACCATCGCTTTAATCCATTTTATACTCACCCCATTCAATTAATATTGTAATTAAAGTGTTTATCGTTTTCCTAATCATTCGATATATTCAATTAAAATCGATCCTGAAGAAAGACTAAAAAAATATTCTCTTTTTAATTTATCTCACCGAAGCCCTCGTAAAATCGAAATTTAAGATGAATTTTTAAAGTTCTTTCGTTTTACGCTGTTTATCTCAATACTGAAATCATGATACTTAAAATCTCATCACGTAAAAGGAAAAATCTCATTTCACATATCATTTTGAGTCCAATTTTCGGTTCAGAAAATAGAAATAAGCGCGTTTCTTATTTTACACACGATTCTTGCATTTAATCACTGATCATAAACGAGCGGGGGTGTTGAAAGAGACAGCTAATTGTTGCGCTGGACTCTGCTATATTTTTTAGGAAGACAGTTTCTTGTGACCTTTCGATAGACTTGTGTAATAATGATTAATAATAATAATTAATAATAAAATGTTTCACAATTTATGCTGAAAGGGATTCGCTAATGTCTTAATTGAGCAGTTTGTGGTGTGGCATAATCGCCAACACATTAATACGATTCCCTTAGGTCCTCCTGTTATTCAAATACCTTGGCTAGATTTCTCATTTTCATTCTCGGTAATGGCAATTGGCCTTGGCAATTAACATTGCCCATAATGCTACAGCCGTTTCCTCAGCTTAACTATGGATGCCATTTTACATGTCGATTGCTAAATGGTTGTTTTAATCGAAGCGTAAACAATGACGTCGACCGAAGGCACAAAAGTGTTTGCGCACGCGCAAAAATTGAGGGGTGAGTAGGATCGTGTGAAAGGCTTTATCCGAGACTCAGTTTCAAGTTCGCATCCAATATTGAGCACCCTGATTTCAGTGACTGAAGCAAGTACGTGTGAAATAATCTTAGGATCCGTCCACTGCGCATCTGCGCCTTCATACGAGTACGTTAACAAAAGTGCACCACATACCGGCGATGACCATTTTATCTAAATTTAATGGATAATCAGTAGCTCTCAGTTATCATATTCCTTTCCATATTTGTAAATATTCCCTCATGTTGGCATCACACCGATTATGAAAAGGAAAGGAAAAGAATTTTGTTTCCAAATTTGAAGAAATTATGGGTGGTTTGCCCTAGTTTTAATTCATAGGTAAGGTAATCTAGCGGTTAAGGTAGGTTTTTGGATGGACACAACTACCAAATAAACATTTTATTACTCCTAACAAAACACAAAATCCATCATCCTACTCTATATCAATAATTCATAGATTTTTCACATATTTTTAAAGAGTCTAATATTTTCTATTTCCCCTTTATTTAAGAGATTGAATGACTCGATTAAAAATTGCAACATTTTCCATGATGAAACTCGAGGTATTATTTTTACATGATTATTACTTGCTATAAAAATCTGGTGAATACAATATTATGCCTAGTAATGAAAATATTAGATATATTGTTTGGTAGCTTGCGTTCATCCAAAACCTACCGTAATGGGTAGTTAATAATATTGATATTAATCACCCATTTAGCGCGAAATTATAAAAATCAGAAAACGGTATATTAATATCCATCATCAAATATGCGTAAATAATAGAAACTGGGATGTATAAATACCTCTATACCGATTCTTTAATGAGAGTTTTAAATTTACGATCCATAATTTAAGGTTGGAAATAATTTTGTAGATGAATCTTCCTAATTCTTAGTAAATATTACGCACTAAGATTGAAATGAGATATTATTAATTAAATCGATGATATTTCATTGCGGCACACTTTCTGACGGATAATAAAATCCTGGACTCATTTATATCTGATGTATTTTCTCAAACCTTTCCGCGGACGGTTTGGGTGGTTATGGTAAATACTTTTACCTTCGAAGTGTGTTTCATCGAATAATTTTTTTCTGTTTTCTTCAAGTTGTTGAGTAGATTATAATTAATTTCTCCGAGTTGCTAATATTTCAATTTAAATTACTCAAAGCAATCATTTTTAAGAAAAACTCGAATATATCAGATAATTTCCGAGCTGTAAGGCTTAATTATATCTTATTGTATAATATAATATTGAAAAGTTTCTTATAGGCATTATGTTCTCTTCAAGTGTAAATTTTGAAATGAATAAAGGAATTATCATGTTCTGAATAAGGAATTAATGCATTATGTCGAATGACCGTCCACTGGTTTTGAGGGACCTTGAAAAAATAGCTATTTAATGGGTAACTTCGTTTGATGAAAACGTGTCCACTACGCACATTTTAACTGTTCAAAATAAATTGATTCAGCGTCTCCTTAGAATAATGTATAAATCAAATACGGAAATGTAGGCATGCATTAATATAAAGTTAGTTCCGGATTAATATGTAGCGTGCCAATTCTTTCATTTACATTTACCCTTTCATTAGGATGTTATTAAACTCTTTCGTTGGGTTTCTCATTATATTCTTCGCTTCGAGTTAAATGGTACTTTTGGAAATGATAGTCTCATGGCCGACAGCACTAGGGGAGCAGAACTTTGTATCAAAAGTAGTCGGGTGTGTAATCACCCCCTGCCACACACACTAGCAGTGACTTGCAGGGTAATATGTAATAAAACGTATATGTGGCTTCATTAATTGTAAGCACAGGTATACATTTTCCGAAGATATAAGTCAAATATCTGTTATATATCCTCGATTAGGGAGAGAAATATGCAGACCGGCGACATTAAAGGAGTAATATGGCAACTCTGGACGATTCAATTATCTTTTAGTCTTTCTCAATCGTAATTAAGGGTGAAAAGAGTTAAGTGTCCTCCCCTTTTTCCGGCACAAAATTTTGCATCTCCTGTTTCAGGATTCTTCATTTTTAAATGTTTTTGTCTTAATTGAATTTTCCTTTCCTAGTTCACGAAAATCTAATTGTTTACCTTTTATTTGGAGACGCTGGACTAAGATTAGCTCTCGCAAAAAAAACTTAACAATGAAACTCTCCTGTTTTGCCTTTTTGATACGGGAAAAAATTTGATGAAGAGAGACGTTTGCATATACACCCACACGGAGTAGCCTGCCCGGTAGGATGAAAGAAGTTAATGGGAAAAAGAAGACGAGCAAGAAACTACGTGGATTCGGGTGGAGTGAAAAGGGCCTCTTAATTCATCATTGAAAATGTACTATGTCAAAATACGCTGGCCAACATGTATAGCGGAAGGCTCTTATTACTGCAATGGCAAGCCACTAACTTTCCCGCTTATAAACTGGCTTCTCTGAAAATTACGCATGGAAAATTTCAGGTAACCATGGGAACCTTGATAGAAAATGGAAATTCGCAACAGTAGCAGATCCGCTTCAACCTACTTTTTCCTAAGATGTTAGACTTACTACCTAAAATACTGTATTTATGGCAAAAGGTAAATATGTAGAAAGCACCCGCGAGCACAGGGTGGAGCAAAATGGGCTCCCTGATTTGACGGGTGCATTGTAAAAAAACAACCAAGATAATAAATAAGGATTTGATTCTGAAAACTATGCCACCTAATGCCATTTTATTTTCATTAGATTTTTAAAATTATTTCGTCCAGGCGATGACCTTGGTGAGCGATGCACATGCTGAGTCGTTCAAAAAGAATTTCGAAAACTCTTCTCATCAAGATCTTGCGTTATTCCAGCGATGACACCTGTAATTGTCTCGTTAAGAGCTTCCAAGGTCTTTGGTCGAGCTCTGAGATATCCCCAAATAAAGAAATCACATGAGCTCAAATCCGGGGATCGAGGAACATCCCCTCGCCAAGAGATCAAGCGGCCGGGAAATTGTTCTTGCAGGATTTTGCGCGAACGCGCAAAATCCTGCAAGAACAATTTCCCGGCCGTTTTGGCGGTATGAGCCGTAGCACCATCCTGTTGAAACCAAAAGGCTTCTTTCTTTGCCATATTCCTCACCATAACCAACCATTTTGGTGAGTGCAAAGTCCTCCAGCATCTCAAAATGGCGCACAGAGTTCACAGTAACGGTTGAACCTCGACATTCAAAAAAGCTAGGCCCAATAATGCCTATGGAGGACACAGCGCACCAAACTGTCACTTTTGGGCTATGAAGAGGTCTTGGGTGAATTTCGCGAGGGTATTCAGTCGCCCAGGAACGAAACTTTTGCTTATTTACTGAGCAGAAGAGGTGAAAATGCGCTTAATCGCCAGACCACAGCGCCCAATACGTCGCCACCTCACTATCATTGTTCTTGAAGAACGTGTCTAAGATGAAGCCCCGATGCCCAACAGACCACTGCATGGTAATTACTAAAAATTGCGTCGTTTCCCCCAGCTAACGTCACTACTCCCATTTTCGTTAATTTCTCTGCGCGCTCTTCTTGGTTTATCCTTGGTTTATCGAGGGGTATCGAAAAACCTTGGTTTATCGAGGGGTTTCAATAGTATATTTTTTTAGACATGTATAACGATGTGGCTGTATTTCTTGATAATGCTCGTTCAAAGGAATTCGCTCTATTGATTACTTCACAAATTCAGAAAGACGGATAGCGATCGATTTTGGAATTTAACACGGTTGAAGTCGTATCTTCATTCCCCTGCACCGATAAGCATTCGAGGAAAATGTTTCGAACCATAAAAATTGTGATATGGAAACACTGGAGAGCTTAGATAACGAAATAAAATAGCTACAACTTACTTAGCTAGTATTTGAGAATTCAGGGTCTATGTATTTTTATGCATTACTAAAGCCTTCGTAAAAAATTCTTTAAACTTTTTGTACGTTTATTCTAATGGTTACTCTAGACTAATGCATTTATGTGTTGATGCAGTTCATACGATATAAGGCCTATCCATACGTGTTTGAATAACAATATTTATATTGTTATTCAAACACGTATTACAAAAGTTAAAAATAATATATATATAATATATATAATATATATATATAATAATATATATATATATATAATATTTATGTAAAATAAATGTAAATATATATGTAAAATTCAATATATATATTTATAATAATATGAAAATTGTATTTCGAAGTGAGAAAAATTTACTTGAATCATATTCATGAAAATGTATTTAACTGCGTAGAGATGATGGTAGTAAAAAACTTTCTAATTTTCCACGCCTTGGACGATGAAATTAAATACCAGTTCCCACATTGTCACATGTTTATCAAAAGAAAAAGTTATTACTTCACACAAGATAATGTAATTGAACAGAGTGATTATTTTGAGAAGTTCTAGAAGTTTTCACTTTCTGTTGTAAGTAGGTTGTTAGCAAAACATTAGGAGGACTTAGAACTTGAAAGCACCTCGTAGATTGACGACATTGCAAATTCACGTATAGTTACCGGAATCAGATGCTATGTTTAAATATATGCAATTGGTATTAGTGTATGTAATTGGTATGCGGAGTACTAGTTACGGTATTTTAAAGAGTAAATGAGTAAGGTGCTTTAAGCAGCATATCTAAAAGTAATAATAATAAGATAAAGTGTTCAGATAGTTTTACTTTTCTGCTAATAATTTCTTTGGTTTTTCAAAATAATTTGAAAAGTTCGTTGGACTGATTTATGAATTTTTGAACTGATGATCCTAATGAAACATATTGATTTTCCCCCTGTAACTTCAAAGACATCCTATTGCCCCATTACTCCTAAAGCATTTTCTATTCATTGAATTTCTAATCTTACATAATGCTGAACAACGCATAACCAAATTCGGTTAGTAATACTACCGTAGGCCTTAGTTTGGTCACATGCGTAATGAAGCAACCACAAAGAGAATTGAATAGCAGTGATGGAGGTGATATTTTACATATTTGAAAGAAACCCAGGGGAAAGTTTCTTCCATCCCATCTTAATTCTTATTTACATAAATCTTATGAAAAATGAAGTAATGCGTTGCAGTTAGATCACGCGTTTGTCAAAATTGTTTTTCAGATAAACTTTTCTTCCATTTGATTTTAGCAACTGTTCTAAGTTGCGTTTAATGTTATTTCAAAATTTCAAAATGGGCGCGGTTAGACACTGCATTGCCTTAATTAACTCTATTTGTTGTAAATATTACCATAGTTCTTTCACGGCGTTTTTGGCCGTGATTTATTTACCTTAGAGGAGTACCCAGTAGCATTTGAAAAATTTGACATTTGATGACTGATGTATGGATTTATTGAAAGAATCATTCGATGAAGCATCCCTGTTCCCTATTAAATTTGCGTTTGGTCATTTTGCATTCTGCTTACGTTTTTACGCCTTAATAAGGGTTAAGTAGCAAGAGAGACTCCCACTAGATTTTCCAAAATGTACTAATTGGAGTTATGAACTTATACAGGTGTTTATACACAAGATCAATGAAACGGAAGTAGTAATTATTCCGTTTGGTCAGCGAAGAAGAAGTGATTTAATATTTACTCACGAAATCTTGAGGAATAAAAAAAGTAATGTTTGCCTTTGTTTAGCTTGAACCACGACACTTGATATCGATTATCTGATATCGGGCTTGAGAAACAGGGAATCTGCATTGAAGAGAGCCTAAAAAATCCAAGTGTCGACTGAGGTATTCCCGCAAAGGATGAGATATATTAAACCCCGAACTTTCCCAGTTTTCAAGAAGTAGTGGATACAAAATTGATCCCTTCTCACAAGTTCCATAGTCATTAAGCCCACGGCGGCTCTGACGGCTGACGAAACGGAAATGAGATGCAGTACAAAGATACCGCGCGACAACAACTTTTTAGTGCCCTGATCTTTGGCTCTCCGTCTATTGAAGTCATTTCACATCACAGCTCTCCCAAGAGTCATACATTGGCAACAACTGAAGCATTTATTCATAGGGAATGGGGCTATGAATTACCCGTTTTCAGTCGTGGGTACGACACGCGTTGCATACATTGGGCGGGCAGTTTATTCACCAAAAAGGGACAAATTACGACCACCAGGATGTAATCAACAACAAGACTAAAATTAGAAGCTGTACTATTTGGATGACGACGAAGTTGATACCGCATCCTAGGAGAACACTGCATATACCGCATAAAAGTATTCGTGTATTGAATCTTTCGGCTATGGATTTTGGCGTGCGAAAAATGATGAAAGCCCTCACATTAAAATTCGTATTTCATGTCTCTCTTTCACTCTCTCCCTCGCTCTGCTCTATGCATATCTCTTTACCTCTTTCATGTCTCCCTCCGCCCAACTCATTTTCTCCCTTACTTCCGTTCCCGAACTCATCTCCTCCCGTCTCCTCGCCCTCCTCCCTCCCTCCCGCCTCTCTTTCTCTCCCTCGCCTCCTCTTCCGTTTCCTCCGCTTCCTCAGCCCTACCTCCCTCCTCCTTCCTCCCCTTCCGAGCCCTCCGGGTCTTTCCATGCCCTTCCGTTTCCTCTCCCATCCCACCCACCCACCCTTTTCCCATTTCCTACTCCCGTCCCCTATAACCCTCCACACACCCTCTTACACTCCTCCCTCTTTCATCCTCTTCGCTTTCCGTTCTTCACTTTTTTCCTACCTCCCTCAACACTTTCCTTTTTTTCTGTCCTTCCTTTCCCCTCGTCCTCCTCCAGTTCGCGAATCGTATTATGTGTACGTACCCTTCTCTTCCCAACCTTTCCCCTCCCCCTTTTCCTCTCTCTCTCTCTCTCTCTCCCCCGCGAGATAGCGTTGCCTCCGGGAGGAAGGGGGAAGAGCAGGGGGGGCGGTATTTTCCGGGGAGGACAGCAGGGTGGGGGGGTGGGGCGGGGGATGGTTGGAAGGGACGGGGTTAGGAGGAGCTGCGCGCTTCCTCTTCTGCCTCCCGGAAATAGTCTCCCTTTTGCCCTCTCTCCCTCCCCCTCTTCCTCCTCTCTCTCTCAACCCCGGAGGCCATTTCCCACCCCCACCCCCCTCTCTCTCCCTCTCTATGCATCCATCCCCCCCTCGTTCTCCCTCGCTCTTCCGGCTCCTACGTCATACGAACCAGCGGAGGAGCCTCAATCGATATGGAGGACGGAAATTATTCGCGAGGGTGGAAGCTGGAAGGGCGGCGGAGGGTTGCAAAAGGGTAGGCGGGAGGGGTTGGCGGGGGCGTACGTGTATGTGTGTGTGGCGGGGCTTGGGGAGGGCGGTTGGTTTCATGGCGGAAGGTGGGCGTGAGGGTTTTGGGGCGGGGGCGAGAGGGGATGGGGCGAGAGGGTGGGAGGGAAGACACGAGGGGGGTGAGGGAATGAGAGCTCTGGAGCAAAGGGTTCGTGGCGGGGGCGGGAGGGGGGCGATAGGTGTCGGTGTGGCGGGGATGTTTTGCGAATGTGCGGAGGGACGGGGGCGTGGGCGGAAGGGAGGGAGGGTCGGGGTAGGGGGCGGGATTTGACTTTGCAAAGGGATTGCGTGAGCCTTTTGTGTGTGAGTGTGTGTGTAGGAGGGTGTGGGGGAGGGTGAAGGGAAGAGGGAGCGTTGTTGGGGCTGTTTGGTAGGGAAGGGGTTATCGCTCTGCTGCTCTTCATGGGGTTGGCGGGAGTCGGGGGCGGGGGGATGGGGCGAGGAGGGTACGGTTAAGAGATGGGAGGTGTGGTTAGATGTTGATCCGTCCTCTTTTCCCTATCTGCCGTTAAGCTACTCCTCCCTTTTCGGACGGAGGGCTCCCGGAGACCTTCCTTATTCCTCCCATACTTCCTCTCTTCTCAGCATTGCTTTATCACTGTCTTCTAGTGGACTCTGCACACAAAATCGAGGACTGCAGTGAATGATTGACGTGCAGTTTTATTTATACCGCATTCCACTCGGTCCCTGTTTATTTCTGCCAGATTGATCAAATAATAATAGGCTGTTAAATTTTGACTAGAGTTATCGAAAAAAAATTAATTCTACAGTTTTTGGTGAAGGCCATTCTCACTATCAAACGAGGGATTTGCCGAAACAGTAGAGCACATTTGGGTCTAATTAACCAGATCCATTATTAGAGGGGATTTTGTCATTAATTATAACCTGATATGAAACAATTAGCGCCTTTACCGATCACATCAAACTAATTTTCATTTTAAATAAATTTAGAATTTGATGGAATGTCATTAAACTCAGTTGACAATTTGTTGAATGAATCCTGTTGCTTGCATTTAGTTTTATTAATCGAATGTCAATTAGCTTAAACCACCATTCAATCAGTTATATCTCGCTATGAAATGAGATTAAATGATTCTGATTAATAATTACAGTAGCAAAGAACATGAAATTTTTAATAATCTAATAGAAGATATGTTTTTCTATTTTTCGCACGCTTCATTTGACCCTTACCATTTATGCATGGAAAAAATACCTAGGATAAGATACCTACCCTAATAAATAATAATCCGACCTTCCTCCCTTGTTTCATGTCACTACTCTATAAATCATTATTTTTTCTGAGGAGGATTGAGACTAAATTTGTTGGCTGTAAGAGACATTCACGAAATTTTCTTTGACAGATGTTGGCATGATCTACGAACTTTTTCTCACTATAGAAATAAACTGTCAGTTTACCATAATTTTAAATGTTCTTACGCTTTCTGATCTTTAATTATTATTAGATAGCATTTATGGGTTTAATATTAATTCAGTTAAGCATTCATTCCGACGCTATCGCATTTTATTGTTAATTTCCTCAGAGGAAAATATTGGTTGGTTTTTCTTGCCATTTTTTTTGGGAGCATTGATTATAAAGAATATGTACTCTCGGGCCTTTGCTCATCCATTACATCCCTGCTATACCTACTTACTTTTAACCGTCGTAATGCGGCGCCATAATAACTTTAACATAGGTACACTATAAATGAAAGAGTACTCCACATTCGAAGTGCATTAGATTTGCTAATCGCCATTTTCCTTTGTGCACAAAAGCGATAGAGCTGTATTTTTTGTTGCCTTTTGGAAAGAAAGAGTTGAGAATAACTAAACACATCCTTTAATTATGCATTCACGACATTTTTCCGCGTTAAAATGAAATCACAAATATGCACATAGGAAACATTGAAATGCATATTTTGAGTAAGATGCATTCAAAATTTACGATCCTCCCTGAGACATAAATTAGCCAAAAAATCGCAAGACTGGCAGGGGATATTACGTTAAACTCGTATGTTACACTTGCACATGGATTTCCGTTCGCAATGAAAGGGACAAATAATCAAATATATCGAGTCAAACTGTGGGTTCTCGAATGGATTGGAATTTCCTGTTCCTCATTCAAAATTCTTAAGAAAGGAATCTTCACGACGTGCGCAAAATACACTCAGAGTGAAATAGGGTGCGACCTACTCATGACTCTTCGGAGATTTAAGCCACTTACGTGATATTCTTAAATTCATGTGCGTTCCTAAGGGAGCAGATTCACGTTAGAAGTGGTCGGAGGGTTTGAATCCATTCACAGAATTAAGTTCCTAAGCTATAGGTCCCTGAATCGACTAAAAATAATAATAACCGGCCAAACATAGGAAAATGTGGCAGTCCGGCATTAGGGGCGGCTTCTAGAAAATCCAACATGGCGTGTTTCAGGAACGGCTTTTCCTATCTACTACGAATATCTAATACGAATTAATTTGCAAATTAAAATTTCCGTTTCATTGCAAAGATTCTCGGATTCATTTCGTCCACAGTACGGTTGTTTGCGACCCTTTTGCGTCGGCAAGAGATTTCGGCGGAAGTCGGAAAATAATTTTTAATATTAACACCAAAAACTAAATTTAAGAGATAATCTGCCAATTTATGTATTTTTGTTGGCGATGTCCTCAATTTTAAACGACTTCCATAATCCTTTATGAATCGAGATGATTAAAATTTCTTTCCCACCTGGATCACTTCCCCCTTTTAAAGCTCCAGGGTCTCCCATCATTGATTAATCTCCTTGTGCAATTGCTTGAGGTAATAATTCATAGAAAAATAAAAACGGTTCTGGTGATCGAGCGAGGTTAATGGGACTCCTCGGCGGATAATCAATTTATCGGACAATCGTTCATGTGACTCCGCTTCCTCCGGCACGCAAATCATCATTTAGAAGAGATGCAGATTAGTGAGTCACGGCAAAAATTCAATTAGAACCGAGGGGGTTGATTATAGTGTCATCTAAAAAAAGAGGGCGACTTGGATTGACCTTTTGATTTCTTTCTATCTTTTTTTTTAAATCCTCCCATTTTAAAATCGCCTCGCTTCCACCCCTTGGTGTCCGGTACGCGAGCCGGAATCGCGGAAGCAGGGAGGTACTCTCTCATGACCATTCATACAATCACTTAACGCATGCAATTTCGCAGTAGGATCATTCCAACCTCTACCCCCCTCTCATACACTCTCGTACATACAAACAGCCTAGTCCCTTATGCCCAGTCCCTCTCCACGACGCATTGATTTCCCCGCGCTGTGCTCGCCGAAGCGATACATATACTTGGCCTGGGAGCGGCGAGGGGGCATCTCTATGTGCATACATATATATGTATGTATGTGTATAGATATATATATATATATATATATATATATATAATTGGCTGACACAACATAACACAAATAGAAAAGAATAGACACATATAAAAGAGCACTTACACGGTAAATTGTTCGAGCTTTCGGCCCTCTCAGGGGCCTTCTTCAAGAGAGACTGAAAATATGCTATGGAACAGGAGAGGGGAAAGAGTTATGGGCGTGGAGGGGAGGTGTGGAGGGGAGGTGTGGAGGGAATGCTGGGAGGGAAATTAAATATGGCGGTTAAGGGTGGGAATTTTAAAGGAACGGAAGGATAGTATGTAGGCGGATTCACGAGTTCTCACCTCTATGTTGGTAGCTGAATCAGGTAGGGATTCTAGGATGCTGAGGGAAAAACACTGGTCGAATGAAAGGTTGTGGGAATTGGCGTGTGAAGGGATAGGAAGAGAAGAGAGTGAGGCAGAATTACAGGAGTATCGGTGATTATTCATTCGGATGGATAAGGGGGTAATGCATTCACCTATGTGACCACCACCTACAACCACTTGTACTCTCCTTGCCCTCCTTCACGAAAGACACGCACCACTTCCTCGACCGTCTAAATTCCGTCTCTATTCCCTCCACACCCAACCTACTTATGGCCACCATCGACGTTACCTCACTCTACACTTCTATTCCCCATGCAGAAGGTTTATCCTCCCTCCGGCATTATCTTTCTCTGCGCCCCCTACCCCAGCGCCCCTCAACGGAATTTCTCCTCAATCTTGCCACTTTCGTCCTTACAAAAAATGCATTCACTTTCCAAAATTGTTTTTACCTACAGACAAAAGGCACAGCGATGGGAACGAGGATGGCACCATCATACGCCAATCTCTTCATGGGCCATCTCGAAGAGACCTTCCTGTCACAGCAACCCCTTCAACCTCTTTTCTGGGTCCGCTACATAGACGATATTTTTATTCTCTGGACACATGGCTCTGACTCTCTCAACAACTTCTTATCCGCCTTAAATTCATCTTTCACGGTTAAATTCACCTCTTCCATTTCAGACTCCACTATCACCTTTCTTGACACAGACATCTCACTTCAAAACAACAAATTCACTACTTCAGTACACATCAAAGCCACTAACCATCAGCAATACCTTCACCACACTAGCTGTCATCCTCAACACACAAAACGCTCGATTCCTAACTCTCTCTCTATCCGCGGACACCGAATTTGCAACACCACAGCCACTCTCAACAAATACCTTGCCAATCTACACCTTGCACTCCTCAAACGCGGTTACCCAGAAAAGTTGCTACGAAATAAAATCCACCGTTCCACCCGACCACACACACCACACAATAACAAGCCCACATCTGACGCAGGACTCAACCTTTGCACCACCTATTACCCCGGATCACACAGACTGAAAACCCTCCTTAAAGAACTGTTCCCAATTCTACATGACAATGACGCGACCTCATCCTTACTACCCCAATGCCCATCTATCGCATACAGACGACCCGCCAATCTCAAAAACCTTCTGAGATCC
Source organism: Hetaerina americana (assembly GCF_022747635.1). Classification (NCBI taxonomy): domain Eukaryota; kingdom Metazoa; phylum Arthropoda; class Insecta; order Odonata; family Calopterygidae; genus Hetaerina; species Hetaerina americana. Next base: position 12,818,511 of record NW_027287427.1, read on the forward strand.
ACCAACCCTTTGGCGCCCCCCCGTGACAAATTTCCCAATATTTCCCCAACTTGCAACCGCCCCCGATGTAAAACCTGTCCTCTTATTATGCCTACTCCCCTCTCCCTACATCCCCTCATAGCCCCCCCACCTCGTTCCCACGCTAATTGCCTCTCAAAAAAAATATTATTTATCTTTTATCATGCAAGCATTGCACTTCCTTCTACATAGGTGAATGCATTACCCCCTTATCCATCCGAATGAATAATCACCGATACTCCTGTAATTCTGCCTCACTCTCTTCTCTTCCTATCCCTTCACACGCCAATTCCCACAACCTTTCATTCGACCAGTGTTTTTCCCTCAGCATCCTAGAATCCCTACCTGATTCAGCTACCAACATAGAGGTGAGAACTCGTGAATCCGCCTACATACTATCCTTCCGTTCCTTTAAAATTCCCACCCTTAACCGCCATATTTAATTTCCCACCCAGCATTCCCTCCACACCTCCCCTCCACACCTCCCCTCCACGCCCATAACTCTTTCCCCTCTCCTGTTCCATAGCATATTTTCAGTCTCTCTTGAAGAAGGCCCCTGAGAGGGCCGAAAGCTCGAACAATTTACCGTGTAAGTGTTCTTTTATATGTGTCTATTCTTTTCTATTTGTGTTATGTTGTGTCAGCCAATTATTGTGCCGCTCGTATGAGTTTTTCCGTACAATCGTTATATATATATATATATATATATATATATATATATATATATATACTTACATATATATGAGGCCGGCCGGTCGCCTTTGGGATTCGGGATCCAAACAGTCGTAGTGGCCGCCACCGCGAATGAATATCCAATCGCGGATCCGAGACTCCCTCCGCCCGTGGCCCGACCCGTCTCCACCACCCACGCCGCCTCCGCCATCACGGCCATTATCTTCCACACACCCCTATTTCCCTTTCTCTCTCTCTTTGCATTGTTAAGCGTTTATGGAAACCGGAGTAGGATCTTTTTAAACCCATACAATATGAGGGAAGATATTTAATGGATTTCCAAGAACAAAGCTATATTTGTACATAAAACTTAGAAACATAAAGAGACACAATTTTGGTTTTTGAATATTTCGTTGGTACAGACACCAATCTCAAAGGAAGGAAGAAAATTGAGGATACGGGTGATGGATAGGACGTGCGAGGGAGAGTGGGAGGGGTTTGGGGGTGATCGGCAGGGTTAAGGGTCGATTAGAATGAGTGGTAAGGTGCACCCCCTACGGGGCAAGGTTCAAACCGGCGCCCGAGCAGGCTCTCAGGAAACATGCCGACTCGAGGGTTTTGATTTTTAGTGGTGGGTCTGGGAGGCAAGGGAAGGGAGACGATAATTGCCACATCAGAAACAATCGTTGAATGAAATATTGTGGTGGGAGGTATGTTTAGGTCTTAATAGGGATACTACTGCGGAATATGCATGTCTCGGGGCAACTCGTATGGGTATACTGTACACGTATTTCTAGTCCCTTCACATCATGCTATTTCCGAATTAGGGTTACCTCTAGACCCAGATGCATCAGTGAGGTCCTCGATTATAATTGATCTGGTATAACTTTAATTGCAATATATATTTCTAAAAAATGAGTGCATGTGTTCTTGATGGGTCGATAGTCCAGGAGTAGAACGATGGATTTCTGACCCGGATGGCCCGGGTTCGATTCCCGGGCAAGCCTCTCTGGGTACCTGCAGCTCATCCCAAGCTATGTGTTTTTTCGGATACCAGATCTTCCTGGGAAACCATAACCGGTAAAGGGAAAGGAACTGGCCCCCCTTCCCAGATGAGGGGATTTCACACGCCGTCGGGCTTAGTACTGGGTGAACTCTACCATCACCTTCCAAACCGACCTTCGAGTTGATTACTGGGTATCTTGATAGTGAAGTACTTCACTATGTCTGTACCTTATAATTGTACCGTGACCGCACCTCTCTTCGAAATCCTACCGGTAGGGAGAGAGAGAGAGAGAGAGAGAGAGAGAGAGAGAGGCGGGGCCAGTCCTTGGAATATTTCCGTTTTCCTGCACTTCAAGATAGGACGTTGTTGGTTCGAAACGAAAAGTAGTCATTCATCACACATGTGGGAAATCCACGCAAACTGAAAAATTCCGACCCAATGATTTATCAGTAAACATGACCATCCGTTACTTAGGTGTTATTGAGGGTAATGGCTAATTGCTGGACAATCACTGACGACCTTTCTGGACGGCGCAAGTCCTTTTGAAGAGGACAGGGTGCTTAGGGTGCGACAGTCGGCTGTTTGTCGTCCGTAGTTGCTTCGAGGAGAAGGCGAGTTGTCGGAAACCGGATGCTGGAACCCCGTGCGCCATTCCAAGCGGTAAGTCCACATTCCCAACAAACGAGAAATTTCCTTTAATACTGCTCACAGGGATTCGCCGAAATGCGCTGCCTAATTAACCGCTCAAAATAGATCAAATAAAAATGCCTTTTTGGACACGTCGACCCCGTTATTTTTTTTTTTTAATGCCCACTTCCCCGATTCGTTACTCTGGAGTCTCGGTCGAAAGGGGAAGCGGCGAGGGGAGGGCTGAATCGCGTAATGTGGCGATAGTGGGGTAGACCAGAGGAGGCCCAGGAGTTTCGACACTACATGTAGGCATTTATCGTGTTGAAAAATATACAACAGAACTCTATTCACGAAGAGTAATAACATAGTCCGACCGCGGTAGGGTCGTACTATGTTATTCTGGTCAAAATTAGCCTGGTGTATATTCACCTCCTGCCACACACCCTTGCCGTGGCTAGGAGGGTACTAAAATATCTTCACTTGTAGGGGAATTGGAGAGGCACTCCTGTTCCCTGTACCGCCTCTGGTTTCTCAGGAATATTTGGTACCCGGAAGAGCAGATAACTTTTGCAAACAAATATAATGCCGTGTAACTGTATTTAAAGCAAATACGATCCTTTTGATTTTTAATGGACATTTTTTTCTTTGCTAAAGAGCTTAAATAAAAATTTACATTTCTTCGCATGCATATGCAATTACCAGTGCTCTAACCAGTACCTAGCTACCAGTAAATTTGGCAATATATTGCAGAAAGAGTTGCCCAATCTTGAGTGAGGATTGGGTTCGAAAGTTCTTGGTTTTGGTTCTTGCAGTAAGAATAGAGATATGGTTCAAATGATAAAACTTGATTGCTCTATAAAAGTGTTGACGTTGCGAAGTAATTTGTCACTGAGGAACCCGGACGAAGTTAGAAGGAACAGTCAAAGAGTTAAAAATTTTTTTTTCCCAATCACGAGCTTTAGGATTAAAATTCTGTCATTCCTAATTTTGGCTTTCTATTGCCCATTCTCCATGGACTACGACCTTGACGTAGTGGAAGGGCTTGCGCCTGCTGTGATGCCCAGACCTCGACTGGATATGAATTCATAGAGGATTTAAGAGGACGAGCCCGCGTTGGAGGCTTTTAAGATGTGGGACGGTGGAATATGGGGAGAGATTGACTTGGATGGAGAGGAAGACTAACGCTGAGATTTTAAACAGGGTGGGCAGTGAGACGATGTTCCTTGGGTGAAATCCGAAAAAGGTAGAGAAAGTGGATGGGAGACGGTGGGATGTTAAGGACGTGATAGAAGAGGAAATTTTGGACGAAGGAAATAGAGGAATGAAGAAAAAGGATGTGATAGACAGCCTGTAGGCAGATGAATGTAAATAAATGTAATGAAGGGGAAAATTGTGATAGACGAACATCTCGAAGCTCTCGTGATGTGTTGGCGATCGCCATGAGAGACTGTTTAAAACGTACCTTTAAAGAATAAGCAAGATTGCTACTTTTGGCAAATATTAAGAAAAAATTCGCTATGATCGAAAAACAATTTCAATTATTCAGAGTGTAAATCGTTAGAATATAAAGTTTGACCTTAGATTCCTTTTTATTTCCAGCATACTTTCTGGATGAAGAGCCAGTTTACTCTCATTTTTGGATCATTTTCATCGGTGAAATTCTGAAAAGAAAACTTACGGATATTTTGAAATGGAGCATAGATTCACGCAAACGAAAATTCGCTGTTAATGTAGGCCTAAACACATTCAGATTTTACCTGAACTGAGGAATAAAAAAACCTAGGAACTGTTTACGGTTGAAGGAAGCTTCAATGTCTTTTATAGTTTAGAATGACTCGAAAACTTGGTCGTTTAGGGAAGAGGATAAATGTGACTTAAAGATGAACTCACATACGGTCGTGAAGCAATTCTGCGATTCATGAGAGTGGCTTTTATTCCTTGATAGACCCTAGTGATCGAGTGGTTGTAAGTTTGTTTCCTTATTTATTATTTTTGCATATTTTACGTGTGATTGTGGTACACGTGGGTCACTGTTTCCAAAACACCCCCGAGTAACCTAGTATGTGTTTCCTATCTTCTCCTTAATTGTCACTTTGTCTTTACCTCCCCCCTTACACAAACCTAGCGCCAATCAAGTTTACGGTCTCGGCCATTTCGTTTTCCAAGAGGATAAACTTTGTAGAGTGGAGGATTTTGATTTGTTGGTGTAAAGAAAATCAAATCCACGGAAAGAAAAACATACGATGAAGTACTTGTCATGGCAGGGAAAAAGAGAAGACTGTTAGATAGATAGATTTATCTTTATTTTGGGGCAAGATTGAGACCCTGGAGTCTCTTCTTCCACCTAAACCCTGGGGTTGTTTGGATAATTTTAGAGAAGGCATTACAAGTGAATCCAGTAGATACTGTGAAGCATTGAGATTTTGAAGATGGTGAGGGTGAGAAATCGAAGAGAGATATGGCAAACGAGGTATTGAAAGAATATGCAGTTGGCGGTTTAAGGATATCTTGGGGCTTGTTAGTTAGAGCTTAGGAACAGAGACGTGTAGTGCCAGGGTCTAACCCTCCCTAAGACACAAGAATATTACTAATATTATTACTATCATTACTATTAGTACTGCTAAGGAAAGAAGAGGAAAGTCGGGACAGGAAGGAAATTTTATCAGCCACGACACCTGCTAACATTGTCTTCAGAAACAATGATTGCATAAACCTGAGAAATTTCCATTTTGATTTTAAAGGCATTCATTAATATAATTTGATAAAGTTATTTAAAACTATTGTCATTATTAAATATTTTAGGATAGCCATTAAATGTAATTTCCAATCTGGTAGGGTTCCTTATTTTTTTAACTGCTGCTAAATTAAATAATTTTATATTATTAATATTTACGTGTATTACCGGGTTTGTCCACTAATAACTTGTCCCGATTTCCACCTATTATGTTTTTGAGCAACTGCCAGTTATAAAAGTGACCTGACGCCTCTAAACCCATTTATTTTCTCTCCAGACTCCTTTAGTATTCTAAGGCATTTAAAAAATAAAATTCGTATTATTTTCTTACAATTCATTATTTTCCTGTATCGATCAATGCATCATTTAATTTAATCGTCTTGTCCGCATCGATATTTAATTTGTTCTTTGGTTCTACCCGCTTTCCCTTTGATCATTGCATAGGTAAGCAATACGAGTATTGTCACGGTTAGAAATTGAACTTTGGTTGGGTGGACGTGGGCTCATTGCAAAATAGCTTATTTATCGACTGGAATGCAGCCATGGGTATTTTTTCATTAACAATAAGGATAATAATATTCAAATATACTTGTAAAATAAAAGTTTGCCTATGCCGGAACATACTTAAGCAAAAACAGATTTGAGATAGTATAGGTAGAGTACGATAGACGAGACTTCGTTCCCGCGAAAGGCGCACGTATTTTGTGGCATGTAAATCCACTAAAATAGCAATGCGTAAATTAATTTTTAGTTTTGAATCGGATATCGTTAGAAATTTTCTTCTCCTGGAAATCGAATCAGCTACCGGAGGAACGAAAAACTGCGCATCGTCGGATCCATTGCTCGTTCCCAATTATAATGCATTGCGGCGTAGCTTTTCCATCGTATCCTGGAGGGCCTGCTTCCGCTGCTTCAATTTTATGCAGACAACACACGGGCTCGAGGCATTTCTCATCAGTCCACATCACTTGAAATCGATGAGCAACTAACTAAATGCCCACCGAATTCATCCGGCGATGTTCCCTGTTAAAGTAATGAACCATGAATGAATTCCTCTGGCCAGAGTACGAAGTTCCGTTCGTCCACAATCTTGAATATCCCTCGGTAATATACCTTGTAACTATGCGGAAATGTGTAATTATTGAAACAATAGATTTACAACAAAGCGCTTGGAGGTTGCCAATTTTGTATTAGTTTTTCTACACCTAGTTTGAATATCTCATAATATTCGGAATGGTTTTCTAGTTGTCTCCAGCCCCCTTCGATTTGCTGTTTGAAAGATCCCTTGCTGACTCGTTAGTAGGACATGGATCAGATTCTTGAATGTAAATTTAATGTTTTCTCCAAAAACAATTGATCTGGAAAGTGCAATGCATATGTTTTATGAGTAAAGTAAAATATGTATTCATACTTAATCTCGGAAAAGATTTGGAAATACCAGAAATACATTAATTTCAGCACAATGTATGCTCTCAGTTATACAACGGGGAGCATGGATGGGTGTAGTATTTCATTTTCTCCCTTCATATGAGTGTAATGTCATATTTAAAAGTAGCACATAACTATCGAAAGATCTCTCCCCTTTATCCACAGATGAATATTATCATTTCCATTCATCCCACTTATATTTTTATAGTGAACCGAGTTTGTGCATGTTCAATTTTAAATGATATATGTTTATTCGTTAATTTTTACTGTTTGATTGCAATGCGTATGTTTATTCATGAGTTATCATACCGGAAAACTTTCATAAAATGTTGCCTATCAACATGCTATGAATTTGAATCACGAGGCTGCATACATGCACTTGGTAATAATCAAGGGGTTATCAATAATGACCTAAATTACCAATTTTAACGAGTGTTTGGACGACTTTTTTGTTCAGAGTATGAATTAAATCAAATTACAATGGAATTACTTTTAATGAGGAGGCATGGAACAAATTAAACCGAGACGTTTTTGGATACTTTTGGGAAACGAATTAATAAATATACATAAGACTTGCTCGGTTGACCCTAAGATAACAGAAGGTTAATGTAAACAAATGACGAATTATTAGTTATTTTATTAGTTGATAATATTAGTCGATAGGCGATTAAATTCATACGCATGTGAAGTAGTCTTTAATATGCAATAAATAAAACTGCATTCATTTGCATAAAATATCCCATGCTGTAAGATTAACTCTTGATACTTGTGTAAAGTCGCTCTAGCTTCGAAGTCGTCTCGTTCAATCAGGAACAGGTCGGAAAACAAAGCTTCCCACTGAGTGACGATGCATGAACTGTTGTATTCAAAAATAGATTGCTTATCCTCACGCCTAATTGTTACTTAAATCTCTCCTTAACAAAAAAAACAACTAAATACGAAGTTTGCTATAGCATAAATAAATTAGCTAATACTAATTAGATTACACGAGACACATCAATACACTCTTCAATAACAAATGTTAGTAAAATTATGGCGCGAATACACGTAGACGTGGAAATATTTATCAATTCTCTCGCAACTGGACTTGGTTCAGCAGAAGCTGTCATAACCCGAATTTGTTCATTACTGCATTGCCATATACTTCTTTGCGCTCGGTGAATTAGAGCACGCTTTGTTCAAAATGAACAAAAGTGCCGGATTTTTCGTTGCGGTTTCGGTTGATCGTGACAGTGTCGGTATGAACGGATTCCCTTGCGCCTTTACCAATGCTCCCCAACCTCATAACAACATCCCTCCCTACCGAGACCCCACCACCCTTTGATGTCCGCCCAACCCCCCCCCTCGACCCTCCCTTTCACCGTTCTCCCCCCCCCCGCACTGCCACCACGCCTCGCCGTTTCCGCATTCAATCGGTCAGTCGTTGAAACTCCAAAAGTGTCCGGGGAAGGAGTTTTGGGGAGAAGGGGAGAAGTCGATTGGAGGGGAATGAGAAGAATGCCTTTGGTGCTTCTTCACTTCACGCGACTTACTATACGCCCAATAAGGTACCCCCAACCCTCCGTTAGGCAAGGAGAGGTGGTCGGGGGAGAGGGTGGAGGGGACAGGGAGAGAAAAAGGGTGAAGAACGGGGTGAGAATAATAGGAGATCCGTCAGGTCTCCCGCGTGGCGTGACGAGAGGTGAACGTGACCGTTTCAGGAGCGGAAAAGGCGGTCGGAGAGATGGGAGTGTGTCTAGGAGTGGGTCCGATCCGAGGGGCGAAGATGGTAAAGCGCCGTGATTGGCCAAGAGGGCGAATTGCCATACGGACATATAAAGTCAGGCCTAGGGAGCCAATTGGAGGTAGGAAGCGGAAACTCTCAAGTCTTACGGGAATCAAATTAGATCAATGGGTTTATGTTATTGTAAATCATTGCTAAGGCAACTTCAAATCACATTTTTAATTATTTATTTTCCAAATACCAACTTAATTTGATTATAATTGTACAAATATGCCATGAATTAATTTAATTTCTTCAGTTAAATTTATGGTAAATTAAAGTTATGCTATTCAGAATGTATTAAAATGCCAAATCCGAGAGAACTATGAAAAAAAATATGTATATATAGATCCGAGAGATCCATCTTATATATATATATATATATATATATATATATATATATATATATATATATATATATAATGTATATATATTATATATATAAGAATGTAAATACAGAATTAGACAAAATGAAGTACAAAGAATTGAAAAATAAATTGAGGTGAGCAACAAATTAAGCAAAAGAAGCATGGTGGAAGACGCAGCTCGAGGATATGGAAATTCTGCAGAGGAAGGGTGAAATCGGTGCGCTGTACAGCAAAGCTAAATCGTTATCATAAAGTAAGAAAGGAAGATCTATGACTATATATATGATCTATAACAGTTAGAGACAAGGCGGGTAAGGTAATAGTTGACGCAGGAAAGATCCAAGAGAGATGGTAGGAGTATATAGAAGAACTGTATCGTAAAGATCTACGACCCACAAAGTTAGACATTGAAAAAGAATATGACGTAGAGGAAGAGAGCTTAGGTCCAGGCATACTAGACGATGAGATAGAAAGGGCATTAAGGGAGATGAAACTAAATAAGGCCGTGGGGGTGGATAACATCCCCGCGGAACTATTGAAATGTTTAGGAAAATGTGGGAGGAAGAGGCTATATGGGCTGATCCGTAGTATTTATGAGGAAGGAATCTGGCCGGAAGACTTTGTGAGACCAGTTTTAGTTCCTATTCCGAAAAAGGTAAAGGCTACATCATGTGAGGACTACAGGACGATAAGTTTGATATCCCACGCAGCTAAGGTTGTTCTCAGGATCATAAACAAAAGGATAGAGAGTAGGACCAATGATTACTTAGGGGATGATCAGTTTGGGTTTAGGAAAGGGAGAGGAACGCGTGATGCCATTGCAGTAATGAGATTATTAATCGAGAGGAATATACCTGTAGAACACAACCAGGAGGTATTTGCCTGTTTCGTAGATTTCAAAAATGCGTTTGATAGAGTAAACTGGGAAAAACTAATGAGTATATTGCAGAAAATAGGAATAGATTGGAGGGAAAGGAGGCTAATCCGCAACCTGTACACGTCTCAGACTGCTCAGGTGCGGGTGGGGAACGGGGAGTGCGGTTGGGCAGTGTTAGGAAGAGGTGTAAGGCAGGGTTGCCCATTATCACCGTTGCTGTTCAACCTGTGTGCAGAGAAAATGATTAAGGAGGCATGGGAAGAACTGGAGGTAGGAATGAAAGTGGGCGGGGAATTCGTAAAATCAGTTAGGTTTGCTGATGACCAAGCTTTAGTTTGTCAGTCAGTCAAGGGGCTGCAAGCATTGCTGAGTGAATTGGAAATTCAGTGCGACAGGTATGGGATGATGGGATGAGAATCAATATTAATAAAACAAAGGTTATGCGATTTTCTAGAAAGAAAAAGGCTAAGCTTAACATTAAAATAGGAGGGCAAAAACTAGGGCAGGTAGAACAGTTTACGTATCTCGGAAGTGTTTTGTACCAACACAGTCAAAGTAGTAGGGACGTAAGGAGAAGAATTGCGCTTGGCAAAGAGGCTTTCACAAGGAGGAGGGAGTTGATGACGGGGACGTTGAGTAAGGATGTTAAGAAAAGACTCGACAAAACTTAATGTGGAGCGTAGTTATGTGCGGCGCGGAAACGTGTTCATTGAAGCAGGAGGATAGACGTAGACTGGAGGCTTTTGAAATATGGGTGTGGAGAAGAATGGAGAAGGGGAATTGGACAGAGAAGAAAACAAACGAGGAAGTACTTGGTATGGTGGGCGAAGAGAGGGGTTTGTTGGGAACAATCCTATGGAGGCAGGAAAAGTGGCTGAAGGGGGGTCGGCAGCGGATGTTGAAGACTGTACTTGAGGGGAGAATGTTAGGTAAACGAGGAAAGCGGAGGAACAGGATAGGGATGTTGGACGGGGTGATGGGAGGAAGAAAGTACTCAGAGCTGAAGAGGGACCTGATGTAAAGTAGGATGTTGTGTTTTGCTAGGGGTCACAAATTATTTAATTAGTAATTATGTCCATCCAAACACCTACCTTAACCGGTAGATTACCTAATAATAATAATATATGTATATATATTATGCATATATATACATCCGTTCTTTCGCTCTTCTTTATTTCTTCCGTTTCTTTATTTCTTCTAAGTACTTTGTCCTGACGTAATTCATCTCTCGCTTATCTGTAATCCGTTTCATTTTTGATTCAGTACACTAATCATAATTATTGATTACTTTGATAAATTGGAGCTTGATAAATTTTCCTGGGAAAGCGGTTTTTGCGTAAGCATTTCACATTTACTGAGGGGGAGGCGTAAAGAAAATATGCTCGGTGGCTCCTTCATTGAGATAAGAAGTGAATAAGTGAATGCGTGGGAAGTGCAAATGCGATTTCACAGTTGAAAAAGTGTTCTTTGGCGGTGTAACAAGGGGTCACAGAGGAATTCAATTTGTGCATTCAGAGCAGGATGAGGAGCACTAAAAAAGTGCCTATTCCGCGTCGATCCCGTATGGCTTCGCCCGATGGTGCACGACGAAGGGTGCTCTTTCGCCGCTTGTGACGCGGGTTCCGAATGAAACTTGACCACGCACTCTGTTGCCCTACTTATCGGACATTGGTTAATGAAAATACTTCTCTGGTCTTTGATTTGCCTTTTTAAATTTTAGTAATGCCAACCATGTTCTTGCGGTAGTAATTTTGGAGAAGTAAATAGAATTGTATAGTTCAAAATTCAGTGGAATTGGGTCTAACATTCAGGTATAACATGTATATTTTTATGACACTCCGAAAGCTACCGGTAGAGCTTGTTGCAGCAAATTAATCCTGCTTGCCGTATTCATAGTACTAACCTAATGCTAAAAGTTTTGAGACCAGTCGTAAGGACATAATCTATAAAAACAGAAGTAACCAAAGTGATGTGGGATACTTTATTTTAGTTACCTTGAAAATCGAGCTCTGCTCGGCTAATGGGTCCCTCGTCATATTTCCTCATGAATAATAGTTCCTCAAATCGTCTATATCGTATATAAATAAATAAATAAAGATATATACATATAATACACATCTATCATCTATATTCATAAAACATACATATCTTTGAAATAAATTTCTCATATATGGGCCATACATTTGTTCAAATTTTCAAATTATGCATTTTTCTCGCAAAATATGAGTTTGAAGAGTCATGGAAAAGTTTTTCCAATGTCAAATGAGGCGATCGGTAATATTACTTGAACATGCTTAAGAGGTTTTCGGTGCAAACCCCTCCTACAAGGTTTCCGTGAAACTTCCGGAAAAACAAATCTTATTCAAACCCATAAGGAAGGTTCCATAACTCCTGTGTGATTAGTGCATCTACATTTTCCAAAAGAATGGATGGAAAGGATACGAGTACAAGAATGTTACTGCATATTGGTTACAAATGACAATTACCGAAGAGTATCAAATTCCTTAGTGAATCCATCCGGCTCCGAAGAGGCGCGTTTTAAACCGTCTTCCTCAGAAGCTCCAGGTGTCGGGAGAGTGCAATACTCTCTCGGGAGCGGAATGAATCGGGCGGAGGGTGGGGAGAGAGAGGAAGTGAGGGGCGGTGTGGAGAAAAAAGGGAACGGGTAGCCTTGCGACAACTGACCACCTCTAAGTCGCTTCAGCGCTCACCGTTCCCTTCCTCAGGAGCCAGAGAGTCGCTCACCGCCTGTGAAATTGCCCTCGAAAGGTCTTTAAGGATTCGTTCCGATCCATACGGCTTATACGATCCGCCAACGGGAGGGCGGTTCACATTGTGTTCGTGTTGCGCGCAATTCCCGAAGGACAGAGTGTGTGTCTGTGAGTGTGTGTGTGTGAGGGAGAGAGAGAGAGAGAGAGAGAGAGAGAGAGAGAATGGGGGAGAAAAACAGCTCGAGTCGGAACCCCATGGAGTTAATTTAATCGAAACGTCAGCGAATTCGGAGTCGGCAGCCTTTTAAATGCTGCGGTATGAGAATCCTCGGTTTACATTCGTCTTGAGGTCTTCATTTCAGCGGGTTTCTACCGTATCGAAATACTCAGTCTTCCTTGCTTGAATTCGAGGATTGGCCACGTGATCAAGCGACTTATGTCGCATGTTTTCGGTCATAACTGTTGAAGCCATTTTCGTGTGGCGAGATTACCGTTTGTCCTTAAATTTATTGGCGCATTCTAACCTTTAAATGAATAGATAATATAGAAAGAGAGGGAGGAGCTACCACAATAACTACAGGTGCGTAAATGTATAAATATCGTCCATTAAGAATGAATGCAAGTGCAATTGAATGATTACGTAATTCAAGTAATCGTTTTTATTGTCGAAATTTAACCACTAGACTATTTTAACTTCATTTTCTATTAGATAAAATGTAATAAATTGCTTCGTAAACGTTTTTATCAATGATATGGACTACATGAAATTGACAAATTCCAAGAAACCAAGGGATATGCCGCGAATGTAACTTTTTGAAAGAGTCATCCGATTGTTGAATTGTAATGCATAATGACTCCGTCAAAAAGTTACTGCCACGGCATCACCCGCAGTTTCTTGGAATTCGTCAAAGGTAAAATAACCTGAGTGTTTAAAGTTGGCTTTAACCTCGTGGGCCGTGGTGCATCACGCACGACTACAAATGCCTGTGACATTTTACGATGTACTCGCATGTGCGGTATTTTGTCACCACATCTTGTTCCTTTAAAGACCCCAAAATTTCGGAGCGAAAGAGGAAGCCTCGAAAGCATAACTGGCTAAAGCCATCGGGAGATCCGGGTTCGAATCTCGGTCAAGGCGAATGATTTTTACGCTCTGAAATTGTAGCATTGTAACACGGAATTGATATTGAAAAGTATTTAGATTTGGAATGTAGCCACATGTTCCCGTATTTACAGTATCAATAAGGAGCGTTGAATTCGATGGATCGTGAGGACATGGGCCAGACTGGTTTAAGTCAGACGAACTCATACCTGAATATGTGAGGGTGTTCGTGATTACACTATCAAATGCGTCTGATAATCCATTTTCTCTTGTGCAGTTCGTAATGGCAGCAAAATACAAATTAAATACTCCGAAAATTGCAATAAAAAACTTTTTTTTATCAAAAGTTCCCTTCTAAAAAGGTTAGAACTTTCTTTACGTTCCTCGTCTACTTTTAGAAGTATGGATAGTTTATATTTTTATGATATAAGTAAACATTTCAATGCCAATTAAGCTTATTGTACTTTAATGAGTGCAAATAATGCATCCGTTTTTCCAATGTTCTTCTGTACGCATAGAATAGGGTCATATATCGTTGGATGTGTGCTTATTCCTTGCTTTGAATCGTATTGAAACCGGGAGGGTAAAACAGAATTAATACGACTGATCAAATCAAGTATTTCATTTGTTTTTAAATAATATTGGGTTTAATATTTTCTAATAATATCATTTTTAGTTCAGACGAACTTAAGTAAAAAGTTGGACATTTATATTGTCCTTCATAATCCTCAGCTCATGATTTCCTGCTATCCTCCGAAATATGCCCTAACAAAGATACTAGACATTTTTTCTGAAATTTTTGGGGTCGGAAACTTTTCAGACCACCCATGTATACTGTATGCTAATGCGTCCTCTTAACTGTTTTCCTATACCTGCTAATCAGTTTTTGATAGCATTTTTTTCTTTAAATCTTACCATTCCTCTGGGGTTTACACGTTTTCATTTCTATCTTCTATACATTCATTTAGCATGTAACATTAGCAATGGATAATAAACGTTCATTTTCCTTTCCAAGCCGGAGATCCTAATGGGAAAGGTACTATTTTTCTCGTGGCTGACTTAAAGGTTTGTGGCTCCATGTATACATATATGGAGCCACAAACTCTCGACATACATAATACGTGGGGGCATGTAATTTGTGTTTTCAAATCCGCGGCAACACAGCTATTCATTAAAGTACTACGTACGTACCACGAATGTAATTTAACAGCTGTAACTCTTCTAGGTTCTCCACTTCTCTATCATAAAGTCGAGAGTGTAATCTTCTTATTCGACCATATTTCTTGGTGATGTTGCCTAGTTGTGACAATTACCTCAGATTCTCTGGAGGAGGATTGGCAATTTTCTCGGAGGGCCGACCCGCCAATCGCCTGAGTAATGGTGGTTTGTGTAAACTAGTGATTAAGTATTATATGTTCATTTTGCTAAAATTAATGTGGCAAATTCCAAAATCTTGTGGGCTCAAGTGGAAACTTTTCGTGGGACAGATTCGACCCTGAAGTTTGTGGCAACAGTTAACTAACAGGATCTTTTAGTTCACTGTGCTTTCTAAATTTATTAAATCAATGCGTATTAATTTAAATTAAAGTATTCCCACATAAAATTTCAGTCACCTGTCAATTTCTGCCACATAAGACTCATTCAATTAATATTTTCCTCAAGACAAGGGTCCTACATTGTTTGAATACTGTGCTAAATGTCATGGAATGCTTGTTCCAAACCCCCCCATTAATTTTTCTGCTACATTTTCAACCGTTTCCAAACAAGTTCAAGTTATTATGTTTAGATAGATGGAGAGATTCATGCGATGAAATCAATTATAATTTTATTTTCTATGCATGCATATAATATAAAATGTCTGGGTACCAAACTAATCCTTTTATCTTACTCAACGTCAGAGATGGAGAATATTTAGAGTAAAATTCGTATGGAAATAATTACATTTATTCTCCTGTGTGTATCTTATCTTTCTTTTCTTATCAAAGTACAAGGATTTTTTTTCCTTTAGAGCTGATTAATATCCCGTACGAATTTCTGGATATTTCTAATTTTATGGGGCTGATATTTACGCAACATTTTCCTCCGGCCTTGTTTCTGAAATACCCCTCATGTCAGCTATAAAATTATTTTTTTACGAAGGTTATCTTTAATAATTACACACGATAACCAACTTAATGACAATTTTTACTCTTATTATTATTTTGATTATATTTTTCATTACATTCTCATCCAACGCAAAGTTTGGTGGGCTATTGAGGTCATTTCAGGAGAGATGCTAGCTTACGTAGAATAGTGATATGTTGATGATTACTGATATCACTTTTGGCACGATTCCGAAAATGTGTCGACATGTTCGAATACAGAGAGATAGAGCAGGATTTCTGCATGCTTCACGGGAACTAAAAAGATTGACGACCCTTCATATTGCAATTTTCATTTATTGTAACAGTCCAAAAAAACCAGTAAAGGGTTAAACGGGTGCCATAAACCCCTTAAAGTAAAACCTCAATAATATCAACATTGTTGTAAATCAGTCGATGGCGGTTGTAATGTGAAATGTGTTGAGGGGAAGCAGCGACATGCGAATGAGTTGAATGTGGGGGGGATTGAGGTGCTGTTGGAATGTGATGTGAAAAATCCGTAGGGCGTTGATGCTAGTGCGATTGATGTCGGTGGTTCAAACTGTGGTCATGTAAATCCATTGGAGTGTGGACTTAATCGAAATGAGAGGGCAAAACCGCAAGTCATTAAATACGAGCTAGTGTCTCATCAGTTGCCCTGAGTTTTAATTTTTGAATTATTATCCAAGATAACCTTTTAACGTTTATTCGATCGAAAGTGGCAGCTCTCGTTGGTGCGTCCCATAGAATAATAGTGGAGAATGTGTTGAGAGTGACCATAAAAAAAAGTATTATTGCCCTCTAGTGTATGGTGATAGAATGCATTGATATGCATGGAAAAGGAATCATTTGGGTCGTCGGACTGATTCATTGGCGTATGATGTAAGTAGGGTTGCTAGCAAATGATTAAAGGGCGATGATAAATGCAGAATATGAAAGAAACTGCCATTTGTCGATCCCAAGAGATCATTTGTGGAGAACGGGTGAGCATTTTGGAGCGCTTAAGCGAATGAGAGTAAAAGTCGAAAGGCTTCAAGACAATGAGTGATGCACGCGTAATTCCTTTTGGGAGCCATAGATTGATGGAGTATTTAGAGAATATGTACTAGTATGGCGGAACGGACAATAATAATGAATCAGTCGAGATTCAAATCAAATGGAACTTGAGCATGATAACAAGGAGACTGACATAATTACCATTTTTACTAAAGTGAGGGCGGAAAGGATGAATTGAATGAGATATTAGCAATTAGGATTTTGAAAATACCAGAGATTGTGTTGATTGAGAGAATGCATAAGTTTAAAATTGGACTAAATCTGGGGCGTTTTGCGAGGTTTCGTGCGTAGTAGAAGGTGTACGGATCTTCTCATTTTACACTAAGGTAATTAAATTATAGTTAATAAACTCCTATAATACATGGAAGCGTGAAAAAGTGTGAATTGTGCATGTGGTGAGTTTTAGAAGGCAAAGATGAGGGTAAACCGGAAAAGCTTTGAGTGAGCGTGGAGCGAATGAGCATTAAGTACATACAAACATCTATTATGTAAATGCTTTAAAATCGGTGCATGAAAAGAGTTAGGCAGGCTTTTAATGGCGGTTTCAAAATATAACATGGTGTACGACAAGCACGCCTTATGCCAGCATGCCTGTTTATTTTTTAATGCGTAAATAAGATAGGGAAGAATATGTAAGGAAAGGTTTGTGTAAGGGTTGGAGAGATATAATTGAGGGCGTTGATCTGAAAGCCAATTTAGGTAAATTGCCAACTGGGATCCTAAAGCAGTTACCGTGGAGATGTTTGAATAAGGGAACAGAGAATTGAATGGGGGGAAATCAGTACAAAATCAAAATAGTTGTATTAATGACGGAAACTGGTCTAGCAATTGCTAATATTAAAATAATTGCACAATTGGGTAGTCTATCATGCCTTGGCTGATGTTTGAAAAGACGAAATGGCAAACTAAGAGATTTGAAAAAATGTGGTTACATGGGACGTCATCATTAAAAGCGTTCTTCTCTCCACTTTCCTCCTCCCCAATCACAAAACTGATAATTGATTTTATCAGAGTGAGTAAAATTATCGGTTAAATGATAGGTTAAAAAATCGGTTAAATTGTACGCTCTAAAGTTTGTGGAAAAAATATCGATTGGGGTAAGGGCTGAATCGGTCAATAAAGGATTTGATATTTGGGTAAGAGACAGGTGTGAAAAAATATACTTTGCTGTTTGAGTCATTCTGACAGGATGGGTGAATGTCAAATCAATGAAAGATATAATTTTATAATATTTGCTTCGGCAGATCATATCCCATTTCAGATTTCATATTCCGCCAATTAACTCCTTGAATAAATACCGCAAAATAAACATGCAACGGATAGAAAGCAAATTAGTGACCTTTTAAATTATCTGAGCAGAGATGTGTACGAATGATCGGTCTCAAGTGTTAGGGTGTCCAGCTAAAAGTTAGTTTCTGCCATGGATTACGTGGTTTCAGAATCGTCTAGAGTCTGAGTATCAATGAAGAAAATGAAGATGGTGATTTTTGCGAAATAGAAATGCTTAGATTAGTAATAAAATTGACGGGAAGGAACTGGAGCGGGTTGTACAGTTCACATATTTAGGAAGTGTCGTAGGAGAAGGTAAGAAAATTATTAAGGATATTGAAATAAGAATTTGTGATAGGTAATGAAGCTTTTACGAAAGAGGAAGGGTTTGATGGCGGTCAGCAAGTATGCAGAGATGCAAAGCAAAGGCTAGTGGAAGCTTTAATATGGAGCGTAGCATATTGTTTGGCGCGGAAACTTGCTTATCGAATAGGGAAAGAGAATAAGCGTAGACTGGAGGCTTTTGATCTGTGGGCTTGTAGTAGGATGAAAAAGTGAAATAAGCGGATAGAAGAATATGAATAGAAGCTGTAAGATTAGTGCTAAGTGGATGAGAGAAGGTTGTTGGGAAAATTCAAAGAAGACGGGAGAAATGGATGTAGAGTCAATTGAATGATAATGGCATGTTGAAGAGTTTAGTAGAGGGAGCGAGATAAGAGACAGGAGCAGGAAATGAATGGGCATTTTTGGCAGAATAAATGGAGACAGGATGTATGCGTAGTTACAGAATGGATATAATAATCCAGGTTTTTGACTAGTTATTTAATTTCGCGCTAGGCGGGGATTAAAATTGTAGATGTGTTTAGGTTCTGAATTATCAAAATCCCAACTGTGCAACTCTATATCGTGTCTCAAAAATGCGAAAATTAAACGAAATATATGTAGCTTACGTCATAATCTGCAAAATCTTGTTTTCATTTGATCTGTTTTTCAAAATTAACTCGGGTCCAGAGAGGACAGGATGTACATCCAAATTTGAGGCAATGCGAATGTCTCATTGAGCGTCGAGTACAGAGTTCGACACCATTCAACTAACTCAGTATCCAATAATCTCATGATAAATTGAAGTAGCATTTAAAATGGTGCCTTTTAATATACTTTAAAATGTACGACTCAGCTTACATTGCCAAAGTACAGACGGAAACATTCACAGAAAATATGGAGCATGCAAAAATTTTCATGAGCGCTTATGGTATTCCATGCGTGCATTTTTCCATGGTGCACGGGAAGCATAATTTTAAATCGCTGGAAATGCGTGTGGTTGAACGCGCATAAAAGTGCATCGAACACCCAGTAAACATTTTTTTTCTCGCGTTCCATGAAGCCCACTAGGAGAATTCTCCATTTTGATTTATTCCTGGAAGGAGGAAGCGCACGCGCAGAAGTATGTAAACGGTGTCACCTCGATACGAAATCTAAACTAATTATGTACGCCGCTTTCAAAACCACCACGCGCGTTATCACAGTCGGAATACCTGGGACACCCGATTGGCAAAAAAAGAAAAAAGAAATGATACTCATGACCACCATCCATAAAAAAGGCAACTCAAACAGGCAGCGTAGCGTGCTATGCAGACGATTAAAAAAAATGATAAAGAGGAAGCGAAATCCTCTCCGATGCGGGAGTGAGATAAAAACCAACCCCCCCCCCCGCCACCACGGTCCCTGCTGCCCCTCTCCATCGTACACGGCCCCTCTCCTCCCCACCCGCCCGTCGCTGGCGTGTGCATTCGAATTTTATCGCTGGAAAACGAATCAGTGGCTGTTATAGAGCGGGAGTCTTGAAGCGAGGGGGGCGGAGGGCGAGAGAGAGGGGTCGGGAGAAGGGGGCAGGCAACGCCGGGGGTGGCTGAGGGGGGCGAGGGATTAAGGAGGAGCGGGGGGTGGGGTAGGTAGGTTTAAAAACAATCGGGCGAGTCGCGGGAGGGAGTCTCATCACTACTCTAGATTAAAATACAAAGCTGTCATCGAGATGAAGTTAATCCTCGTTCTAACTCCCGTTCTACTCCCCTCTCCTCACCCCCCGCGACCAAAACAAGCAATTTAACTCCTATAATTCCAATCCCTCGTCTCCGCTCCCCACCGCCCCGCAACCATCAAAACCCCACTGCGAGGAACCTACATCGAAAAGAAGAGGGGATTTTTTAAAAAACCCTTTAACTCTTCCTGTCTCTTTCTCTCCTTCACTCCCTATATCTCCCCATTTTTCCGTTCCTTTGCGCACGCGCAGAGCTTTGAAGAGGAGGAGGAGGTGGTGGTGGCGGAGTTAAAAAAAAATTGACGGGAGAAAAACAAACGAGCGAGCGAACGCTTCGCGCTCGGCATTTGTCTTCCGTTTCTTCGGCCCCCGCGAGTTCGCCAGTCGGCGGGCTCACGGGCGCTCCACTTCCGCTTCCGGGTTCAACCGTAACCATCGATCCCGCGCCCCCTTCCCTTCCCACCCTCGCTCTCCTCCCCCTCGCCCGCCCCAGCGCCCACACGGGGAAGCGCCCTTCACCCCCTATCGTCAGCCCCCGTCCCTCTTCTCCCCACCCCGCGAGCACTCGCATCAACCTCCCACAAATCCTCCCCGCCCTCCCACCAAACCCCTCGCCCCGTCCCTTATCGCATCTAACAGCCTACGCGTACACGAGCGCTATATTGCGCTAGTTCTTGGAACAAACAGCTCAGCTCGCAGGGCATTGATTGCTTTTGTGTGCGCGGCCCGCTCGTATATGTGTGTGCGTGTTTGTGCACGCGCTCTTGTGTTCGCTCGTGTTATGGCGAGCAGAGGGCGTTTTTTGAAGCGTCGTAAGTTTCATTAAATTTGATTGAAACGAGTCATCACTGCAGCGGAGCGAATTGGGCCCGGGCCAATGCTTCCGCCCATGCGCCTCTCGACAGCAAAAATTTGACGGCGCATTGAAACCTCATCAGGTCAACGGAGCATCGCGGAAGAGAGTTAATGATTTACTTGCGATAACCTGGATAACCGATGCAGGGTTTCTGCGGATTTATGAAATAATGTATTTGCATGCGCAGAACGGGTAGTACAAAACGACCACGAAGGATATCGGGGCATGGTCCATCGTAATTTTGCCAGCCCGTAATCAATTTTTTTGCTCTCATTGTTGAGAATAACAGGGTGCGAGCTGTTGTAAAAACATTCACGTAAAGCTTCGTAATCGTAATTTATTTAATTCCTTACTTCGTAAATGCCTCAATGGTTTTCCAATAACTATTTATCTGTTTATGGAAACAAACATTGACAATAAAGGAATTTGACTCTGCGCTGAGCTCTCCAACTCTGTTATATTCTGTTCTATTTTATATCTAAATTGGTAAGAGTCAGCCACGGGAAAAATAAACGATACCGTTTAGAGAAAATAAATTACCCGAATCGAGCCCGTTTTTTTTTACCCCCTTGCCTCTCCCAACAAAACACAACCTGACATCATTAACTATTTTATTTGGGCACCAATGCGTAGTATAACCATCCGGCATGATGAATGTAACATGTTTATTCACAATGAATATGTGGTACTTGGATATTGTCTCCTAAAATAAGGGAAAAAATAGGAAAGAGTTAAAATGGATGTTATTGAAGTGGTGTAGTATGATTTTATCTCGAGTTAATGAACCAGAAGGTGCGTTTGTAATTGTGCATAAAGCACCTGGATTTAGCTGGGTGTGTTTTTTTGCTCCATGTTAGTTTGAAAAATACACGAGTGAGCATTTGTAGGAAATCAAGTAGCCATAATCATTTCTGTTTGTTCGGACTTAATCGTCAATGCATTCAGCGCGACTATATGTGCGCTAACTATTGAATGTCGTTACCGGAAATGATCTGAATTGGGATTCCGATGGCCCACTAGAATAAGCAGTCCCTTAGGTCACACATGGTTAACCGTGAGTCGATGAACATTCCCACCAAGGAAATACGGTTACCTCAGCGAACGCCCATCTGCTAATCCGAATTCTTTGGGTTAAGTTGAAGATCTAAAATCAATGTACGAGGTCTCTCCAAGAAATACGCGAATTGAGGCCATAAAAACTTTATTTTGCAAAATGTAGTCTGCATCAATTTTGTCCCCTTCAAAGTACTCTCCATTAGTTGCTATACACTTATTCCATCTTCTTTTCCACTGTTTAAAGCACCCTTGGAAGTCCTCGGCAGTTAGGCTTTTTAGTTTTCTTCTCGTTTCTTGCTTTATTGTGCCCACATCTTCCCAGTGAAGTTTCCTCATCACATTTTGCATTTTGTAAATAGGAAATAGTCACAGGGGGCGAGATCTGGCGAATTAGGAGGATGATCAAGGATGGTGATTGAATTTTTTTACCAGAAACTGGCGAACAATCAATGCTGAATGTGCAGGTGCATTGTCATGGCGAAGGATCCATTCATCGCTTTGAGTCAAATTTGGTCGCAGACGTTATTTCTCAAATGAGAACTGTAGGTAGAACTCAGAATTTACTGTATGACCTTCAGGAACATTCATGATGAACAACGCCTTCGACATCAAAGAATACCAGAAGTATGACTTTGATTTTTGATCAACTTTCTCTTGATTTTTTTGTTTGATTTAATCCACTTGAAAACGAATGTTTTTTGCAGAGCATTATCACCGTAAACAATTGTCAACATTTCAGTAATTTCCTGATAACTTTTACCTCACTTCACCAATAATCTTGATGCTGATTCGTTGCTCCGGGATTTCGTCAATTTCCACTTTCGTTAAACAGTAAAAACAAGGACAACAGGAACTAACATAACTGGCACCATACGCACAACTCGATCCGCCAAGCACAGACGGCTCATTGGGTCTCAGGCAACTAGCGCCGCTAGCGAGTGGCGCGATAGTCCGCACCATGGCCGCCAGATTGCACCAGTTCGCGTATTTATTGGATTACCTCGCATTACTTAAGGGATGCTCAGTCACTGCAAAAACTGATCATGAGCTCAAGTAGGGCAAACAGCGTAAACTTCGACAGGCGGACAGCTATCAGCCCGGAAGGTCGAAATGATGTAGAATGCCTGAAAGATTGCGGAAGAATCGAATCCGAATGCAATCCAAAACTATTGAAGGATGGAGAAAAATTCTAATGAGACAACAGTAATGGAAATAATCCTAGTAGCCTCAAGTTGAGGCTCGAGAGGAAGATATAAGCGTTAGGAAAAACCAACATCAGACCTAACATTGAAAACTTACATGAGGTATATCAGCTGAGGTGGACATTTGTGTTTCATTACACGTACTATAATTTTCATGAGCAGTAATCTACGGGGGTTGGGTAGTTTTATAATGAACCCTGGAACTACGCAGTACTGTATTTGCACGGCCATACTTCCTATTATGAGCTATAATCCTCGAGGAGCAGCAAACATTCTAATGAACAAACTAAGTGTAAGGTGACCAAGTCATCTCAAAATTTCAAATAAGGAGTTTTGGCCCATGCAGAAAGATTCAATATCTGAATTTAAAATAGCACAGAGTAAAAATATCTGATTCCTTTGAAATTATGTTTTCCTCAAATGAGAAGGTAGCGTACCGCCAATATCTAAAAAAAATACGTTGGAAGGAAGATACTCCAAATACGGGCATTACACGGAGGACTTAACCTACTAAATATAAATAAATCGTCTGATTTTAATACTGATACCAAGGTAGAGATGCTAACCCCTCACTACATTGGTCGGAAGAACTAAAATATCTGCCCTGCTTGTTAACTTTCGTCCATTGGACAGAATTGTCGAGCGAACAGATGTAAGATGCCATTTTCCATCGGCGCAATTCACGTTCACAGCAGTACGAAGAAGCAAATCTAAAAACAGGAGGGCAATCGCAAATCTTTATAACGCACGCACGCGTTATCTTTATTGCTTTTCTGCGACAGAAGCCAATGTTACTACAAGACGTTAGAGATGTGTACAAAAGATCTGCAATCTCTAACACTCCTACAGAGGAAAATAGTGTTATTGATACCGATTGCGACATGGCACAAAAAATATTTACTATTAAGCCCCATGGGCTGGCACTGAAGCAAAACCAATTTTTCGATACTCAGGATAAAATTCCTAGATGAATCTATGCACCCTGATATCTAGGGCAATAATAATAGATATAAATTTGGATATAGGCTACCTACGTCTAGCAGGAACAAGTGAACTAATTCTAATTTCTTTCTCTAAATTTCGTATTAAGTTCGGAAATTCGTTTTTTTGATGATACATAGTCCCACTTACCTTGGCATATCTAATTATTAATATTCCTGTAGCGTAATTATGATGCAGATAAACTTCTGCCGGTTGGCGTCACCAACAGCTTAAAAATGGATCGCTGCCGATTAGTGTAACGCAGCACTTTGATGAGAAAAATCTCCTCAAGGTAACAGGGTGACATCGATCGTGACCTCTGCCCTAAAGCATCTTTTGATTAACGGACGGATCGATCTTCAACGTCGGTAAGCAGGATGAAAGACACACATGGACGTGCTCTCCAGTAAAAGAATTTCGGATGGACCGTGTTCCGATCGCACTCGAGGCTGTGAATCGGAATTGAGTTGGAGAGAGCGACAGGAGCTTGGACATTGCTGTACTTTCCTGGAGTGAGGGAATGCCGCTCACAAACCCTCTGATTCCATTTCTTAAAGCTAAAAATTCCAATGTTGCTGTCTTAAAATTGTACATTATTCAAATATATATCTCACAACAGAATGCTTTCATTTTTCTAAGATATACGAACAGGAATAATGGGAACCGTTTATATAATATACATATATATGGGAACAATATACGTATATATATATATGTATACCGATATATATATGTATATATACATACATATATATATATATATATATATATATATATATATATATATATAGTATGTGAGTGTGTGTGTGTTTATATATAATGTATATGAAGTTAGAACTAGGGAACAAAAACAAAAACACAGAAACACACAAAAAAGAAAAGAAACGCACAAGTTTTGGAATTTTCGATGGACAAGCCACCTTTCTCAAGGAAGAGAAAGAAGAAACTCCTTCCCTCCTTCCTTCCTTCATTTCCTCAGGAAAGGTGGTTTGACCACCGAAAATTCGAAAACGTGTGCGTTTCTTTTCTTTTTTGTGTGTTTCTGTGTTTTTGTTTTTGTTTGCTAGTGCTAACTTGATATACATGATTATTCACATTCGTGAGACTTTCACATAAGTTTTATACATATGTACATACATCAATATGTGCGTGTGTATTCACGAAAAATTTTCACAAAAGTGAATAAGTGAAAGGTCAGTCGCAAGGTGGTGATGATGTGAGTCTTAACCCTCAAAATAGACACTCTTTGACTTTTTGAATACTTCGCTGCCCAGAGCACCTTTTTCAACGGAAGGCTGAAAAGTGAGGATGAGGGTGATGGAAAGAACGGGCATAGGGGCGGGTATGTGTGTACATATGTATATATATATATAAATATAAATAAATATATATACATATGTATATATACATTCTATTATTTGAATATGCATACATACATATCATCTTTTTATACATATACAGGTATATATATAATGTGGTGTGTGTGTATATATATGTATAGGTGTGTGTGTATATATATATATATATATATATATATATATATATATATATACACACACACACTCGTATGTATGTATGTATGTATGTATATATATATATATATATATATATATATATATATATATATATATATATACCTGTGTGTGTGTATTAATTATTGTGCATAGAAGAATACGATTCGTTTATTAATCGGGTCGTATTCACCCATGCCTTATAGGTCACTGAAGATGGAACAAAAAATATTTTTCCAAGTTCCACGGCCAGCACTTGCCACGCGCATCGTGGCCCGTTAAACGAATGATCGAAAGTCATTGAGGGAAGAGGGCGGAGAAAGTAAGCGATGAAGCCGAAGAGTTTCCCCCGAGATGTCGACGCGCCCTCCGGCTGTAATGAAAGAGTAAACTGTGAGGGCGGGAGTCGACGTCGCGATACGAATCCGCTAGGGAACGGAGTGAGTGGATGGAAAGAGGCACCCTCCGTCCCTCTCCTTAACCCTCCTCTTTCCCTCACCCTCGTCTTCAACCCCTCCCTCAGTATTATTCCTTCTCCCTCCTCTTCCCATCAACGCCCGTTCACCACCCTTTCCTCTTCACCTCTCTCTCGCTATATTTCTCTTCCTCTTTTTCTCTACTTCTCTATCACTCCTTATCCTTTAATCTTACTATATTTCTCTTTATATTTCTCCTTTCTCTCCTCCTCTCCTCATATTTTCCTCACTATTTCCCATTTCCCTCCCTTGGGTCTTTTCTGCTCACTCTAGTTTTAATCCTCCTCTGTCTATTTCTTCTTCTTACCGCATGTCTTATCTCCCTAATCTGCTTCTCTTCCTCTTCGCAACTTCCTCTGATTTCTCTTTGTTTCCTCCTTCCTCTTCCTCATTATCCCTTGACCTCCTCTCTTCCCCTCCAACCTTTCTTCTGAATCAATATCTCCTCCTACCCCCATAATTATCACCCTCTCTCGCCACTTTTATCTTTTCTCAGTTTGCCTCAAACCGACTTCCCATCTCCCGCCAAAAATGAACGAGGCACGCAGGCGACACGCCGCACGGGTCGCGGGGGTCGGTTTGGGTGATGCGCGGCGTCTAAAACAAGATAGGTGGGGAATGGAGCGAGGGTGCGCGAATGGGGAGGAGAGGGGGGTGGGATGGAGGGGTAGGACCGTGGGTGGGGCGCATTGGAACGTGCGACGGGGTTTTTGGCCCTCGGGAATCGATATTCTCCGACGGGGGATGGGGTCTCGTATCCTTCCCCCTTCCTCCACCAACCCTCCTCCTCCCCTTTCCCCATAGGCCTTTAAATAAATCGGCATTTCCGGTGGCGCGTGGCTCTCACCACCCTCCCCTCCCCCTTTCTCTCTCCCTCTCCCAAACCATCTCGCCCCCTTATCCGACCCTTTCTCTTTCCTCGGCTACCGCCGCCACCCCTCCCGTCTCTTTTCCGCCCAACCCTCTCACCCTCCCCGCCCCCATCTCTCCACACCACTAACCCCATCTACTGGCTCGAAAATCAATTACAACCATCCCGCGTGGGCGGATGGTGTGTGGGATGCGGGGGAGGAAGTATCGAGGGTAAGGGAGGGGAAAGTCGGCAGGGAGGGTTCAAAAGGTATTTGAGGCAGTAGCAGGGTAGGGTTATATGCAAAGAGGGCCTCTCGGTATTATTAGTACGATAGTCCTTCCAGTTGACAAGGGAAAAAATCCCATGGGGCAAAGACCAAAGAGCGACACCTGTCGATAATGCAGAGGTGCAACAGTGTCTCCAGCCTGGATCAATCAGGTCTGCTCAAATCTCGCTACCGCGAAAACTGCAAATCTACGTGAAACAATGCCATTTTGAGGTACATCTCTGGCCATTCCTTTCCCAGTGGGATTCCGAAGGTAGACATTGTTTTTGTTCGGACTAAATGAATTCAAGAAACACTTATTACAGGGAGAAAAAGAAATATCAAGATGCAGATTATGGGGAACATACTCAAATTAAAAATTGAGGAATCAGAATATTTAGAGGAAAATAAAATTCAATGACTTTAAGTAGAGTGGTGGAAAATAATTTTTTTTGATAATTTCCCCGAGAGACCTATCGAGATATTCATGCATTAATCGAATTATCGAACTGAATTAGACCAACGATGAAAATGAGGTAAGACTTAGTGCTTTTAGTTTTCCAGTGCTCAGACATTTTATTGGAGAGATAAGATAAGAAATTTCGTGTAAGAAAAAACTTTTTGAAGAACTAGACAACATTTGAGAGAAATGTTTGATACTATTGAAATGAAGTTAAGGTTTATAAGTAAATATTTTTAACATTTTTTTGTAGTAATTTAAATATTTCTATGACTGCGTAATATGCGATGGCAAGAACACACTCCTATTTTGAAAGAGAATATTTCGGGAATATAATTCCAAGACGTTTGAGAGCATTTGTAATTTAGAATTTAAAACGGCGCGAGAACAACGCTGCTCATTATTGACTGAGTGATAGACGTGCAATGTCATCCTTAACGAACGTATCACAAACTTCAACTAGAGAAATATCGAGATTTGCCGTGTGCCGAGTCCTCATGAACACTCAGTGGGTACAACAGTGGGTTCAAACAAAGCGAGCTGCACGGAAGCGCCACAAAGGCAAACTTCGTAGCTCGGCATGTATCGCATGAGTGCACCTTCCTTTTCTAAATGACGTTCAAATGATCATTTTCGCAATACAACCAAACCTATTCTTAAATTAATCCCTCCCGTTACAAATATCATCGAATTTCCCCACTCAGGCCACATCTTAATCTAATTAGCAGCTATGAAAAATGTAAATGTTTTATAAATCGGTCATATAAGCACCAAAAAATAATACTAAAAGGCAAACAATACCTTTTTGGTGATCAAGATAAAGAAGTAGATCTTGAGATTAGGTGTTCATTTTTTAAAATTTTTGAAATTCTTTGGTCCTTGAGACGTAACGTGTCAAACAGTTATTAACAGGTCCTCCTTTACTTAATTGTGGCTGCAATCAGAGCGATTTGGCGATGGGTAGTAGTACAGGTGATTGAACTAGAATAGGTATGTAGGAGAGACCTAATGAATGATGGTGATGATATCGAATTGCCAATTAAGGAAATTGCTTATTTCCAACTAAATGATTATATAAGAAATTTTGGAAAATGACGCACTGCAAAACGAAGATTTTGAGTTTTTGGCACACCAGAGTAAAATTTTTCTCTATTTTCTAAAATCTTCCATTTGGTCATAATGCCTAGCACTGACCTAAGTATCAGTATTCTGCATTATATTCAAAGAGCAATGTACTCCCATGTCAACTTATTACTAGTTACCAGGCTAGAACTTCACGCAACCGAAAAGTATAATTGAAGTATATGAACTGATATGCATTTTAATTTGACTCAATTTGAATAAGCAGAGAGTCCGATAGATAATAAATTCTCTCTTTGGAAAAATGCCTCCGGCCTTGGTGATGGCAGAATACCGAGATGTCTTTTTACAAATCACGAGTTCGATTTCCACCTTGAGTAGATATTGAGCATTTGTGATTTTCCCAATTATTGTTTTATTTATAATTCCAACGTGAATTTCAAATACGATGCTTATGAAAAATTAGTTCCATCGTATATGTAATTGCAGAGAAACATAAAGACCCAAAAAATGAATAAAAGCATATGACACAGTGATCAACCCGAAGGTCGATTGGATAGGTGATGGTAGAGTTCACCCAGTACTAAGCCCGACGGCGTGTGAAATTCACCCAACAGGGTAGAGGGGGGGAGGAGTTCCTTTCCCTGTGTAACCAATGGTTTCCAAAAAAGATTTGGTACACGAAAGATCACTCATCTTGCGCAAAGCTGACAGCCGTCCAATGCCTAGGAATCGAACCTCTTAAATATATTATTTTAAAAGAATGTAAATTCCCCAGACAGAGAAATGGTACTAGGAAGTATTATGTCTATTATTTTCATTGAATTGAACGAGTTGCGACTTGAAATCTAACGAGTTTGTGTAAATTAAGCATAATTATTTTGTCTTTACTTTGGAAATCGTCTTCAGATTTTGCCAGTTATGATTAAAATAATACATTTTTACCTCAGCCTCATTTATGCTTTTTGGATTTTCACTTAAATATCAACTTAGAAATTAACAATTAAATTAGTTGAAGAGCATTCCAGGAATACAGCCATATTTTCCCAACTTGGTGCATTCAATAGTTTATCAGGCAGAAAAACTTCATGTCACACCCAGAATTAATTATATATTTCATGGCCGCTTAAATAAGAAATAATTGAAGAAATCTCTGATAAGATATCACTCGCGTGGATTAAAATTAATATCACATTCTGCTCAGTGTCTGTGGTGCTACAATAAATTTAATGTTTTATAAAGAAGAATAGTTTTTTTATATTTTCCATGCATTGTCAATATACATGAAAAAGTTAGTTTTAAATCGGCTCAATCAATGGTCCCTCATTATGGACAACGTTTTAGTTCATGCTTCATTTCACCTTATAAGCCAGCGTGAAGATAAATGTCCAGTCGTTGGACACAACTAGGCCTTCGAAACAAAATATCCTTTTCCCACAGTAATTCTGTCTAATCCAGGATTTCCCACTATTTCCAACGATTCCATAGATCCGTAAATTATTATAACGCAAAATTCACTTTTTTTATAGATTTCAGTCCATAATAAATTGATTTTCTACAATTGGAGAACTAACTGGTGACATATCTGTCCAGTGACATTATCCCCCTCCCCCCCTCATGTACACACTAATAAAGGATAGGAGCGTGTAAAAATATTTTATTCAAGAGATATGTCACAGATATATTTATCATCTTTTATATGTTTATAATCTTCCAAAGTTACGCTGAGATTTCCAGAAACCTCAGCTATCTCCGAGTACAGAAGTGAGAAAAATTATTTAGTAGAAGACCAGGAGAAAGAGAGCTGGGGAAATAGATGGAGGTTTTCTTTATTATCACAGGAGTATGAAAGGAATCAGTGAAGAGTATCAGGGAGAGGTAGGAGGGATTCTGCGAGGGGAGGGGTTTGGATTGAAGAAAAATGCGATGGATAAAGGAAGGAGAAAAGAGGACTACTCTTCCTCCCGCCCCCTCCGCCTCTCGCCTCATTCTCTGACGTCACTCCAGGACAATGTTCAGATGCGATCTCTTGACGATTTAGGGAAAGGAATATGGAGAGGGAAAGGGAGTGCGCGGGGGATGGGGTGTGGAGGCACCAAAGTGGGGGGAGAAGGGGAGGAGGGGGTATATATTTCCTTCAACCTCCCCTCCACCCCCCCTCCTCCCACCCCCTACATGAATTCCAGAGATCAAACCTCCCACCCTCCCATCCCACCCCTCAACTTCCCCCTCCCCTCCTCCGCGCCCCCTTCCCACATACACCGGATCTGCGTCGATCTGGCGCCGGAAATAAGAGAGAAGCCCCTCCCCACCCCATCCCCGCCCACCTTCTCCACATCCAGGCCCTCTCCCTCTCTCCGTACCCTCTCCCAACCTCCCCGGTCCCCGTTCCCTCATCCCTCACGCCAGCCATACCGGATCCACACCCTTTCATCCCTCCTCTCCGCCACCGTTATCCTCATCCTCCTCCTCCTCTTTCTCTACCTCACCTACTTTGCTTCCTCTCTCCCTTTCATTCTCACGGAGAGTTCTCCAAGGAGCTAAATATCCCGTCGTGCGATAAAAATGTCAAAAATTCCTTCCTCAAAAATAATTTTTATTTTTTCTGAAAGGAATGAATGTTTCATTTGGCGGCACCACGAGGTTGTGTGCTGAGTAAAAATGCTAAAAAAAATAACGAAAATATTTTTATTTCATCGAAGCCTCAAGATCCTGGTACCATCTCACAAGAACGTCCGTGCGACCCGGGTATGTTGATATTTCTGAAGTTATTTGTGGCACTCCACTAACGTTTGATCGGACTTCATCAGAGATAATTTGCAAAAAAAATCAAGGACATCAGTTATGTTAGTGCGACTGTGCTGAGCTGTTCCAACGGAATTGGTCCGAGGAGGAAGTAGTGAGCACTTAGGAGCAATAAGAACATAAGAATTTTTCATGAGACGCATATTGTTGTAATTTTCAAAATTAATGCAGCAAGAAAAACTAGAGTAAAAGCGTATTGACGAGGATTAATTATATTTGCTCTTATTAGGCTATTAATAAATTCATTCGTACTCATTTGTTTAGACCTTTTGTGGTAAATAATATTTGGAGAAACCTGAATAATGTATAGTTTATCTTTTTCCCTCTGTGTGTAATGAGTAATTGATGAATCATTTTTGCTCTATTTCCTATTTTAGATTTAGTGTAGTCTACCTTAGCTTGTGTCTTTCGCACTCCAACTGATTTATTCCGATGGAAGATATGAGCTCGTAGCTTCCCCAGCATGACAGCTATGAGCATCTTAAGCCCAGAGTTCTTTTATTAGCTTGGTTGGGCTTACTACGTCGGACTAGGTTGAATTTGATGGACCAAATCTGGGAAACCCCAAAACCTCGAAGCCCTAGATTAAATAAATTGGAATTCCCATGAGATTCTTGAGCAGAGAAATCTAAATACGGATTCTAATTACGTGTAAATAGGAGCAAATACATGTATAAGGTTATATTGATACTTCAAAGTGCCATGTGCCACACATTAATCAAATCCCATCGACTTAATTATTGGGTTGATTTTTATCACACTATTGAGCTATCTTAATAACTTATCGGATTTATCATTGAACATGACTATTGGAAGGATCACACCCATTTGGTAGTTAGATTCTGGTGTTCTTATTTTTGTGCCTTAATTCATGTTTTTCAAGCAGAATGGTCCAAGAAAAGCATATTGTCCATTTTAACAAATATTTTGTCAATTTTAAGCGCACGCAATTGCGGGAACATTAATCTTATGTCCTACCAAATTGGATGACCGTTTACAAATCACCCGAATCTCCACTTTTTTGCGAAAAAATGTTTTTAGGTTAACTCTATTTCATTTTGTATTCCGTGAGCGAGAAACTTTATCGAGTAGAAGTCTGCGATGAATGCGTGGTTCTAAATCAGGATAGGCTATGGCAAGCCGCAATATATCATAAAACCGTCCAATTTTCCTTGCGACGTAAGGAGTATTCTAAGAGATCTACGCACCCAAATACATTTTCGAGTTTTACTGAAAAATAAGCAAACAATTTTTATGGAAATTTGGGCGATGAAAAGACCTTATATTGTAAAAAAGACCTTATATTGTAATAGAAGAGTCTTATATTGTAAAAATAATAGAGTTGGTTTGATATAAACAAAACTGTATCACAAATTCATTTTAATCCTCGGGGTTATATATCAGATTTTAAGTTCGGCGGCTACGGTCTATCCTGAGCGAATGCAACCCACAATACCTAACGCTGCCGTTACGCCTTTGCCTCCATTATCGTGGAGATTGTTTCTTCAGTCCGTTGGTGTTGGGCGGTCGGTCGGACTTCCATTTCTGAATCTGCATATGCACGGTGCAGCGCTGAAATCCGGACGAATTTAAATTTGAATTTCCCCCATATCGTAGTTCCACTGGAGGTTGTGATTGGCGTTCTTGAAAGCTGTAGGCATCTAGTAAACAGTCGTAACCTCAAAATGGCCGAGATGAGACGCACAAGTGCGGAGTACAATCGAAGAGCCACGAGAATCGAAAGTGTTCGCGCTGGGCATTATATTTCGAAATAGTTCGATTCTTCGGGTACCTCAGATCAACTGTTTACGATATCGTGGCTCAGTATAATGCTTCGGAGAAGTCTGGGAAACCCGGCGAGGAAATCTAATTCGAGGAAACGCGTGCTTGTCCGGATTTAAGATCCGCACTCTGTATTATCAGATTGTGTTAAATGTATTCATCTAGTTAATCTATTCACTAAGTCAACTGTGGCTGCTGAAAAGTAAAAGGATGCAGTTAAATCTTTTTTTTAATTTTAATTATTTTTATGCGAGTGCGGGTTTAGTGTGAACATAATTCATATTAATACAATATTGGCTTTATATTTGTCAAATCGCAAATTCAAAATGTTAAAATATGTTTAAAATTAATCGATAATCACTTGTACCCTGCATACCCAGATTTATAATATTTCCTGCAGAGATAATATTTTGGTTATATCTATGAAATGTTTCTTTGAGGTACATGATATTAAAAGGGATTTATTTTTGGGGATTTTTTATCATCAAAATTCTGGGAAAATCGATGTTTTTTACTACAAACATATACATTGAGGCAAAGTTTGGCTGATAAATGTTGTTTTAGTCGTTCGATTACTGAGGCCACAAAGACAAAGGTCACGGGTTCAAATGTCTCCTCCGGCATCAGTGGAGTGTAAATGTTTGCTATGCTCCCTCGGAAAACATGGCAATCCCACCGCGTCGTTTCATTATTTCGAAATAGGCATTCTCAAGGTGTAAGGAGTTAAGTCCTCATTCATTAAGCGTGAGACGTAACACATTTATATGGATCAAATTTACTTTGTGCTTCCATTATTAACACAAAAACTAGATTGATGAATAAATTTAATTCCTCGTCTTAACTATTTGAACATTTAATTTGGTTTAGAACAAATTGAAATGCACAAATGTAGATTACGTAATAAAGTGACACGAGTTTAATAGGGTTCCCTTAGTGGCAGATTGGGTGGTAGATTGTGGAAAAATGAAAGAAGTAGGGCCAAAACGGTGGTAAATGCACATGTATCAATGCTACATATATATTAAGGACGAAACGGATGCGTTATAAATCATAGGAAATGATATCAACGAATTGATATACATACTTCAGTTACTCACGGAATTTACGATTTA
The DNA here is from genome assembly GCF_022747635.1 of Hetaerina americana. NCBI lineage: Eukaryota > Metazoa > Arthropoda > Insecta > Odonata > Calopterygidae > Hetaerina > Hetaerina americana. The sequence continues at coordinate 12,852,741 of NW_027287427.1, forward strand.
CTACAAGTAGGGAGGGATTTCCAATAAAAGGTGCAATATAATTGCAATATGATACAAAAAGGTGTTAGACATCTTTAATGGTTCCATCTACAGACAAAAATTCTCAGAGAATGACTTGATATCTCACACGCAAGAACACTCTAGTCATTATTTTTACGACCTAAAGGTTTGCATCAAGGCCAAGAAGTGTAATTTTGCTCCAATTTATTGACGAATTATAATGATTATCATGCTTTTATGGTTTCCTTATAGTTTTCAGATATCAATTCTATGTGTAGTTCATGTTTTTTGAATGAATTCCATTGCAAATATCTCCGATTGACTCAGTCTGATCTTAAGTGTCGTGCTTTGCTGACTCAAATCGAAATAGGTTCATGTATTTAGGAAGCGAGTTTGAGTTAAATTAAAATTGGTTACATTCGCGGAAAGAACTAATTAGAAATTTACAGACATCCAAACCTTTTGTCTATACTTCCGATTACTCATTGATTTGATGACAATATTTACGCTTTGAAATTATTGCATTTTAATGTTCATTAGTGAATGACTCGGTGAAAAGCCAATGTCGCGGTATCTCCTGCAGTTTCTTTGAATTAGCCAAACTTAGGTGGCGTTCCATGATGGCTGTCGAACTAATATTTAGTAAAATCAATGGCGAAGTGATCTCTGATTCAGGGGATAATACTATTTGAGATGAAAACTGCAAATAAAATTTAAAAATCATGGAATTTCTTTTTTACAAAAATGCGTAGATTTCATACCATTCATGTTGCAATGATTTAATTATAAATTTTACAACACATTTTCAATGCACATGAAGTAAATGTCAACGGCGTCATGATTAAGTAATTTAATTTTGCGTTACGTTTGTTTTTAATGGGAATATTGAATGAACTTGTTCCTGTTATCTTGCATTAAATTTGGGCCCAGAAGAAAAGCTTTATCATAAGATTCTTCTAAGTCTAAGCTGCAGGCGGGATTCTAACTTTGAGCATTAGTTATCGGTGCCGAGTAAATCTTTGCCAGGATAAATTTATCCACACTCACCTTAACGTAAATTTATTCGCTTTAGTGATATTTTCGTTTGACGAAGCCCTGCATTACAGTGCGTCAATTCATACAATACGTATATGGGAAACTCGCATCGACGTATTTAACTGCTACAGCTTCTTGCTGTGAATGCAATAAAGGTAGTCCCTTTTTTATCAGTATGAGAGGGTAAATTATTTAACTAGGGATTTTTTGTTCCTCTAATTTTATTTCACTTTTAGTAATAAAATCAAATTACCGTCCTATTGTTGGGGGAAAAGTCCAGCATTTAGAGATAAATGCTAAGTTTACTTCAGTAGTCTACAGTTTAAGATGAATTTTCAGATGGTCATCGTCTAATTGAATGCGTCGTGAGAGGTTCACATAACATGAAGGTATTAATACATTTGGGAAATGGTTGAAATTATAGTTTGTGAAACGTCATTTATATTTAACAATTTTTGATAGACATTTCAAATGCGGTATCTCTTATTAAATTCTACCATTTACACGTTACTTTTTGTGGTATTTAAAATTATGCCGAAAAAAAATTAGTTTCACTCGTTATTTTACGTAAATTATTTTTCTAACATTTTTCTGCTATTTCAACTTTTTAAGTCTCTAATTTGGTTTTATCGCAAATGACATAGTCCAGTTTTACAATAAGAATTTCACATTCCTACACCAATTTTTAATTACTCCCAAGGATCCATTCTCTTGCCAGTGAATTGAATTCGCCTCAAGCGACTTAGCACCCCCGTAGTGGTCAAACTCTTTCGTTGACGTCTGTCTGTCTGCAGATGCAGATGGACACGATCGGAAATTTTTCACCCCTCGTGGAATTTTGGGGAGAATGGGTTATTTCTGAAATTCCCTCCACACATCGCGCAGTTCTTATTCAGCCGATTTCCCTATGGATGAATCGCCTTCCCCTCATTTTGATAACTTTGATATTCTCACTCCAGACTTAAATATTCCTAATTACGTATCAATTATATCGTAGTATTTCTATAATAATTATAGGGATGGGAAGCAAACCCGAGGTTGGTACTGGTTATAATAGGCGTGGATGGAGCTCTTTCCAAACTGTTACTTTAGCCTTAAGGCTTTTGACGGTCACACATTGAGTGTAGAGTAATGCCAGTTCTTTACCCCGTGCCATCATTTGTTTCACTACGAAGTTCAAAAAACTTTCCTTGATATGAGGTCAAATATTCAGGTCAAGCTTGTGATTTCCTATGCGGAATTAGGTTGATACCTCTCCCACTCCCAACCAAACCAAGCCCAGTAGTTCTCGATCCCAGAATTTTTGGGGAAATCAAAAGCAACATTGGGGGAAAACTGATAATTCCACCCTAAATGAGAGAATTTGTAACCCGTTGTTGTAGAAGTTGAGATAATTTATTGTCAGATGATCTCTGCGTACATCTTTTTAAAATCTTACTACTGAACGGCTTATTTTGGTGTTCATCGTAGCAAACCTCTGCGCCTTATTCGGTTACGATGAAGAAAAGTGAGATTGTGACTGACTTGTCAGTGATACGTATTTCCATATCAACATTGTTTTTCATTAATAAAAATATTATTGTCCAATTTTGTCGTCTTAAATTTTTATCATAATTCCGTTTATTTACCTTATCCTTTACCGTATTTTTTCTCTACGGTAGATAATGCGGGTTTCGTCACTGAGTTGGAAAAGTTCTAGTTATGTGCCTTAACATTCAAAACTCGGTATGACTTTCTCTTCATGACCTCGAATGTTGTTTGTATTATACTGGAGGTCAGGAATCTTTACCTCATTTATTTTAGCGCTTAGCTTTCTTTGTTTCTTCAAAATTCACTCGTCAAATGAGTCATCAGATAACAAACTGCCATCAAATCTTAATTGTTGTTTTTCCATTTAAACGACAAAGTTTCCACTATGGCATAGTAATGTGCAAACAACTGCATAATGTCTCCGAGTTATTTGCTCTGGGAAAGGAATTGAAGACGGCATAAGCGTACTTATTGCGTACGGTCACGCTCTATTCTACCCCTCCATTTAATGTCATACCTTCTTTTACCTTTGCTAACTCAAGCACATGCTCGGAGTACTCTGGAGGACACTCCCAAGATCTGCAATGAAATTTTTTTTCATATCATAACTGAACTACAAATTTGATTAAAGTAAATTAGAAAAAATTGTTTGATTCACAAATAATGTGTATATTTGTATTTATTTCCCACGCTATGAAGGATATTTTGTCATTGGATAGAAACGCGTCAATACATTTCGGAAAAATATGGTATTTATGAAGGTCACCGTCATTTCACCTTTGTTATGGTGAGGGAAATCACATCAATTAAGTAAGTTGGATAGGTTGAGTACCATAGAAGCAATTCGCTACCATCATGTTGTATGAGTTGATTCGTAGGGCAGGATACGCCCACAAATCTGGAATTGCACGAGGAGGAAGGAAGCAATTTCCATGCACATTATTGATCGGAAGACATAAACAGATATTCGCATAAATTTTAAAACGCTCCCAACCAGGCGTCCTCTCCCTCTCTCATGGGGGAGATATTATTAGCGTGTGCAATAGCCACACCTCCACTCATGTTTCTCCAACCTCAGACGTGTTATTTCACAGGGGAAGAGGAAATGAGGCTCTTTCGCTGACCGTTTAGTCATTGCCCTTTAATAAAAGACACGATGCGCGGTTTGGCTATCATGTTCGAAATCCAAACGAGAAGATATTATATTTTTTCCCTCTATGCTCTCTCTCTCTCTGTCTTATTCACTCTATCACATTTCACCCGTCTTTTTTCCGAAAGAAAAAAAATCCTCATCCACTCCCCCTCCATCCCGGCTTCCGTGCGCCCAGAGACTTCCGTTCCAAATTCGATTTTCCTTCCAACGGCTTTTTTTTGTCCGCTTAGGCGCTTTCCAATGACCTCTCCGACATGCTCGTTTGTCGCGAAGGAACGGAAGGAAGACGGCAATTGTTTCTCTTTTTTTTTGCGCGGCCACCCTCTCTTACCCCGACCCCTCCTCAATTCTCCATCTATTCTATCCATTACTCTGTCTCCGTCGAGTTTTTCCCACTCCCGTGTGCATCTCCGTCCTCTTTCTCCCTTCCTCTCCCCTTTTCTCCTCTCTCTCCCTCTCTCCTTACCTCTCTCCCTGTCTCTTTCCTTCTCTCTCTTTCCCTCACAATACATCTCCCGCAGCAACACCGATCCCAACGACACCGTCCTCCTCGCTACGTAGGAACTGCGACGTTGAGATGGAAAAAATGGAGCATCGTGAGGAGAAGCGCTTGAGCGTGAAGATGCCCCCGCCTCCCTCCCCCCCCCCCCCGGCCGTCGCTGCCTTGAATCCCGCCCCTCTACCATGGTCGCCCTTCCTGGAATGGCAAGGCGGCAAAGGGATGGGGAGGGGGTGATTTGATTCCTGGGGAATGGAGACGGTCAATTCGACGGCGAACGGCTGCTGGATGGAAGAACGTTCCGGGGGGGGGGGTGTTAGAAGTGTAAGGGAGAAGGGGGTCCCTTGTGTCGTTCACGCTTGGGGATCGCTGGTAATGGCCGAAGACTCCTCGGAGATATTTTGATCGATTCATACGAGATTCATTTTTTGCGCATTTGTGTGTGTGTTCCGCGATTTTTTTGTTCCTCGCCGCTCGAAGGGAGTGAATTCTGTAAACGAGGCTATCGACTGGATGTGATATGGTTTGACTTTTGGCATTTGCTCTTAACTCCTCCTCCGGAGCAATCTTATTCGTGAGGGAGTGCGATGTCTGTTCTTGAACATTTTTTTCCAATTTTGAAACATGACAATAATCGCAGCGATCGCTGTTACGAATCTTATTCCTTCAGTGAGCTTACCTTCCTTCCAGATGAATTATTTCGAACCCAAAGTCCATAGGATAAATGATTCCTTTGTTGTAGATATCAATATTTGTATAAGTACACGAGTAACATTAACGTTTTTACTATTTTTTATTCCTTAAGATTATAATCCTTAAGTGAGGTAATACATGCTTGTTATTAGTAATATGACTTCAATTCTGACGGTCACCAGCTGTTCAATTTTTCAACTACTCGTACATGACCGAGGCAAATTTATTTTTCATTAGTTCTGTGATCAACATGTGGACTTAATATCTTCCATCATTTAAAATTTTTTTCACCCATTGGTCAAACCGCTATCATAATTAATTCAAAATAATGGATTGTACAAAAGATATTAACTTATCAGTTATTAATTTGGAATTTTTAATACTAAATTCTTATAAATCAACATAGCTAATACTTAAACAAACTTTCCAAGAGGTGCACTAAATTCTGATAACGGTATTATGATTAAAAATAGATTAATCTAATACTTCAGAAATTGCGCTAGTATTTTTACGTTATTATCAAGCCTGACATATTCGCGAAAACAATATGCACTAAAAGCATTCAATATCTTTGATGTGCGCCTACTGTGGCCAAAGCCCGCTCCACAGAGCGAAGAAAATTCAAATCTCCCGGCAGCGGAGAAGCTTCCCCTCCACCCGCGCTCCGATGCGAAAGGGGGAGAGTCTGCCACGTGTGAGCGATACGTCACAATGTCACGTGGTCTCCCCTCCCCCGGAGTCCCCTCAGCGCTCGCCCATTGGCTACCTCCAGGGCATGTGAGCGACACGTCACAATGTCACGTGGTCTCCCCTCCCCCGGAGTCCCCTCAGCGCTCGCCCATTGGCTACCGCCCGGGCCAGGGCAGGTATATAAGGAGGGGCCTATAGCCAAGCTCCCAAACGGGAAATCCCCGGGAGAGGACAACATCACTAACGAAATAATAAAAAGACTTCCGGAAGCGGCCGGCCAGTATCTGGTAAGGATCTTTAACGCGTCAATCGCACTCGGATATTACCCGAAAGATTGGAAGGAGGCCTTGATCAAATGTATCCCTAAAAAGGGGGAGAAAACGCTAAAAGAGGAAAACTTGAGACCAATATCCCTCCTCTCGAGCCTGGGTAAGCTCTTTGAAAGGATTGTAGCACCGCACATCAAGAGATACGCGGAGCTAAAGGAAGTCATACCACAAGAGCAGTTCGGATTCCGCCAGGGATATTCAACCGAACAACAGATTCACAGAGTCACAGACTTCATAAGTGACGCTTACAACAAAAAAGAAAAAACCATCGGTATTTTCCTTGACCTATCTAAGGCCTTCGACAAGGTCTGGCATGGGGGCCTAATTCAAAAGATGGAGTTTTGGAAATTCCCCAAATGGATGATAAATTGGACAAAGTCTTACCTAGACGGAAGAACTTTTAAAGTCAAATGGGGCGAAGAAAAAAGCGACAATAAAACTACCAAAGCTGGTGTCCCACAAGGATCCATACTAGGCCCTCTTCTATTCAACATTTATACAGCCGACTTTCCAAAGCACAGAAATGACTGGCGAAGTATAACTGCCCTCTATGCTGACGATGCCGCAATCCTGGTAAAAGGGAAAAAAATGACCTCAGTAAAAGAAAGAGCACAAGATGCATTGGACGAGATAATATCGTGGTATAAAAAATGGAAATTGCAGATAAATACCCAAAAAAAACCAAAGCAATACTTTTCGTCCACCCAGGATCACGTAAAGCATCTTGTGAATGTATCAGGATTGGACAACAACCGATTGAATGGAGTCAAAGCATCAAATATTTAGGAGTGGACTTAGATGACAGACTGACCTTTAAAATACATATCAAACAGATACGAGATAAAGCGGCCGCAATAAGGTCGCAATTGGCACCGATTATCCGACAAAACGCCACCCCTAAGGAAATAAAAATTCTAATATACTCGGCAATAATAAGACCAACATTGACCTACGCAGCCCCTGCGTGGATGGGACTACTCAGTAGATCCCTAATGGACAAATTAAATAGCACAGAAAGGAAGACCCTGAGGCTGGCTTTTGGGCTCCCCCCCTGGGAAGAAAATGAGAATGTATACCAAAAAACAGGCATAGAAAAACTCTCAGATCTCTTACTAACAAGGTGTAAAACATACTATGATAAGTTAAAAGAAAACCCAAATAGGGCTATGACATACACAAAAATAAATAAAATAGGCCCCTATGATAAATATAAGAGACCTAATAATGTCACACTCCAATAATAATACGGAAAATAATTAAATAAATATAAAAAGGGCAAAAACAACGATGCTGGTGGTGCTCCAGAAAGAAAAAGGAATTATATACTGAGACACAGAGCATAAGCCCAACTAGGCGACCTCTGATAAACAAAGCCGCCTAAAAACGGCAAGGCAAGTCGTGTGAACAGACAGAACGGGGTGGGAGTCCCAAGGGAGAAACCGCGCAGTGAGCAGATCCTCGCTCTCCCAAGTTACCTGTCCGCGCAGTGATAATATCCTCGCCCTCAGGTGCACTCTCCCTCTCCCCCCGCTACCTGGTGGCACAGCGATGAAATCCTCGCCCCCAGGTTTCGCTCGCCCTATGAGTCCAGGACCAAAGCAACCGGACGAATGCCGCGCCACCTCCCAGCGCCAACCGAGCTCGACGCCGCACGGAGGACCGCCCCGCCGCTCCGACACTCTGCCACCACCACCTCCGACGACCACCCCGGGATCATCGCCGACCCTCGAGGACTACCGGACCTGGTTGGCCGAGGCCGCCCTTCCTCCGTGGCCAGTGCTGAGTCTCCTGACGCCGCCCACCCCGCAGTACCGCCTCCGGCCCCTGGACTCTCCAAGGACGCCCTACGCAGAGGTGCCGAGGCTGCCCCTATTTGGCTCGCCGGACCGTCGGGCTCCCGCGACCAGCCAGAAGCCGGACAGGACCCCGGCCGCCATCCAGCTGCTGTAGCTGCACCGGACTCCACGCGCCCTTCAGGCAAACGACACTCGACCTTCTCCCTGGGAGAAGGTCCCCTTTACTGTAACCCTGTACTGGACGGAATAAACACCCTTCGGGGTAATCAACGGAACGGCAGGGAGGTTTATTTTCTCCAGCGACCCCAGCCCTTGCCTGGGCAGAATGCTCACTCGCTCTCGCGTTTCGGGGCGGGTCGCACAGCCAACCCCGGACGCCAGGAACACCACATCTTGTTAATGCTTAAAAATTAGATGGAGAATTTTTATGCCAAAAATACTTTCTTCAAATGGAGTAATCCAAATTACCAAGGATATCTCTAAAGCATTTATTTTCATTTAATTTACATGGTAAAAAAAAGGTTGAAATAGTAATAATGATAATAATATGCTTCTGGTGAGTGATATATTTTATTTTATGCAGAAAATCGGCCTTTGGGATTGTTACTTTTTTGAAGAAAGTAGCCCAAAATATATTATCATAGGTCATGGGAATAAAATTCCTCAAAATAAGAAACCACTACTCAGAACTATAGATACGTCCGGATGACCTAAGGAACGGATTGAAAATGTGTGGAGGTTTTCTCTATAAAAACAGGTGTCCAAGAAAGAAAAACTTTTTTGTGATTCAGTGGGACATTGTTTACGGTTTCTGGAATTGTCACATCCGGAAAAAACACCGTCGAAAGATTTGTCGTTACAGTTGTCGAACCGATATGGCTGGCACAATAACATTCAACGACAAAGAATCAAAAGAGTAAGTCTTCTTTACGAGCATCATTATTGTTTTTTTAACCTATGCCATTTTTAGGTGAGCCTATAATTTTCAAAAATAGAAAATGGTTAAAGAACCAGATGATTCAACCTAAGTACTTTCTAATTAATATATTAATTCTGTCCTGTTATTACTCGTGGACCCTCTAGAACAATACGAGGTCTGAAAGAACCAAAACTAAAGTTTAGAAATAAGGCCCCTGTAAATGACATGAAATGGCCACGCCTTTTCATAAAATCCCATTAAATTACCAGGTATGACAAAAATGTAACTGCGTTGAGAGAATTTTTAAATATTATGTATCATTTATTGACACCGTCGAATAAATAACGTTTTTCGGAAAAGTTTTATTATTCTAGACTTTAATTTTCTTCGTATCACGTAAGTCACATATGATGACGTTAACCTCATGTGAGGCACGATATTGTAATTTTATTAATGGAAGCAGGAATGATTCAAGAGGCGCCAAGCGCCAATCGCCTGCGAGCCTTCGTTCAGCCTAGACCGTGTTTTTAGTAACCTCTGTCGAGTGACTCGGTTGCAAGCGCAAAATTCAGTGATCGATTGAACAGCAGTCCACCATCAAATTTTGTGTTGGACTGGAGAAATCGGGTACGGAGGTCTTGGGCAAGATTCGCCGAAGTGTTCAAGGATGACAGCATCACACAAACTGCAGTTTTCAATTGGCACAAGCTCTTCAAAGATGGCCGAGAGAGTGTGGAGGACGAGCCCTGCGCTGGACGGTCGTCGACGTCGAGAACCGACGACGCAGTTTAACGCGTGCGTGAAGTGCTGAATTCAGACCACTGGAAAAGCCGCTTGCAAAAGTGTGTCGTCCCTCTAGGGATGTACTTTGAAGAAAATTTAGGCGTTGCAGCAGTATCTGAAATGAATTTATTTTTTCGTAACGTTCCGCGATACTTTTTATACAAAACTGTACTTGTTAGGGGCAAAGAAAAGACATCGAGCGAATTAAATTCACAATAAGGTCGTGGGATTACATAGTATTCCTGTAGAACTACTTACGGGTTTAAAAAATGTAGAAGAAACATTTTTATGGATTAATTCGTAACATCTATGGGATAGGAATATGGCAACAAGATTTCTTCAGAGCACTACTGTTCCTATTCCAAAAAAGAGGAAGGCAAGCCATATATCATGACTGTATGACAAAAGTTTGATTTCGAACATAGCTGAAGTGGTACTCAGGTTCATCTATAAAAGTATGGAGCGAGGGCAAATGGTTACTTAGAGGATGATCAGTTTTATTTATTCATTTATGAACCCTGCAAGCCACCGCTAGGGTGTGTGGCAGGGGGTGAATACACACCAGAATAATTTTCACCCAAACATGACCCTACCGCGGTCGTATTATGTTATGATGGTCCATTATAGTTCGTGGAAAAGTACTTGTACATCTTTAAACTATCTGTTCTACACTTAATATCTCTAATTTTATTGATTTGATCTCTCCTACCGTAGTACGATGGGGGTAATAATACATTTTCAACGTCACTGCTAAAGAGACGCCCACCAATTTATGTGCTCAGAGCTTCAATCTATAATTCAACCTTCGCTCCGTGAGTAATTCCCAGCCTAGCTGCTGTAATATTTTGGATTCACCACTAAGTTTATCATAACAACGTATTACAAATCTAGCTCCTCTACGCTGCACGCGATCCAATTCCGCAATTAATCCAAATCCGTGGGGATCCCACATACTGGCAGCATATTCTAAATGAGGTTTAACCAGCGACAGGTAACATTTATATTTGACCATTTCATCACATGAACCTAGGACTTTTCTGATAAATCCTAATTTTATGTTAGATTGTTCACATACTACCTTGATCAAAAATTTCCCGGAATTTATTCAGAAAATTAAAAATACAAGTTTATTCATCTAAATCTATATTGTCCCCTTCAAAGTAATCCCCATCGACTGCAACACACTTATGCCAGCGCTTGATCCAATCCTCGAAACATTTTTTATATTCGGTTTTCGGTATGTCCATCAGTGCTTCCTGCGATTTTTCCATTACTTCCTCTCGGCTGCTAAAACGCGTTCCCCGTAATGGTTTTTTTAACTCGATTGAACAGAAAGAAGTCACAGGGAGCCAAATCAGGTGAATTCGGTGGCTGTTGGATGGTATTTGTTGCATTTTTCGTCAAAAAATTACGAATAATGATAGCACTGTGCGACGGTGCGTTATCATGGTGCACGTGGTCCACGAGTTTTCTGCCCACATTTCTGGTCTCTTTCGGCGAATTGCTTCACGCAAACGTCTCATAACGCCCAAATAATACTCTTTGTTTACTGTCTGGCCTTCTGGCAAAAATTCATGATGCACTACACCGTTGTAATCCATGAAAACCGTCAGCATTGCCTTCTTTTTTGACTGAAAACGACGTGGTTTTTTTGGTCTCGGCTCATTTGGTGAACGCCATTCACTTGCCTGATGTCTGGATTGCGTGTCGTACTCATAAACCCACGTCTCGTCTCCAGTAATGATCCTTTTGATGAATGTGGGATCGGATTCAGCCTCGCAAATCATGTCTTTTGCGACGTCAACACGGTCTCTTTTTTGCATGAAATTGAGGTCTTTTGGCACCAACTTTGCTGCTACACGACGGAAACCCAAATCATTAACCACAATGTCTTGGGCGGATCCATAGGCAATGTTCAAGTCCTCCGCTATTTCTCTGATGGTTAATTTGCGGTTATTGACCAACATTTCTTTTACTTTATCAATTTTTTCACCGACTTTCGATGTCGATGGTCTGCCACTGCGTTCATCATCTTCGATTGACTCACGACCACTTCTGAACCGCTCGTGCCACTGGTAAACGACCGTTTTTTTTAGAGAATCGTTGCCGAAACACTTTTCCAACATTTCCAACGTCCGTGCGCCACTAAATCCGTTTTTTACGCAAAATTTAATACAAGTTCGTTGTTGCAAATTTAAATCCATTTCTGAAATTGTAAAAAATCGCCAACACACACAGAGATAGATGTACTCTTGGCTACGTAACTTTTGCAAATGTCAAGTTATGACACTAAGATTTAAAGGGAATATCAACAACAGATGTACCAATTTAACAAAAAAAACAGAACTCAAATCGGAACGATGGGAGCGCCACAGGGTGGTTATTCCGGGAACTTTTTGTTCAAGGTAGTATTCCCCGTATGTGTTTCACCTTGGAGAGACCGTGAGTGAGGGTAACGCCTAGGTATTTAATTGAGTCCACATGTTCCATTTCGGTGTTCCCAATGCAGTACGAGTATGCGTTCGGGAGGTAATTACTCTCTTTACAGAAATTTATCTCAACGCACTTTTTAAAGTTTAATTCTTTGTGCCAAGTGTCAATCCAACGTTGTATAGCATTAAGGTCATCTGACAAAGCCTCTGTGTCCTCAGGACTATGGATATCACGGTGAGCCACTGCATCATCAGCAAATAAGCGTATCTTACTAGTGACTACGGAGTCATTATCGTTAACGTAAAGTAGGAAAAAAAGTACGATAACACTTCCCCAGGGGGAATCTCCGTTTTTAAATATTGGTGTTACGTTAACCGGTTTCCAATCTCTGGGAACCTTGTGATCTATCAGCGACATCTTAAATATTATTTCTAGACAAGGCGCTATTTCCAAAGCTAGATCCTTGAATATACGAGCGGGCAATTCACTGGGCCCGGAGGATTTATTAGGCTTAATATTTTTGAGAAAATGTTCAGTTCCATTTTATGAGATTTAATTCCCGTTATTCTATTTGTGCTGCCATTTCTGTAAATGGAAAAGGATTTTGGGAAAAAATCACCGTCGGCAATATCATCGGTTGACCAGCCTTCTGTCCCAATAATGATATCTGCGCCTGTGCTTTTAATAAGGTGATGATATTCGGACCCCTTGTTTTTTAAACTTCGACAATTTACTACCAAATCAAATAATGTTTCCCTGACATTACGGTATTCTGAATTTTTAACGAGGATCGTCTTCTTATTAATATTGTATCCCTTATAAGATTTTCCGTCCGATACTGATTCGTGTTAAATGAACTATTGCTAGCCCTGAACCTCACTTCATTTCAAATTACATAATTTGGCGAAGAAGTCTCACTATTGACTATTGAGTGAGAGACTCACTTTTGACCTACACGCTAACCTACACTTTAGGGCTCGAATATCCTACCCGCTACACACCTGGCGGCCTCAGACTTGTAGTCAACACCAGAACGATTCAGGGGGTTCCTAAATGATTGGATCACCGGCTGAAGGTCGACGAAGGACGCCTCAATATCCCTGCAGAAAGCACGCAACCTCTGATTGATGCCTTCCACTCGGCTCCAAACCATAAGTCCACATTCAATCCTCGGGACAAGGCTGCAGATCGAGAGCGTCACATCAACCCCCTCGACACCACCACCCACCCGCTTCACATCCAAGATTAAATGCCTGAAAGAATTCAGAATCTCTTCAGATCCAGGGCATTGTTGACGCCAACATAAGCCACGACCCGTAGCCGCCGCTCCAACCGCCTTCGTCACCTTGGGAACGCCGCCACTAGGAATGCACCATAAAGAAGAAAGAGAAAGGAACACTTGGTGCCATGGCAGTGATATGAGTAATAGAATGGAGCGCAATCTTTTTTTGCTTGTTTCGTAGATTTCCAGTATCCGTTTGTTCGAGTAATTTGGGTAAAATAGATGAATGTATTCTAGAAAAGAGGAGTAAATTGGAGACATAGGAGAAGTATCGGTAATCTGCACAGCTCGGATTACTCAGGGGCGAGTGTTGGTTTGAGAGTCGAAATGTGCAGTGTTGGGAGAGTTGATGAGGAATTCATAGAATCAGTTCGGTATTTAGATAATCAAGCTTCAGTTTGCCAGTCAGCGAAAGGGGTTGGAAACATTTTAAATGCATTGCATAGACGCTGCTATAGGATGAGATGATAATCGATGTAAACAAAAATATACATGCGGTTTTTAAGAAAGAGGAAAGGTAAATTAAATATTATAATGGGTGTGCATGAACTAGAGCAGAGGAAACATTTTACCTATCTTTGACGTTTTTTGGACGAAAATGGTGAAGGTTGAAAAACATACATAATAATTAAAAGTGTGTTAGACAAAGATGCTTTCACTAGGAAAAGGGAGTTTACGACAGGGACGTGGATTAATGATGGAATAGGGTGGGCATGTTGGCCAGAATGAAACGAGATATTAACGAAGGGTTTATTGTGATGTCGGCTTAGAAGTTGTGTTATGTCCGGAGAGGCAGGGAATTATAGTATGTGTATACATGGTCCATTTTGAAAGAAGCAGCGCGCTAAACCTGGTCGGGAAATGTGGTAGGGGGTTTGCCCTTTCAACGCAACCGATCGCTAGTTTGCTCCAACCAGTAGGAGTGATAGACGTACCTCCGCGTGAAGTGTGTTTTTCGACTTTGTAGCGCTTGCAGCGTTCGTTTGAACGTGTCAATGAATGACAATCCCCATAGCCACACGTCCTTCATTCTTAACAACCTTCTGACCCAGAGCACCACCCAGATGACCCTGACCCCACCCCCAGCCCCCTTACAGTCCCGACTTGGCTCCAAACGACTTTTTTGTGTCCCCGACTGAACAGAGAGCAGAAAGGAAAGCATTGGGAGACCGTGGAAAACATCCAAAAGCATGTTACAATGTTCCCGAGAGACATTCCCGTCGAGGAGTTACAGAGTGCCTTCCAGGCGTGGCAAGTGTATTGATGCAGTGGAAGAGTATTTTTAAGAATTTTAAGCATTTGTACAAGTACGATCAATCAATCAAGTTTTCCGAGAGAATACGAATTACTCTTATAGTGGACCCATGGTGAACTCTGTATATGTCCATATACACATATGTGTACATATTCTTATACAAATATATGGAGTGAGACATTTTAATCAATGACTATGGTGCCAATTACCGTCATAATGTTCTTATTGAACAATTTTCGGGGAAATAGTGTACTTGAATTATTACCTAAACATGCATTCTTACATGAGACCTAGGAACATTAAAAAAAATATATTTTAGGAAAAGCTCATCTGTTATTTTTAGGATCTTTAGATTGAGGAGTGAAAATCCGAACGACTGGTAAACAATAAAGCAATGTATATTTTATGTCATGTAAAACCACAGTGAAGGTTTTCAAAAATATCACCAGATAAAGATCAAGTTTTGATTTTATTCAAATTTTCTACCACCAATGAGGTTCTTAAATAGGATTGATCGTTTGGAAATGAGTGGAATGCCACAATTTATTTATTAGTAATTAAAAAAAAGCAATTAATATAAAATTTAGACGAATAAAAACAAAAAAATGTAACCTTAAGAATAATAGACTTATTTTCTGCCTCCGTATACTATGTCAGAGGGAATGTCCTTAGGGATATTAACAGCCTGTGAAAGGGTGGTGATATTTTTCTGCTTGAACACCAAAATACCTGAGTCATCGTAAAATCCTTTTTAAGGAGTTGGACATACAGGTATACCGATTAATTTTGACTGCTCAGACCATTTTTGCTTAAACAGTATTTATAAAACCTCAAAGATTTGTTTTTTTTAATTAAAAAAAAAATGTGTTCGACAGCGAATACCAACGTTTTTAATGCGCTGCACATCTCTGAAACATTTTTACTTCACACTTAAATGTTCTTTTCAATTTGGAAAATTTTCTTCAATAATCGCAGATTATATCCTCTGAGAATCCCATAAAAGCTTTCATGACCCAGAGTGAGGGAAGGGAGGCCAAAAAAATTAATTTCCTCTCCCTCCGCGGCAAGATACGAAATTTAATTACCAAGATTAATTTCCCTTGACAGCCACTTACTTAAGCAAAACCGGGAGTCCGGATCTCTCATCGTCCCTCCACCACCCGAAATTCCTGCCAAAAAAAAAATAAATCCAAAAAAGAAATGCACTCCATTGGAATGTTTTCGCTGAAATTTCATCTTCATTCGCCTCCGCCGTGTGCTGGCAGCCCCTCCCATCCAATTCGTCATCCCCCGCACACCCCCTTGCCTGCCCAAGTCCCTCCACGGTCCCCCCACTCACCCTCCCGCAAGAACGCACACGAAGGCCGAAAAAATAAAGATTAATCCCTCCTCTCTCCCTCTCACCCCCTTCATCGCTAAAACGCGATTTGTCTTTTTTTAATTGATGCTGTTTTTTTTAGAGATGGGGGTGTGGGCGATGGAGGAGGATATAAAATGACTATTTACCACGCTCGCCGAGAGGGCTTCCCCACATGCGTTGATTAACCCATAAGCACACGCACATGCCTGTGGCAGTGCGGGCCACGTTCTAAACTCTTCCTCCCGCCAAGGCGTCTCCTCGCCCACCGCCGCCGTCGTGTTGTCGGGGTGATGGAAACGTGAAATCTCGTGGGGAACATGAACCGGGGTTTGGAAAAAAAATATATGGGCACATTCGACGTGTTCGGTGGCCACCCTTTGGCGCCGAAAACGTTCGTGCCCGTGCGCCAGGGTCGGTCGTGGAGGGTACGGGGGCTGGGATATAGGGGTTTTTGAGGGAGACAAGTCGGACAGGTACCATTCTGGTTGCGGGCCTGTCCCATATACGTATATCCACCGCGTGCCTGAGAGAAGACCCTCTAGTGCCACTCCTATCGAAATCGCTCCCCCCCACACACACACACACCCCCCCGTCTCCGCGTTTTTTATTCACAAAGCAGCATCCCTTCCCCCCTCCCCCCTGATCCCACCCGCTCGCCTTTCTTATCCTCCCTCTTCCCTCGCCTTCTTTCTTTCTCCTGGCCCCGTTGCCTGGCACGGTCGCCGTCCTCGCAACCACCACCGCCGGAAGTGGGCGTGGGGTGTCGAAGCTTGTGGGTGGGGGGGGGAGGCGGTGGCGGCTGAGAAACAGAAGAGCATCGCCACCCGTCGGCCGCGCGGACACCTGTTGAGCGTGGAGTGCCCCAGGAGTGATTTGGGAGTCACACCGAAGGGCGAGGGGGAGACCACCCAAAAGGTGTGTGAGGCAGGGATGTGGGGGGCAGAACGGCGGGAATCTTGCTTACTGGGCCTCTTTTTTTTTAACCACGTCGCCATTTGATGTCCCGAGGGAAAGTGTACGTGCCAAATATTCTGACGGTAAAACTAGTTCTGAAATATTTCTAGGAACAACCGCGAATCCGTCTTTCCTAAGGAGTGTAAAAATATGTTTCCATTGAGCAATATTGCTGATTGTGCCGCATTATTCGTCAGGTAAGATGGTAAGGTTTAGAGTGTTCGGTCAGGCCAAGAATTTTTTTAATGTAGGGATCTAGATGTTTGTGCCTCATCTCGAGAAATTCATTTAAGGCATCTGCTTCAGGCGTTTTCGAGAGAAATTAGGTAATATCTCAAAATCACATATTTTCGAAAGAGTATTACCAATAAATTGAGATTATTTTGTCTGCTAATAAGTAACAGGATAGTTTCCACCCTCAATTGGCCAATCGTCTATTTATGAGCCGAGTATTCTATTTTTCCTATCTACATATGCATAAATTTCCCGCGATCCACCAAAAAGGTGTACGGCAGAGGATGCAAGCACCAGTTGGGAAGGGTAAGGATACGGGAGAGGAAGGGGTTTAAAGGGTTAGGAAATGGGAAAAAAACATTCAATGAAAATCCCTTAAAAGACGTGCCGACCCATATATATGTATACTAATGGAAAACTTTGTTCCGAACAACTGTTAAATTCCTCCACTGTAAAGTTTTCTTGTATACTAAAAATGAGGGAGTAAGAATGAAACACAATCACTTATACAAGAGGTCACCGCCATTCCAAAACAGATCATGAAGAACTAGAAAGGAAGAAGGGGAAAATTAGTCCCATGCAACTTATGCTTCCCTTATCTAACGTGTGTCATCTAACTCATAATCTAAAGTGGTTCTAGTATCGTTTTTTTTAAGATATATTTTTTTACGTTTAAGTTTTTTTTATGATGGTACCTTACGCTATCCCAATAAATTATTTGGAAAACATACCACTTACTTGATTTACTGACCGAAGGATACCAGACCACCCAGGATTTGCCTTACTTCCATATCCCTGTCTAAGTAATATTATTATAAGGTATTGCCATAATGTGGAAAGTAAAGAGTTTCGTTATGTAAAAACTCGTGTTATATCACAAGTGGAATTCATTGCATAATATCGGGGAATCGCTAGGAAGTTAGTGGTCCTAATGGTCTAATGCTGTTTAATATAGACGATAATAGCTGAGCGAATGATAATAAGGGCGACAACGATTAAGTGAGAGGAAAAGAGCTTGATTGAGATGGGGAACAAATCCTTGCCCCCACTTCAAAGGTCTTTCAAGAGCTGCAGCAGGTGAGGACCTCTGCGAACTGCGATCAAAGTAGGATTGTAACCTCCGATGACCTCTTGATATCCAAAGGTTAAATAGGAAATTTAATATATTCAAAGGCCCAAGTACAATTTTTATCAGGTGAACAAAACTTGAAAGGTTTTTTGCACTTTCCGTGGCAATTGCAAAAACATTTCTGTAATTAAGATGAAGTCCACATGACGAACTCGGTTGTGAGATTCGATAATAAGTTAATCTGCAGCTGCCGACCGGGTTAGCCATATGTGTAACGCTCTCGCCTGATAGTCCAAAGGTCGCTGGTTCTGATCCCGTCTTGGACATGGGTGTCGTGAAAACTACCAGATGTATTTCGATGGCAAGAAAAAAATTTTATAAATCAAGTGCCATTTCTATCGGTGCCCAATCTTACAAGGCCACGTTAAATTTTAAATAAATTAAGAAAATCCGCATAAATTTTCTATCAGAAGCAGGGATTTTTATAACAATTATTAACGGTATTTTGGGCATATTTTTAACGTGAAGTGGATTTTTATGTCTACGAAATGGGATAAAATCGGATGTGGGGATTGTGTAGCCCACAAAAAGCGACTTCAAATCGCAGAAGGCATTCCTGAACGCATATCCATGCCAAAGGTTGAGGTATGTCGCGAATTATTCGGCTGGCTCTGCCTGTCAAATATTCATACTGGAACCGATTTCCAGGGACCGCCACATTTATCACAAATGTATGCTTTTCGAACTTCGGTTCCGAATCCCACAACACAGTTCCAATTTGATCTCTCCAGTTTTCGCGAATGGTATGGGATTCGTTTGAACCTATTTACACCCCTGTTCCAAACCTCAAGTGCTTTTTTCCGCGGATTCCATAAATCATTCACCACTGTCGGAAAAGTTTTTGCGGGAAGTTTCTCGAATTCGGGTCGTTTCGACCACATGGTTTCCCATGGTTATGGTTCCTATAGTGTTTAGGAGTAATGGGGGGAAAAATGTATATATATATATATATATTATTTTTCTTTTTGATGTCATTATTATGGTATCATCTTTTAAAGGTTGACCCTTTTTTATCTGCGAGAAGAGCACTTTCAGAGCGGAGGAACGGGGCAACGGACCATGAAAATGTGAGACCGGTAAATGTGGACCATGAAATGAAGGTAAAAGAGACTTAGTCGACTTGGCAGGATATGTATTGGCGTCATGAAGATATTTTATTTTTATCGAAAGAGTTGATATTAAGAACCGGGACGTAACCGAAAGTGGATTTTAGCGCCGATACGCGATGTGTTATGGAATCCATCGTCGATGTTGGCCGTCGGACGTATGACCTGTGTTTGCGGGATTTGTCCTCGCCCATTCCCTCCCCTTTCTTGTGGCTCTCAAGCTCCAAATTGGAGAGTAGATATCCATTTAGGCACCCACGAGGGAGACGATGTGGGGTGCATTAACGGTGAGCGACACGTGAACAACTTGTGAACTAATGGATAGTGTACATAGAGCGTTCTTCTGCTGAGTGGTTGCAGTGCTCAAATCCGAGTAATGCCCTAAGATACTCCAAACCAAATGCATACTGCGTGATTTTTATGTATCCCCGTTCTTTTTGAGATTTCGTAGGTGGCGCAAGGCAAGGAACTAACTTCTCTCTCTTGAAATGTCGTATTTCACGCGGAATTAGTGAAATGTGACATCTACTCTCACATACTGACCTAATCTCAGGGTTACCTCCTTTAATTTGATCATAATGGTAGCACTTAGGTGGGGGGAGGGGCGATAAACGGCTGAGATCATTAGGGATTGGTTTTGGGATTTGGTAGATTTGTGTTTTTCGTGAAATATGGGAAGGGTGTGGAGAAAACCAGCGTCTGCATTAGCCTACTAATAACGAAAAGCGCCAAAGGGGTCCCCACAGTTTTAACGTCCCATCGGACGGATGGCCTAATCCACTCGAAGTGGGTCTCTCTTCACATAGCACCCCAAGTAGGCATCGGGACAATATTCTGCCGCCGCCGAGATTTGAACCAGAAGCCTCAATCGCACAAGCCACCGAACCAACTCGATTCCCTGTGGTTTGGTGTACGATGATTATGACGTAGGTTCAGTCACGGTCTACATTTTATCGCGCAACTCATATGTATCGCCTTTCCGGTACATTTTCATCAGCGCCATGTGTTTGATGCCGAGCGTCGATATTGGAAACGAGATATACTCCCCCCGTGCTACGGAAACTGAATCGATGATGAGAACTGGTGTAGGGGATCGGGACAATGGGAAGAGACAAATGGAGGAGGGAGAGGGAAGAACGGAGGCGTCGCACGGGGTGAGAATATGAAAGAGTTACGGGGGTGTGTTGTTTCGGACGGGGGCGGGAGGGGGGAATGAAGGAAGTGACATCAGCACGTCGAGTACGCGGAACAGTAATGGTGTTTACGGGAATGGAGGTCAGGTGAGAGAGAGGTGGGGAGAGAAAATTTGGACAATACCGTTTCCTACGCGACGGAGTCGAAACGAGAGGATGTGGGTGGCGGAGGAATCACCGAAGGCTCTCGTGTGGTGACCGTCGGTCGTGAGTGGTATAGAGCGAGGGAGCGGCGCTTGAATGAAACCACGAGCTGTACGAGTCAATCAGTACAGAACACGACCTCCTTGGGCGAAGCGCCGGGGCCGCCGCTTCCCCCGACTTGTCGTCTCCCTTCCGTTCTCCTTCATCTTCCCCTCATTACCGGACGGTGACGCCAAGCTCCCCAACCTTCGCACGCTTGACCACTGGCGCTCGAGAATCGTGATTACGTTCGGAAACAAAGAACAGTATTTATGAATAACTGATCGTAGCACTTTTCATAATGTTCGGCTTCCACCACATCACGCCTGAAACTACTCAACAGGATTTAAGATGAACGAAAGGATCAGAAAAAGCCTACATCCTCCAGTGACTTAATCTCAAGATATTACCAAAGCTGTGAGTTGCGGATGTAAAGAAAGTTGTATGTGTAAAAGACTACATATCTTTTAGAATACGTGTTCAACATAAGATGCCAACGAATCAGCGTGTGGCTTGAAGGATGTACCTCGGCTGAGTGACATTAGCATTACGACAAGTCACAAATCATTGCCTCCTTCGAAATTTCACCTATGCCCTTTAGTGATTTAAATTTTACCGAGTTTGCTTGGAATTGATAAAAACAAATCATAGTTCATCCTGTAGATAAACCAGACCATAGAAGAACCAACAGCAGGATTGATCAGTGTAGTTAAGACTTCTGAATTTCCCATTTATGTATTTATCTTAAACAAGACTGCTAAGTTTCAGCCCATTTAATTTTTTGAATAATCGTGGAAAATTTGGAAACTGAAAAATATCCGGACACCGTCGAGGCAAATTGAAAGTGAAATTGTAAGACGTTTCAAGTATTGGCAAATTGGTAGCTTGTCGCCTGAAATCATGCTCTTAACTCGTTTTGCGGCAGTCAATTTTCTGGTAGCGTTTTTAGATTATCAGAAATAGTCTCTTATGTGGACTATTAAATAATTCATTATGATATGTTATTACTATTAACTCATCCATTCTAATCACCATAGTTCTTTTTCTCGGTATTGTTTCTAGAAAAATAGTTCTTCCAGCAATAAAGATAAATATATTTTGCTCAACTTAGAAACTATCCTATCCTGTAAGTGCATTCCTCCTTCTTTCATTTCATCCGATTTGTAATTTTTAGCAGTCAAAGGACAATGAATGAATCGTTCCCACCGCTTAACAAAGTGATGCTAAAACATATAAAGCCGAAAAGGTTCAGTGAATTTTAAAGTGAGTCCAAAGAATATCTGACAAAATCGTTCAATTTATTTAAATTATTTTATATCTTCGGAGACGATTAGAGCAAAATTCTCAAAAATACTTCAATGGGGAAATTATGCCAACATTCAACTTCCCTCAAGATTGTGGAAAAATTGGCCATTCAGTCGGGCACGAAAAAAAACACATTTGTGTCTATTCCCGTGCGTAATACCATCGTAATGGCACACGCTTCTGCAGTTTCCTAATTAAACTCATTGAATTCCATTTTTTTATTTGGATATATTTAGTTATTGAGCCGGAAAAATCGAACAGAACAGTATAAAACAGCCGTATAAAACCCTCTGAAATTTGATAGCAATACTTCAAAATATTCTGGTCTCCTTTCTGTATTCCTGTGCATATTTTCTCTTTGATTTAAAAATTGAATTCTCCACAATTTTATTGATTTTTTTCGAGTAGTATTCCTCTTCCAAATGATGAAAGAGGACACGGTGCTTTTCCACATAGAGTATTTTTATTATGACCTAGGCAACAGCGTAACATAGTTATTTTGAGTTACTTTTCATAAATTTTGCGTTAAAGCGTAAAATCTTCATTTGAATATGTTACGATTTAACGCAAAAGCAAAGTATCTTCTTTCATCATGAAAGATTTCTTCCATGTTACGCCTGAAACTGTGTTATTCATCCACTTCAAGTTTTCTCGTATTTTTTTCATTTGATAACTTCTGCTCCTAATCTACTCACTTGAGCTATGCTGTCATAGGTCGACTAAATATTGCAAAGTGAGATAATAATAACAAATAATAATAGTAATAATAATAATTTAGCCCATTTGATTAGAATGGGGCAATTTATTGTTTCAATTTTTTTGGGTACCTCATTTTTAAACCCCCAATATTATTTCGTTAATTTTTACAAAATATGAATTGCATGCCCTTCCTTTCCGTCGTTCACCCCGTTCCCACTTTATCTTTCGTTGATAAATCTATCCAATATTTTCCTAATCTGTTCCTCGTGTAGATATATCCCAATTTGCTGGACGTTATGAAAATATCCAAGGATAGCTTCCAGTTTGCTGCCTTCCTCGGCATAAACTGGGCAATAAAGGACTCTGTGTATTGCCGTGTCCATCATGCATTCACACGTCCCCTCCTTTCTTTCCCTATTTCCTTGAAGTATGATCTAAACTCCCCGTGTCCTGTTAAAATTTGTCAAGTGAGATAGTCATGAAACTGCGTGAACCCGCGATTAGTGGGCATCAGTGATCCGGGGAAAATACCTCGTCTCCACTTACGCTAATTGGCCTGCCGAACTTCCCTTTGCGTTCTTCCGCTTCACGCGTGCCTTCCCAGGAGTCATCGGGATATTTTACCATAGGTAACCTGCGAGCCAACCGAATGGTTTCGTAGGTATGGTTAGTTAAGCGTACAAGGGTGTTAGCGGACGAGGGCCGTGTAAGGGCTCACAAATGCTTTAAATAATTCTCGTCGGCGAGGCGTTGTAAACGAGACCTCCCTCCAAAAGCGACCTACGAACAAAGAGGATCGCCGATACGGCCCGTTCGTCAAACCGGTCACTTGCTCCAGGATTCCGCTCGCACAAGTTAGGGCAAGGGCACCTCTCGCAAAATCACGCCCTGCTCATCGAGATAGTTTACTCACGCTCGCTTGAGGCTCACGGGATTGAAGTAAAAAAACTGCTGGGGGAGTCCACGCGTGCATCATTTTTCTAGGCGCATTCTATGGCAGCCCCGTGCTTGCATAAGTATCCCTACGGCTTCGAGCTAATAAAAACCGATGCTAATAAACGCAAAAATCAAGAAAAAAAAATTCTCAAACCCAAATCCCTCTGCCAAATCCCTCTCCAAAACCCATGGCCACCACATGGAGATAGGAGTGGGAATCCTTTCGCAGAGGTTGGAACCGCAAACCTACGAAAGCTCATCAACCACCTTCTCCGCTAAGCCATTGGTGGCAACAAGTAAATTTGGAGGCTTTTAAACAGTTTGTTTGGTGAATGGAGGAAAGGGTAAAATGAACAAAAGGGATATAAATTGGTGGTGTATGCACATGGTACGAAAAGAGAGAAGAATAGTGTTGGGAAATATTCGAAGAAAAGAGGATGTAGAACATACTGGGAGGGAAAGGGATGTTGACGACTATGATGGAACGGAAATATTGGTTGAGCGAGGTATATGGGGGAAAAGATTAGGCTTGATATACGGAATGGAGCGGACCAGAACTCCCGCCCCACCTCCCCTCCCATAGAAATTAACCCAAAGGATGGTTTGATATAATGAAATGAAATTATTGACTTTGTAATTTGAAACACTTTACTTAGAACACGACCCAGGTTTCGAGGTTGAACGTCATCATCATGTAACCAGTCGTCATCATCAGGTCGGAACCGGGGTCGAGTTCTAAATAAAGTATATGGAATCAAAAAGTCAATAATATCATTTCATTTAAATATGTTATTTGAGTTCCATAAAGTTACGCCGGAAATAAATAATTGGTTTGATAATTTAGATGGTGGATCTCACCGAGCACTAAGCCCAGCGTCGTGCGAAATTCATACATTCACAGAGTAACACGGGACCGTTCTCTGAACCGCCTGTGGTTTCCGTGAAAGATCTGCCTCCCGCAAAACCACGCAGATGGAGTAAACCTTAGGTTGCCAAGAACAGTCACCCGGAATCGAACTAGGGTCCAAAGTTCAGTAGCCCAGATATACTTGGTTACGGTTTGAGAAGCTGACTTATTTTTACGCGGGCTGTTAGGGTAGTTAGCAGCACATCGGACGGGTCCCAGAAAAGTAGCAGTGCTTGGTTCCCGGGTGCACCAATGACATACCAGGAGAAGATATCATATTCTCTAATGTTTTTTCGTGGTAATTGAGACTTTCTGCAGACTGTTAGGGTTGCAATATGTCCCATCACGGTAAAGAGTTTTTGATGCCACAAAAAGCCTTTACAACTTTTCATATATTTGCAGAAAGTTTTTTGATTCTGACAGAAAATAGAAGCAGATGTGTGATTAGGCACAATGTTGATTGATTAAAATAAAATACTGATTAAATCAGATGTTGTTCTCAGTAAATACATTCAGGTCTTTTCAATCACGATTGTTGGTCATCGGGTAAGTTAAATGCGGTAATAATATTCTTAATGGCTGGTGTGCCATAGCTTAGAGTTATTTGTGTGAGAATTGCTTGCAATTACTTAAGTACCATCCCCAAATTACAAGTATCGCTAATAATTACTTTTATTTTGTTTTTTCATGTGGTTATTGTATCAGCTGTTGTAAAAAGCCTTTTTACCGCTTATGGTGACTATTGAGCTAATAAATAAATAAAATCCACCTATCTAATGCAGTCTTCAATAGTTAATTCCCAATCAACACGCCCTGCATTCTAGCCTAAACTTTTTCCCCGCTAACGGTCTCTCCTTTCCCATCATGCCTAGATAGCACTTATTCGTTTGTTTTCCTTGTCTTCTGTATTACTTCCTCCATTCTTTCCCGCTCCCACATCTCAAAAGCCTCCAACCTACGGTTATACCAGGCCTAAACGACCAGGTTTCCGAACCATACGAAACAACGGTCCATATCCAAGTTTTCACTTTACTTTTCTTAAATAGCCTTATTCAAAAGTCCGTATCACCGTGTATTTATGAGCCCATTAAAATACCCATGTTCAATCCCCGTCCACGGTGTCATTTCAGTATTTGCGGTATAGCTACCTTCATTTCGTCTTTCAAGGCTATTGACCTACAAGATTCTTAGTGGCCAACATTCTTTCGATTTTTAACTTTCCTGATCGTGAATGTAATTTCAATATTATTTCCAATTTTCTGTTTTTTTAGTCGATTAAAGAAGAAATAACTCCAGGATTTGCGAGTGTGAAAGATTCAATAGCGTCTGCCGCGAGCAAAAGTTATTCTCTTGGGAAAAGTCTAACAGTTCGGAATTTGCGGTCACGGGATCGAGAGTAAGTACGTAAGAAAGTGAAGCGTAACGATTTTGAAAAAAAAAGAACTGAAGGGTTTTAATTCCCTTCTGGTCTTAGCCCCGGAGAAGAAAACAAAAACCCCTTGCCGTCCATTCCAGAGCCCAGCGCGAGGAGCACCTGTTCCGTTCGAACACCTCCTGAAAGGGACTAGAGTAGAAGTGGGCTTCCTCTTCTTTTTTCGTCATTCCCAGCGCCTCACACGCAAAGACAAAAACCAATTTCCTCCTCACGAGAGAACAAGATTTACCTTCCCACTGGATTGTTAAAAAAATGAAGAAATATAAAAAAAAAATACTTCGCTTCCGACTTTCGGACGTGCTTTCCAGTGTGGGGGGGGAATAGTGGGTGTGGGATAAAAAAGTCGGAGATTGACATAAAAAAAGCACGCTGCGCTGCATCCCAGCGGGTCGCTTTTAAGATCCGTCGCCGACGTCTCCATAGAAATTTTCATCCCTTCATCTCCGTCGCGCCACCGTGAAGAGTCCCTCTTCCCCCACTTCTCAACACCCGTCCGATTTTCAGGGGTCGGATTGGGGGAAAAAATTAAACATTTGGTTATCTTGAACTTACACTTGACGCGACATTTCACTGCCTTTTGACTCCTTTTGGCAGTGCTCATTTAATGCGTTCAACTGAAAACCAGTGACCATCTCCACTGGTTTTCCATCCAATCCTCCTTCAAGCTCCTCTGCCAACCTTTCCATTCCTTCATGGTTTATTGCGCTGAATATCTCCACCGCTTTCTTCTCGCAATACATCCTTGAACTTCGTATATTCTGTGCAATAAATGCACGAACTGGTGCAATCTGGCGGCAATTACGCGGACTATAGCCCAGCCCACTACCGGCGTTAGTTGCTTGAGACCCAATGAGCCGTCTGTGCTTGGCGGATCCTCGAGCTGTGCGTATGGTGCCAGTTATGTTAGTTTCTGTTATCCTTGTTTTATACTGTGTTTTGAAAATGGAATTTGACGAAATCCCGGAGCAACGAATCAACATCAAGTTTTTTGGTGAAGTGCGGTAAAAGTTATCAAGATTTTACTGAAATGTTGACAGGTGTTTGCGGTGATATTGCTCAGAAGAAAACATCCGTATTCAAGTGGATTAAGCGTGTTAAGGTGGCCGACAAGACGCCAAGGATGACTCAAGGCCGGGACGACCTTCAACCACCTGTGTTGACGACAACATTGATCGTGTGCGGTTCCTTGTCCTTAACTATCTTCGAAAAACTGTCCGAATGATAGCTGATGAACTGAATTTAGGAAAATCAACAGTGCACACTATTTTAACCGAACATGAGGGATGGATCCTTCACCATGGCAATGCACCCGCACATTCAGCATTGATTGTTCGTCAGTTTCTGGCATGATATTCAATCACCATCCTTGATTATCCTCCTTATTGGCCAGATCTCCCCCCCCCCCCGGTGACTTGTTCTTATTCCCAAAATATAAAAATGGGATGAGGGGACATCACTGGGAAGATGTGGACACAATAAAGCAAGAAACGACGAGAAAACTAAAAATCCTAGCTTTATCTTCGCTGAAAATGTACCCCAGAATGTGGCCAGTCAGTATTCCTAGTCTATTTTAGTCGGGAGTTTTCCATACGCCCCTTTGTCGTCATAAGGTTCCTCAGTCACTTTCATTTATTACTCTCACAGTTTTCCTATTTTTTCCATTGCAATTAGAAAAACCGAAGATTGGTTACCACATCAATTATCTTGAGATACAGTCTAGTTTTTAAAATGCATAAAGAACACGTTTTACACATATTTTACAAATTTCTGTTTTTTTTACATTCGCTGCAGCCGTTTGTTTACCAGAGATTTATATTAAAATCATGGCGTGCGGGCGAGGAAACATACTTAATCAATAAAATAAACATTCAAGTCGAAATTTACTGTCATTGTCAATAAGCGCGGTATGCCTCATAGCTATTGGTTCATATAGCTTGGCAGTTGGCAAGATGTCAGGAGGCGCCTGCCCACTGATGCTTTTCTTCGTTCCCAGTAAGCAAATGCTGTTTACGGGGAGTTATGGTGAGGTCGGTTTGCGGGGGTAATAATTGAGGGTCATTTGATGTTTGATGTTAGTGTAGTGTTGATGAAATTAAATTAAATTAATGCGATTTTTTGTCGTGGATGTATTAGGTCAGCATCGTAGTGGTAGCTCCATAGATACGAGTATGTTAAAAAGAATTGGTGGAGGAGTTTAGTGAAAAGTGAAAAGATTGCGTTAATAACATTAAGACTACCGGAATCGTTGGAATTTTGAGGTATTTTTGTATATCGTAAGTATAGGGCCGAAAAGAAGTTACGAAGCACTTTGTTTTGGAACTTGCTGACTCTTGTTACCTGGGATTTGGTGGCGTGAGCCCAAATTGGAGCGGAGTAAGTTACTTCAGGACGGATCCGCAGTTGTCGTTTGTAGGTGTTAACAATTAGCGTGAAAATTTTAAGTTTTTAGTTAATTATTGTTCTTTTAAAGCGTTTGGAATTTAGGTTTCAATTTCATGTTGAGTTTTTCCATGGCCGCAGTCTTCACGCTCGCTCGTGTGTCCCCGTGGCTGAAGAGGCAAGGAACCTCACTGTTCATGCTCGGCGGTTTCCCGCGAACCGTTTTTCGACTGCTCCTCCGCGGCTGCGGTTCGCGTCGATCCTTGGCCTCGTTATGAATCCTCACCGCTTGAAGTGGGCTTTCTGGGATGGGGCTCCTTGAGCTTTTTTTAAGCGCAAAAATGATCCCGGGGTATCTGATGCGATCCGAATCTCGAGCCGCACTCCATGTTTTTATTAAAATTTTCAGAAGCCTTTCTATGATTTCTAAATTGAGTGTTTTGGTCGGAGATATCGCCAACAAAAGCTTCGTAAATACCATTTATCATTAATAGGTTGGAGATAATTTGTTCATATTTCAAAAACGATAATCTGGATATTATACACACACAAAAAAGACAGATATATATATATATATATATATATATATATATATATATATACGAGTGTATATATATATATAATTTGGACAACAACAAATAAAATAAGAACACATAAATAGATCACTCACACGTTATTTCTTGATAATTTCAACGGAATTCAGCTCCGTCTTCTTCGGAAGAAATAGAGGTTTTAATTACTTCTATTTTTTCCGAAGAAGACGGAGCTGAATTCCGTCGAAATTATCAAGAAATAACGTGTGAGTGATCTATTTAAGTGTTCTTATATTATTTGTTGCTGTCCAAGTTTGTTATTCCACACTTCCGTGTTACTTCGACGAAATCATATATACTAGTATATAGTTATATTTATGCGTGTGTGTATGTATATATATATATATATATATATATATATATATATACATATGTATGTATATATATATACATATATATATATATATATATATATATATATATATATATATATATATATATATATATATATATATATATATATATATTCATTCACATGGGAATATATATAAGGAAAATGAATAGGAACACTTAAATGTAGGACGAACACAGGAGAGGTGGGGAAGGCGGAATCAAGCAGATCACAAGTGCAAAAATATTTCCTTGACTAAGACTGTAACAGCGGATCTTTCGACTTGACGGGCCGATGCTCTAACCGCTTGAGCTACGATTCAATCTAATTTTATTCGGTCCTGAATGTTACACAACTACTGTTTACATCCTACATAATGACAGCTTACGGATTAAAGAGCCTTAAGTAAACTCTAAAAAAAAGGTTTAGTGAAACATCTAACATGAATATTTAGTTTAAAAAGCTTTTAAGGAGAGGGAATGAGAATTGATGACATATTGTAGATGGCGGAAGAATTATAAAATAATATGAATAGAAAAAGCGAGGTACACAAAGACGTTAAATGGAAGGGCAATAGTAAGCCGGTAGGGGGAATACGAAAAATAGCATATACGCGAATGGAAGGGATACTTAAAGGTATCAGAATGTCGAAGGGTTTTTATATATTTTCGA
Organism: Hetaerina americana; assembly: GCF_022747635.1. Classification (NCBI taxonomy): domain Eukaryota; kingdom Metazoa; phylum Arthropoda; class Insecta; order Odonata; family Calopterygidae; genus Hetaerina; species Hetaerina americana. The sequence goes on from NW_027287427.1 coordinate 12,882,554, forward strand.
ATTTGGAGTAAGTGGGTGGATGAGAATGAATATTTTGCATGTAATTGGGAACAGGATTCCGTGCATAATAATAATAATAATTTATGATTAATATGACCTCTTTCCTCGTCTTATCCTGAGAGGAAGGCTGCGAAATACATTTTCACATTGGTGGAATTAGAGGGGAATTTGTGCGTTCACTCAATCGGGGTACATGAGGTTCACAAACAAGGGGCTTGCTCCTATCCGCCATATCCACTTCCCACCGCCCCTTCAGTCGCAAAGCAAATCCCTTCTTAGGCATCTCTTCTCGATGGGAATCTTTCAAGGAATCGGTCGTGTATCTACATCGCTTCGACCCGCAAGATATAAAAATGCTTTGACTTTCCGAGCAACCCCGCTACGTTGGCCTTGCTTCTTTTCCCTTCTTCCTCAAAATGATATTTTTTCCACGACCCTTAATTCCGGGGGACTGAAAAAGGGGAGAGGGCCCTCATCTATTGTCCTCATTGAGCCACGAGGGGCGTGTCTCCGCGGTCGTTTCGGGGGTCCATCCCATCTCCGTGATATTTTCCTCCCTCCGCCCCGGCCTCGTTCCTTGTATCGCTTCGTCTTCCAGATCGCCGTGGGTAATTTGAGCTCTCGATCTCACTCCAGGAGATTTTTATTGGGAGTCGTCGGGAACGTCGTCGGTGACCCCTTCCACCCCTCCGCCCCTACCCGCTTTTTTTCCCACCGCGGAGAAAAAGTGGCCGGGTGCCGTCGGCGGCAACGTCGACCCGTTCGTTCACACTCGAGTGAAATTAAAGGAATTAGAAACTCAGATTGTTTGGGGTTTGGTTTTTTTTCGGGCGTGCTACCCTAGTACGGAAGATCACTGGGATGAAAATCTCCACGGACGTCAAGTTTTTTTTTAGATAGTTGGGTCTGTCATTTTTAAAGAAGAAACAATTTCGATGGCGTATTCATTCGATGTTCCATATTGCGTTCGCGAGGGCAAGGGTCACCGTTTGGACGCTTAAAAAGGTCAAGATAGCACTTGCTCCAAAAATTTTTCCCAATATTTTTTTGCCTTAAATGATGAAAAACTTCTACCGATGTGGCACATGGGCGGTAGGAGAAAAACAGGAACGATGATAGGAGGCGATGTAATCGTAATAGTTTTATTAAATAATGATGAAATTAAAACGAATATACGTAAACAATTAAAGAAGTATTTAGAAGAGCGGGTGCAGAAAAACCTAATGGAGGACCTCTTGAGGACGAGGGTAAATAATTAGTCACATTCTGAGGCATGATAGCTTACTGAAGGCCATCATTAAAGGAAACATTTTGGGAAAAAATCGCAGAGGGAAATCTTAAGATAAACTACGAAAGGCATGTGATGGGAAATGTCGGTGCAAGGAGCTGTGAAAGAATTTAAGAGATTGGCAGAAAAATGGTAGGTTCGGTGAGCTACCGCCAACTATTCCTCAGATTGAGCGTGATGAGGATGAAGAAAACAACGCGGTGTGGTAGTGTTTGGCGTGATGCACTGATCCCTAGAAACTGCTTGAGATGCTGCGACAGTGACTCCATCCGCTAAATGTGCATTGCAATGCGGAAATTTCAGGTGTAAAAATCATTCGCCCTGACTGGGACGCGAGCCCGGATCCCTCGATGTCCTTCCGAGTGCTTTAGCCAGTTAAGCTCCCGTGGCATCCTCTTAACTGGCTAAAAACACCCGGTCGGACATCGAGGGATCCGGGATCGAATCCCGATCAAGGCGAATGTTTTTTACACTCTGAAATTGTTGCATTGCTAATGCCCAAAGGCTCTCAGGTTCACTCTGGATGGATGCGACCTAAGGGTAGGGTAGTCTTTCTTTGGATAAGCCCCTAAAAAATCTATGCGGTGCGTTTTTAGTCCTTCTTTTTACTTGCTGTGTAGTAATTGTCCTTGTTTGCCAACAGCTGCTCTAGTATGCGTAAAGAATCATCTCAGTACGTGGCTTTCCGGGTATGTAGAAGCAGGGAAGTGGAAAGAAGAAATACTATGTAGAAGTAGAAGTACTGAAACCTGAACTTCGCGGGTAACCAAATGAATGCGCAGGATAGGAAATTAAGGATAAATATGGATTAATTAAGGATAAAACCATTAACACAGTAATCAACCCGAAGGTCGGTTTAGTAGGTGATGGTAGAGATCACCCAGTACTAAGCCCTATACGGCGGGTGAAAATTCACACATCAGGGTAGGGGAGCCAGTTCCTTTCCCTGTGCCGGTTATGGTTCCCCAGGAAGACTTGGTACCCGAAAAAATCACTTCAGCTTGGGTGGAGCTGCAGGTGCCCAGAGTGCCTTGCCCGGGAATCGAACCCGGGACCCTCCGGTCAGCAGTCCAACGCTCTACCCACTGGACTACCGCGACCCATTAATTAAGGATATTATAATAAATTAAGGATAAGTAAGGATGCATTGATGTGTCATTTTCACTTGCTTAAGGACTTAGTTAGGGATGGTTCCCATCAAACCCAGCTTTTGGATTGGTTTCTGTAGTAGTAACATGATAAAACAAAAATGAGTGAAAAATCCTTCGTCATATTATCCCTTTTTGACCTTATTAACGGCTTTCTCTAGCTCTGAAATAGCGATCTAACTCTAACAGAAAGGGATCGGAAAGGGGGTGGGGTTTGTGGAGGCTCCCCTTCGCCCTCCCGCTGGCTTCTCGCTTGCAAAGAAGGGCACCGCAATGATGCCGATTAATATTTGTCGTTTTCCCTAATCGAATCCATCCAGTGCACCATGTAACAGCGTCGTCCCACAGCAGTAATGCGAATGTATGCGAATGCGAAAGAAAGTTCTCATGAGTCACCCGGACGAATCGGGGATTGGTTCAATGTACTTTTCAGACGAGCCAGTGGCCGATAGGTCTTTATTCCATTCAAGAGCTCCAGCAGGTTTTTGTTTTCTCCTTTATAATGTCTACTGGAACTGACCGCGTGCATTAGAGCGTATAAAAATTAGCTTCTTCGACAAATATGCATTGCGTTAGGCATTACACATGAAAATCTCAAGAGTTCCTTTTAGTTCTTCGATGTTTCGTAAATGTTTCGTAAACATTCTCTGACATCGGTGCAATTCGGGTATGTCAGGAATATTAATTACTGGGCAACCGGTTATTCATTCGAAGAGTTTGTTCCAATTACCATTTAAAGAATATGCGAGGCCCCCTTAAAAACCTTATTTTTTCATTATTAGTTTCATTAGGTTTTTTTGGCAATAGCAATGAAAAAGTCAATAAAACATGATAATCCACAATTTAAGGTCGCATTTAGGATTTTCAACAAGTATATGAGATCATTTAAAGACTATTTAAGTATTAAATTAGTTAGATACCAAAGAATATCCGCTCAAGTTTTTAATATCCAAGGGAAAAAGACAAATTTACAGACAGAGTTATCGGAGAAATTGGACTAGGAGTAACCCACGAACGAAATTTTCTGGGAAGAGAGCAAGTAAAAATGGGTAATGTACAGAGAAGAGTATTTTATGGTGTACTTCTAATGCCGAGGGAACTATTAGGACCCTCTACTACATCGGTAGTGTATTCTAATTTGATAAATACACTCCAGCAATTATAGATTTATGATTCGTTTTATTTGTCACACAATTCGTATCACAACTAAATCAACATTTAGCGAAACACAATATTTATCGAAAAACATTATCCTTTTTTCTACGATTTTTTTCCGTTTATCCACATTATACAATTTATGATTAGGGCCCTGAAATACCCTTCCTCTCGAGGCAATCAATCAGCCGACCTAGATGAAGGTGAATAAAATTAAAATTAAAATTCGTCGTGTGATTGTACCACTCACTCCATACTGCTGCCTAAGGCAAGACATATCTTCCTACTCCTAGTTCCCTTGGAGCCAGATTTAGTTAAACGTTGCAATTCACAATTACAGTATCCCCATTCAAAATTAGAATATTCATCTACTTCAACCCTACACTTGCAGTTGGCCTTTATTCCCGTAAATTAGAGCACATGAACATTGTAATAATCACTCCAAATTCCTTTTGTAGAGGTAGAATTTAGTTGAGATGAGCATTACTGAATTCTGCACGCCGAGGTGAAGCCTTCGCAGTAAGTCGTCGGAATAAAAGATCCACATCCTCAGTGAATAGACTGGACTATGCCTTTATAAATAATTTATGGTGCTAAAAAATGTGATGGATGACCGATGCGCATCTTTTTCAGGAATAGAGTGATTTTTTTGCGCTAATAATCACTAATAATAGGCGCTAACATTTCTGTCTCCCAAAAACAGGTATTTTCGTAGGACACATTTTTAAAAATTTTTATGTATCCACACCTATCTATTTACTGCTCCGGAGGCCATCGCAAGGATGTGGTGCAGGGGGAGTAAGGTCGCCAACCATACCACATCCACAATAATCCAATACTTCCACAAACACACGGCACCCCGTGATCCACTTAAAGGGCACGTGAAAGGGGGCGACCTGAAGTCATTCATGCAACATCCGTTACACATATTACAACTGTTTCACTGTTGGTAACCACTCCATTCGCTTCACTAAGAACACAAATAAAGAATCTTAACAAAAAAAGGTGGACTAAGATACAACGCAGTCACCAAGTATTAGGTATCATCCCATTCATGCAGGACGTACAATTCACAATAGAGTAAGATGCACACATTTATTCACACGACACCATATCACCCAGCCGGAGGGCGCGTGTCAAGGGGTGTAAGGTCATCAGGCATTAAGTGAGTTGAGGGGAAATGAAACTTATGTGTTCCTCACCATTTTCACCATTTCCTACCCAAATCCTTCTTAAGGCCTGCCCGTGTTTTTTGTTTATTTTTTTTAAGAAGAGCGTACCCTTACATTTTTCAGTGTTTAAATTTAAATCCTAATCCAATGCACCATTTTTTAATATTATTCAAGGTAATGTTTAGTATTTGACGATAAATATCATTCGCTATTACTCAGCTAATTGTAGTGTCGTCAGCAAGCAGCAGTCTTTATACCGCTTGTTTTGGGGTGATTTCATTAATGTCAAAAGAGCAAACTGCCAATGACACTATCCTGAGGGAAGCCTGCTCATTATGTTACCATAGTTATGATTAAAATTTAATTCCAGGAATAGAATTTTTTCCATCATTCCAATTTATCTTTGATTTTCTCGTCCCTATTTTGCCTATTTGTAATTGAAATAAGTAACCAGCTTGAATACTAGGAACTTTTAAATTAAACTGATAATATAAAACACATTTATTATTTGTCTTAGACATATTTCTTCGATTGTAGATTTTCTTCGGTGGCATTAACATTATTCCGAGTTTGCGGATATTTCAATTGAAGTGGAATGCATGCCATAAATACTCCGTAATTGTAAATTGTAGTTCAAGCCGGCACGAGCTCGTATATCATCGCGGGAGCAACCCGAGCACTCTGTAAGCATCGCGGAGTTGGATTGGATTGGTGGCTGGAGTATTTGCTTTCCACTCTGACGGCTCCAGTTCATATCCAGGTGTGACGGCTTTGTCATTGTAATTCCTCTCCTTTATTGGGTGCCGAGTGGAAAGAAACTCGCGCCATTCGGATGGGATGCTAAAATATGAACAGGCGCCTCTCGCTTAGTTGTTGCCTGTTGCATGACAAGATTTCCCTACACCCTTCACCCATTCCTTTCATACCCTATCTACCACCCCAACTGCCCACGCAAGCGCATCCCTGACGGCACAAAGGACATTAGTTCTCGGTGGCTTTGCCTTATCACTACTGAACTTTTGGTTTTGGGACTCTAAACAATGTTTCTGGATTTCTGGAAGTGGCCTGGTTCCCTGCTACTTTGTCCACTATTCAACGGTATTTTACGAGGGAACATTGAATTCCCCATCCGTTTAATTCTTCCTGTAACTTGTAACTCGAAGGTACCTGCAAATAAATAAGACTTTTAGAAATAATATAATACTCGTAGATCACATTTAAAATCACTTATTCCATGAAAAGTGGTCAAACAATATTGGTGTCGGGCTAATTATATATGAATGTACTACAAAGGATTAATAAAATGACTTGTGACTTTGAAAAAATAATTTCTTCCTAATTTCAATCATTAGATATTTGTCTATCGCTGGGAACTTTTGGTCTTTTATTCATTTCTCATCAAAAAAACCTCTTCCAACGACCATATGGCAACTAATGACAATGTTTATGACGCTTCTAATACAGGCGCGCGATAACTACTGCTAGACTCAAATGCGTACTTTTAGTAATGTTTAATTTGAAAGAAATTATACAGCTCTCTCCTTTTGGATGACGAGCGAATACCAGGCTGCGTGCTATGACACGCGTGATCTCCTTGCTTATATTATTTACGAAGTCACGTCCTGTGCTCAATCAGGAGTAGTTTCGGTCGTGGAACAAGCGATCTGCGAGGAAAACCAGGATATAATCCCTTTTTTATTCGATTTTGAAGTGGGAGACCACCGCGTGGATAATGCTCCTCCAAACCGTTTATAACAGCTGTTGTCCGGCGAAATAATCCCCTCGTAAATCACGCGTTCGCACGCTTTCTCGAGGACGAATGGCTGAAGGATCCTACTCCTCCCTCACTCCCCCTCGCACCGACCCGGGGGGTGGGGGGGGAGAGGGGGACGGCGCGCATGTGGAGAGGAGAGGGCTCGAGGAAAGGGAAAGGGTTGAAACCCCATTCCGATAACTCACACGAACACTCTTCTGCTGGAGGGTCGAGGGACCGGTTCTCAATGGGAACGGATAAGGAGCCAGCGGTGAACGTCTTCGGATCTCCTTTGCACGTGTTCCTGTAACGGCCACCCTTCGCAAACCTCATGTCTACCTCCTCTCCCCATCCCCAAAACCTTTCGACGGCCTCTTCTGGGGGATATAAAAATTCAAATAATCCCACCCCCAATCCTTCACCCTTTTACCTTATCGCCGTCTTGAATCTGAACCTTTGAGGCTTCCATACACACGCTCTACGGGGCTCGGGATTGTTGTGTCACTGGTGGAGAGTCCTCCGTGGATATCCGCAATAAAATTAGCATCGTGGATGATATATGCAAAATAAGAGCGGGTCGAGTACATATATACAGGTGATACTGATATAAAACAGTATTTTTTAAACTCGGTAAAATATCTGTTAAACACTATCACTTATAACAGGCCCAGCTAAAATTTAGGAAAATGTAACATGATTTATATATCTATTGGACCCTGTCACTTCATAGAATATTGTTACTATGGAATGGCTGCCAGCAAACGGCAAGCTATTTTATATTTATCTGTCTTTACTTATAGTAGGTTTATGTATAATATAAATTAAACTTAAAACAGCCTTCTCACAATTCTTCTTCTTCGGTGTAATTGTTTTTATGTTTTCAGCACGATGCGTCAAGAAACAAGTTATTCCCAATCCGCTGACAATGAACTGGTCCATTAAATTTATTTAAGTTTTATGTATCAATCACTGCACAGTGCGCTTATTGGATACTTAATATTTCCTAAAATATAGGTCATATATGTTAAAATTTTCAATGACTGGTAATAGGGAAAAAATGTATCATCTTCAGAATGTCATCGTTTCAGTCTTTGAGGAGTTAAGATTCTGCAGCCATTGTATTAGGCTAGAAATCAATTTATCGTGGTAATTTCGGTGCGCTAATTTGGAGGTGAAGTCAAAGCAAGGGAAGAATAAGGTAGAGCAGGAAGTGTTGGCGGAAAACCGGATTTGAAAATAGATGGCTCCAAAGGAAGGGTTCCACTACGTCCAGAATTTATCGTTCAACTCTAGCCTCAATTTTTTGTTTCCCACAATACGTGTGAATAAATAGATCCATAATAGCCTCTGCACATATGTGTCTTATTCATAAATACTGCCCATCATCTTTGGGCGAGTGAGAGTATTAATCTGCCACAAAAATTGGTTTGTTTAAAACTATTAAGGGTGTGGAGAGCGATCATGTTGTGTAGAGGATAGCGTTCTCCAATCTCAATGAATCCATTATAAAAGTTCTCCATCTTGAAATTTTGAATTACAAGTACATCTCCATTCTAGGGCACATTGAAAATTATCTCAGATTTTTTAGCAGCCTCTCAGCAGTATTTTAGTTGAATCACACTTAACCCAAAATTTAAAAAAAAATAAGAAAAAACCTCCCTCGGCCCAAATTTTTTTTACGGCGTCCGTGGAGGTCTTGTTCTAATTTGTGCCCAGCATAATATTTTTTCGATAATTTTAATTTTTGTAAATTTGAATATCTCGCTGCAGAAAATGTTATGGAGATGAAAACGTCCATCTTTAAATGTGTTTCCGAAAATCTGCCCACACTCCCTCGTAACGCGGCCCTCCATTTAGTCCACGCAAGCCGCTGCAGTATTCTGTGCTTCCTTATTTTTCCATTGCCCTCCCATCCCCCGACCCTGCCCTTTTTTGTTTTTTCCTCTTGCATGAGACCACAGCGCCTCCTTTAGGGAAAAAACGGCTTCCCAACCACCCTCCCAGAGCGAGATATAGCCCCGTCTCCTCGCTTCTATTTTGCCTACCACCCTTTCCATCAAACGTCGGATTGTCCCCCCTTCCCATTACACACAACATCCCCGCCCCCTCCGGAGCCCCCCACCCCTCCGCGCAATCTCCCCCATCCCCCCTCCCCTTTGTCTGGACAGCGTAATACCAGCCAGCTTCCCCAAGACGACGACCCTGTCAATTAGCTGCCCTTTTCTCCGGAGGGGGGCGGTTGAGCGCAGCCCCTTCCTCATCTCCTCCCACTCCTGAGAACGCCCCACTCTCTATTCCATCCGAAATCCATCCTTCCCGCTCGCCGCCTGCTCTGCAGCCGGCACCACGGCTCACGCCCTCCCGGCTTCCAGTTTTTTGTCACTGCGTTCAGGAAGTACGCATTCGGCACCGCCACTGTTTAGAATTCCGTGCAATTGGTTTGCCGAAGACATCATATTTGTTCCCTTCCCCGCTCATATTTTATTTCCTCCGTACTCTTCTCTTCGATCGACTGATTTACGCAATTCGTCCAACGCGACACGGAGTTCTTAACTTTCACCTCGCCTACTCCGTCGGACACACGTCCGTTATTTTATATTACACCTTTCCGGTGAAGACGTCCCGGATTGTACATTATTAGCATTATAAAACTTCGCTGACCAGCATAAAGCAACTCGTGGGAGGGAATTTGCCACGAATGCTTGCACGTTGGGGGTATTTTATATTAAAATTTTGTTATGAAATGTAACTTTAGCCGTTAATTACATATTTCGTTCAGTGTATTCTTCCTAATGAGGGACGATTTTTGGACGACCTCTTAGACCTCTTTTGGACGACGAATTTAGCTGTCGGAGAGCGTAAAAAAAAGGAGTTGACATCCACATTTTCCTTGATTTACTAAATCTCTTTCCTCCTTCCAATTTTTTCAACTTTTTTTAGCTTTTCCTTATGACATTTATCACCTAGACTCCACATTCGAAGGTTAATGTTCCCAGGAATATTACAATTTCAAAATAAGATTATCCCTCCATTGGATGAAATTGGTTTGTTAATGGCTACTTGAGTTCCGCATGGTGATTAGTATAAACTGAACGCTATTGTCTCATCAAACATCGGGCTACGCCAATGCAATCTAGTAACGCCAATTTCTGGGCATTTTGGCGCACTAAATGCATATCAATAGGAAAAGGTACCACAAGCTCGCTGATGTTATTCTGTAAATAAGAGTTCTGTATTCTGTAAATAAGATACATCTTTTACCCAATTAGTTTAATAATGCGATAAAGTAATCCAAGGTAAAAAGTAATTCAAAATAAAGTTAATCAAGGAACTTCTGAGGATTTCTTTTTTAGATGTTTCATATCGCAATTGTGGCGAAAACTTCGCACCTATCACCACCTTCTTGATATTTTCCACTTAGGCATAACAGAGAAAGAGGGAGCCATCTAACGATTCGAAGTAGTCCCTTCCCGCGGGTAGACCGTGGGAGTATGATTTGGAGTCGTGCCCTGTAAAGGATATTTTGAAAAAATTCAATAAGAATCAATTCAAAGTAATTGCGCACAATTCTAATGCTATTTTCTCAATGAAGTATTTGCATAATTAATCGTTGGAAAATTATAGTAATTTGGCAGCATTGAATATCATTTTAAAACTACAACCGATTTTACCGTAACACTATAATGTCTCTACCGATGAATCTTGCCATAAAACCACGAAGATGTCCTCCTCGGGAATCTTATTCTAAAACTGCAAAATGTTTCTATTAATGCTTAGTGCAGCAGTATATGTCAGATTGCGTTTTGTGGGAGAGGCATGGGAATTATCGTTGCACCGTCCTGTATCCAGTTTCCATCCAAGTTACTCTGTGGATTACCAGGTAAAATTAATAATTATTATATGTTTTTATAATCAATCCTTAATTAAGATAAATATGGATGCAATGTGACTCGAAAAAGTATGAGGATAAACTAACAGAAACTTAGGATTTAATAACAAAAATAAAAGGGAAATGTGGTAATAAGGAAGATGATTTCGTTGAATTTCACTTTCTAAGTCTCACTTAGTAGAGCCTACGAGTATATAGAATCCTTACAAGTTAGATCAATTTCTGAAATAGAAGGAGCACAGCAAGAGTAGTCCGAAATATAAATAGAGACTATGATGAACTTGGCAGTTTGATTTGATTAATAGAGAAATGATATATGATTCAGATTCAATGCACTCTCGACGTAAATTATAGGCTGTTTTATTTTCTAAATATGATGTATACATTAAAAACATTAGTCATATTAAAATTTGCTGCGTTTGTAATTATTTTAATTACAAACCTGTTTGCTCTTCATTCCTTCTAGCCGAATATTTCCAGTACTTCCTAACATAATAACGCAGTGTTGGACACGATTTTGAAATAAACATCTGTTCTTAGTTGCAGCAGACAAAGAGGTTTGAGTTCATAATTTTTTTGAGGTTTCGGTTTAAAGTCAAACCAATTCAGGGTGATCAACCCAAGTCTACTGCCAATGTGACTCTCTGTGACTTCGTACGCGTTATCACAACTGCAATACTCTGCTCTGAACTTGAATGAAAGGTTTTAAGAATTCTGTACATGACTTGCATGCTATTGTATACACATGTGTATCATACCTTTTCACAACATTATTTCTATGAATCCCAATTTTCAAGCAAATGTAAACATCTCTTGTAAACATTAAGGATTTAAATATTTTATAAAGGCATGTTGTTGTTTTTGGCCAGAGAGGCAACTCTAATATTGGTTTAAGAATATCTCTATTCCAGTAGGTCCCATAGAAAATACTATGCGAGATAACTACGTTAGGCGTCACTTCCGAACTTTAGGCAATTGAAAAATTCAACTTTGCAGAATTCTCTAACATCCATGACGAAGGATCCAACAACTTCATATAACAACTTTGATAATTACACCAGTTGTCGGAACCATGATCGGTGACTGAAAATGTAATGTGAAAATTTAGAAAGTTGCTTGTTCTATTGGGAAGCATAGAAAATGTATCATGATGGGAAAAACGAAGTCTCTTTTAAATGTGATTATCAACACCATATGAGTTGTTATCCTTACTCACAATCATGACAAGAACATTGGCGTGTCATGACGATGGGAGTTGGTCCTTCAACAACTTTTCGACAGCATTGACTGTTATTCAGCCGCACCCCACGCGATTGCCTCGCTTTTCAAGGATGGAAGCGGTCTTGTTATTCCAGGATGGCTCCATTCTGTTTTCGTCTCCTCGCTTTGGGGCAACTCCACCTATTCCACCACCCTATCCCCTCACTCATCCCCCCTTCGCACGCACCCCGCCCGCGTTTTCCTTCCCCATTCCTCTCGGGTCCCTCGAGCGCTCTCATCTTACAGGCCCGGCCATTCGTGTGCTCTTTTTGTTCGATTCCTGGGGAAGACCTTCCAAGCTGCCCCTAGACCGAGAAATGGGAGATAGGGGGTGGGAAGGGGGAGGATTCCTTTGAATGCCGTTACGCCTTGCAAGAACCAGTCGCCCTCGGTGTGCTTATATATATGTATTATGTGTATGGGCGAGGAGGTTTTTTTTCTCCCTCTCCTGGAGATATCGGGCGCCGTCCATTGTCTGGGGGGTTAGAGTGTGAGGGCAATATGTTGAGTGTCCAGGAGGGCGATTCGTAAATTGGGGAGTTGGGAGAGGGGGGGTAAGCTGCCCTAGCAGCAACTCGCAGTTCAGGCAAGACGTGGTAAGTTCTTTAAGAAGTGCACGTTGCGGAACACTGATGGAACGCAGTAGTAGAGCACCATTTCTCACCGAGCGGACCGCTAAGATCAAATTACTCACTTGACTATTCTTTGTTTAAAATAAATATCAATGCTAAGGCAGTTATTTGAAGCACTTACTTTTAAATTGCCATGCCTGTGCAATAAAAGTTTTAGTTGTGAAATAAATCACATATTTGTCGTAAAAATTAATGTTGAAGTGGTAATGAATGAGAGATTGGGATTTTTTCGTTTTCATTAAAGGATAAAGGGATGGATATTATCAGTTTAAAATTACAAGCATGCGTAGCTAGCGTTGATGGATGAAATGTGCGGCTACCTACAATCGGACAAGGTTTCTAGCCTCCTACAGAGAGTTATGTACTCGATTCATCACTCAATACACAGTTGAGTTCTAAAAATTGAAATAAAAATTTGCTTTTGCTATTTTATATTTCACGAAATTTTGAAGTGATTTTCGATTTCGGCATAACTTTCAAGTGGATTGTTATTCCAGCATTAGCATATTTATTTTTTAAAAGCGTTCAAATCGTGTTGAGGAACTCAACTTTTAAGTTCGTTCATTTCCTAAAATACTATGTAAATACATAGTTACATATATTTTTCGATGGAAAAGTTGACGTAATAAAATAATAAACCACATAAATATCCTCGTTCACATTATTTCTCTTTATAATGCTTTGTTTGAACTGTTTTAAATTTACGATTACCAATAAATTGCCATATATTTGGTTGTGATGCTAAACGAGCTCATAAAATCGTATCCATAGTTAACATTTTAAAAGCTTGCAAATAACCTGGAAAATACTTTATTCACGTAGAAGTGCCTAATTTAAATTTTAATAAACTTAAGTGACTTTAAATGCATCAGGATAAAAATTATCGCTTGCATTTTCTGGTATCAGGTCGGTTTTAGCGGCAAGATATTTTTCTAATATTTGCAATTCAACCGATATATACACCATGATAAATGCATGAGCGAAGGGCTTTTGAGGAATATTTAAAAATCATTCACGATGAAAGAATGATGAATTACTCTCCATTTCACGATGAGTTGACAATACATTCTCTATTATTTGCATTTCTACGTTAAATATTATTGCATTCTGATTTCTTAAATATCATGCAGGTCTGTATTCTAGATTTCCTTCACATCTTGGAACTATACATGGTAACCAGTAAGCCACCGCCACGGTGTGTGCTAGGGGTGATTACACACCAGACTAATTTTGTCACCAAATAAATTCCCCCCCTAGCGCGGTCGGACAAGGTTATTCTGATTCCATATCGGTCGTGGGATAAAGAACTTTTTTAGTCTATCTGTTCTAGTCTTCATCTTTCTACTTTGATTTACATGATCGCTATCGCACCTACCGTAGTGCGATAGAGATGGGGAAGATTTAATCTGTAATTTAACCTTCGCCACGTGCGTGGCTCCCAACCTAGCTATCCTAATGGTGTTGATACGCTACCCAGTTTAAATCTAGGTTTTTTCTATTTTACTTTTTCCATATTCCTCTATTGATGTGCCTGAAGGGTGGAGTTCCGCTAGAAGTTATAATGGAGTGTTTTCTGACTAATTTTCGGGCACACGAAAGTAAATTGTTTCTGCCATTATTAATCTTTTAAAGCATCTGCATAATATTTATAAAGTAAAATTCCAATATTCTAATGCGATTCGGAAACATTTGATCTAAACGTTTCAAAAATCAAATGAGACCTTTTCAACTGTGCGTATTTTAGGTATTAGTGATCCTCGTTCTCTCCGAAAAAAATCCCTGGTCTTTATAAAGGTTTTCAAAACGAGGTTTCATAAAAACTTATAAGAAATTCCGTCTCTGACTTGCTTAGTGTAAGTGCCTGGTAAGAGATGCCGGAATCAGTTCGAGTTTTTGATGCATTTGAATTTTAGACCCCTCAAAATGATCGGCATTTTTTAATGAATTTAATTGGTAGGTTTTGAGGCTAATTTTAGCAATTTGTAAAAGCCGATATTTAATCATATTTCTCTGAGCTTCCTGTTGGCACCTGAAAACCGTTTACTTTGAGATGGAATAATTTTATCTAAAATACTATTTCAAAACAGGAAGGACATGGAATGTAACGCTCATTACTCTACATGATGCTTGCATTGTTCCTAAAGCATTTTATACTTTGCTTCCTTCTTCACTACGTGACCATTTTATTTTTCCCTCCAGGACTTTCGTCCAAGAGGCACGGTGTTTGCGACAGAAATAACATTATAATTACAAAATAGTGCATTTGAATATTTGACGTGGTTTATCTATTAAAATTATAATAAGTAATGAGTACTTTGTGAACCGCCCCGTGATCACGCAACTCCCTCCTGACCACTCGCGTCATTTTTTTTCTCCGAAATTCTCCCGCACGGACCTGAAAGCTGACAGCAGAATGGAAATGCCTTGCAAGATCTTCAAGAACTCCCTCCACCCGCTTATATCTCAGTATATATCTTTTACCCCTTCATGGGTCAGCATCGCTTTCTTGCCCACGTCATACCGACGTGCACCTGGTCCATAGCACCCCCAGTCCCTCTCTTCCCTCCCCCTCCTCACCCGGCTCCAGGCTCTCCTGCTCCTTCTCCAGCCGCCTCTCCTCCAGATCCGAAACCTCTCTATACGCTACCTGTTGTGTGGTCCTGCGAATATAGAACCCTTTCCCTTTCATGCTTCTACTCAGAACTTCTATCCCTCCAAATACCAGGCATATAATATTTCTCCTGTTGGAATTTTTTCCTTCCACGGTAGGTCTTAAGGAATAGGGATATAATCAAGGAACCCTTATAAAAAAATAGGGGATCGCTATGCTGAATAAATTTCTCAAGGGGTAAAAATGCACACAAGGGAGTACGTCTTCTGGGTGCGGGCGGACATAAAAATAAGAATCCACCATTGCAGCATTTAACTCGCCTCATCTTCCCTCTCATCATGGGGTAAGGTAGTGTAAAGGAAAGATTTTCAATTCCTGCTGTAACAGGTGGAATGGGAAAAGCAATAAATACGAAAAAACAATCATTTTTTAATGAGTAAAAACATAGTTAGTGACTTTGAAATGTCTTCCTGTGTAAATATTCCGCCATAAAACATAAATCCTTTCCTGCTGGCCTATCAAATTCGCTTATTCTAAACCATGTTGCGACAACTATTTCGTCGTACTCCCCTTCATATCAATAAAAAGTGCGGCTTGATTACTTTAATGCTGGCTACAACCTTTATTTTTATGTTAGCCACCATCCTTTTAAGCCTCTAGCACCACTTTATTGGTAACTTAACCGTTACGGCATCAATCTACTGAAGGACACGTCAAACTCACAGGTATCTATGAATCTCATTCGCAGTAGTCTACCGGGATAAAGCAGTTTTTGGATGCGTCTGGCTCTACACAAAACTGTACTCTGAATCCCTAACAAAAACGACAATAAATATCCGTAAACCCCAGTATATACGTACATCTAAATCTACATAATTGCCCGCAAGACGCCGCGAGGGCGTGTGGAGGAGGGTGTTAGGACACCACCCGTAAAAGAGAACAAAATTGCATGTAAAATCAACCTATTTATTCTTAACTAAACACGCATTGGCGTATACATTATGCAAAAACGTTTTTAGCAAAAGCGCATGCAAATGCATATACTATCAACTAACAAACGCATGCACCTTAGAATGTGGTAAACATTTATCCAATAATGTGCAAACTAGATTTTTAAAAGTAAGGAGGCGAAATTTCACAATTCCACTCAACATACATATACAAGTGTACTTGAATATGTATATTGCAAAATCTCATTCTTGAGAATCGATAAGGTGAAAAATGCAACCAAGATGGAAGAATATAGGCATCCTGAATGTTGGCAATGCCACGCTCGTAAAAGTTTTGCGCCGAGCCATCCTCTCATCAGAAAACACATTAAAACCTTCTTAGACGGTAGATTCTGTAAAGTGAACTTAAAATAGCCTTTCGGAATTCTGTCATGATAGCCTTGCAGTTCAAGCCCGTTCTCTCGGTGTAGAATTCAAGTGCAATGCCCAACGCTACTGAAAATCCATCTTCTCCGATGAAAAGTATCTTTAAAACGCGAGAGCTGGGAGAAATGATCATTGAGACTTTCGTTCTCATTTCTTTAACGATGCTCCTTTATTTGGCCACAATCTGGCATTTTCTTCCACGATTTCTCTTCATAAACCCATTTTTAGAACCTCTTTACTATAAGAGAGCGTGCAAGTAATATGAATATAGCAGAGTATTAAGAATTGAATGATTATAAATTATTATACCTTGTTGCAAGATTATTATTCTTCAGTAAGATGAACACAGCAAGGTATTATGAAGTGCCATTGGACTTAAACGGTCTTGCATTTCTTCCAATAAGGACAAAACATCCATCCTTTTATTACAGTTACAAACGAGTCCAACCAAAGTTATTAGCCCAAAGGTTGGTTTTATTGTTTAGGTTATAGCTGATCAAATTTGAAACCGAACTGCGCGTGGAATTCACACATATGGGAATGGGTCAAGTTCATTTCCCTGTGCCGTTGGTGGTTTTCTAGAAAGAGCTGGTACCCGAAATTACACTGCATGGTGAACTGAGGGTGACGACAGGCGTCACCCGGAATACTATATCTGGGTCCTCCGGTAGATAGCCCAGCGCGCTGCTCTCTTCGCTGTCACATTTCCTTCAAGCAAGGAAATACGTATATGTTGCTACGCAAAAAGGTCGAATAGAATTCTTCAGGTTTACATAATTGCTGGGTTGCGTTTAACCGTTGGAGTAATTGAAAAAGCTTAGTACGATCTACGGATCTGTAATTGATGTACTTTTTTATGATAAATATTCCGAGGAAATATATCTTTTTTTATTTTCTGGGGTAATTTTCTCTCCAAATGCAATGAATATAAAACAATCCGTGACGAAATAAAACCAATGGTCTTGGGGACAAATTCTTAAACATCAAGTAACGTATTTTAGTGATAAAAGCTATGCTTTTTTTATTTGGCAAAAAATCAAGGGATGTTGGCTCGGCGGCTCGAGTAGCAATGACAAATTTGTAAATTTTTCTTTAAGTTCACCTTATGAATGCCTTTTGTCTTACTCGGGTACATTGAACGATAGTGAAAATGATATCGGTTCTAAAGTGTCCAATATTGTGTTGTACAAATATTCATAAAGGGATGGTATCCTTGTTTACGTATAGAGAAAATTTTTACATTCCATAGTTTAGTCCTGATTTGGTAAGAATATGATAAAGTATAATTCACCGGCACCTGGCGAGATATTCTCAAACTATTTTGTTTGTCCTCCTTTCTATATATTTTCCCTTATTCAACCGATGAAAATAAAACTCATCTTATGTACCATCAAATACCACTTATTTATTTCATGTCCCCTAATTTAACCCCTGGATTGATTTGTGGATAAAAGCTTAAATTTCTAGATTTAATTAAAAAAAGTGTATTTACTCCATGGAAATTCATTAGTTTAACATATTTCCTGTAATTACAACTTTGACAATTTTCTATTACGATTTTGTACAGGTCATAGCAAAAGATCCGCTCAAATGAGAGACGAAATCACGGATGTCACATAGCTGGAAATGAACGGGCTGATAGTCACGAAACTTTTCTTATTCGATTTACGTATGCAAAGCTTTTGGCAGTGAATTCTTATGGCTCCTATCATATTTACAATAACCCATCGTTAGCAAGCGTTAAGAGGTGTGGATGGAAAGTGTATTGATCTTCCAATAAAATCCCACAAGAGTCTACCCTTGGACCGTTGCTATACTTGGCCTAAAGTTGTGATATTTCTACTGTTTTTAAAAATTGCAAGTATCATCTTTAAGATGATGAATCGGAAGATTTACACGCATTGCTGATTCTATTAGAATATTAAACGTAGTCGCATTCTTGTTTTGTATTGGGCGTATATAAACCATTTAAAAGTGGACACCACAAAAAACTTCATAATGATAGCCTCCTAATCCCCATGATGTCAAAAACACTTTCCAGTACACTTTTAAAAAATGTAGGAATAAACCTTATCAGTGACGAAAACAACTTTGGGTTATTTATCAGCTGAACATAAACTTTGAACGAGCACTCCCAAAATATATCAGACAAATTGATAACGATTCTATACCAAATTTAAAAAATCGAAACTCTGTGCCAACTCCCCTGTGGTGGAATCTTTTCGGAAAACTACAGATGTCATATATTCCTCACTAGTCATGTCTAATGGTCATATTTCCACACTGCAAGGCTGCACAATTGTGGAACCCATTATAGTTACGACCCAGCATGTAACTTCGTATAATAGGGACATTTAGATAGAAACAATTTTATTTTTGATAAAACTTTATCTACCTATTTATATTAATTAACGATTATATTTATTTATCGATCATTAAGGACAATAAACTGTATTCATTCATAAAATATACACAAAATATCAATTTTGTGTATATTTTATTTTTCAAAAATCAAATTTTGAATAAATTGAGTAGTTTCAGTCGTGATGTGGTGGAAATTGAACATAATGAATAACTGAGGATGATGTAATGCATCGAAGCCCCGTCGTAAAATGAATTTTATCCAGTGGAATAGTGCTCCTATCAGTTATTCAAAATTTTGAATACTAGTTGCCTTTCAAAGAACACCAAGTTATAATCAATCGTACTACTTCACATCGTGTAAAAGGTTGGAAATGCGTCCGAGTCAAGTAAGAAACTTTGACTAAATCATTGTCTCTATTCAAAAGAGAACTTTTAAATAGTTTTTTCAAAAAGCTCTCCATGATTTCCGATTCTAATGACAATTCTGCAAGGTTATTTCTGAATTTGAAATACTATTATGATACTGTCATTTTTATATCCGTGTATAATTTCTAACTTTTAGATAAAGTGTTGTTTATACTTTATAGATATATTTATATATTGATTATTAATCTGTCATTATAAATATCCTGATCTTGATTTAGACAAGATTGGCTGAAAATATATAAATTTTATTTTTTTTAAATTATGCTTATACTTCAGCAGGCAATTAATATTATTCTATTCTCCATTCTCCAGCAAGCACATTGAAAGCTTAAAACATTTTCCTTTCGAAGAGGAATACGAATGTAGATGTTGAGCTATTGTGCTCACCATGTCTCATTGCATAAACATGCATGCAGGGACATATATTAAAAGGTCGTTCGCAAACACTTTAAACTGTATAAAGATTAGAAGTTGCATCATCTGGAATAACTTCCAAAATCTTGTGTAAGTAAAGCCCATCCTTTCCCTTTCGAATCTCTTAGCTGAAATAATCCTTTGCCTTGAAGCGAAAACAGAGAGAGTAAGAAGATGAGGCGGAGTGTAAGAAACGCCATATCTCCGTAAAAGCTTTCTTGAGTGATTCTTGGTTCTTCCATGACTGATACCATTTTCATGAGGGCCTACAAACTTCTTTTTCCCATTGAATTTTTAACTCGTAAGTATCTTCAGTTCCTACTGAATTCCACACTAGGCTATAAACCTAAAACTTCATATGCGTTGAAGATTGCCGTAGTTATGAGGGAAAATTTTTCCAACTTGATGATTGATTTGTTATCCGGTCATCATTAACTCCTGCTCAAAATCTTTTGTTTTTCAAAATCTCTTTCTGCACAGATGACATTCAGTTTTTCACAAAAGGCAGGTTTGTAATAAAGGGCATTCAATTCTGCGAATGAGGTAAAATGGTCACCAGGGAAAGATCAATATGCCCGCACGTGTAGCCTCTTTTAAATTGGAGCCTTGATTTATATGGTTTCCACTGGCCTGCCCGAGTGACACACTTGGAGCTCTTAAAACACATCAAGGAAAAGTCGTTCGATTTCGTGAAGCCAAAACTCTATCATGATATTTTCAGTATTCTCTCTTCAATCAAGAAGTACTTCGTGCACGTGGAGGACCTGAATATCAACTTGAAAGTGTACATGCTACCTTCTCGTTCCTTTCAGTCATAGAAAAACCATAATACTCGTAGTAGGTATTTCGAACGGCCGTAAATACAAAAATTAATTCCATGATTCGGTCTTAGTATCTAGGCGAAGGTTTCTGACTAGTCACTACGGAAGTAAAAATATGTCGCCTCCAAAAAATTATTTTTTTACAAGGTTGAAAAAACAAATTTGGTGAATTTGTGCATTAGCAATTACTTTTTTCATGCTAGATATTCTACATTTTTTAAATCCCTCAATTTTCTATAGGGCAAATTTTGTCAAAATCCATTGGGGAATATGTGTCATAATATAGACATCATCCGATTATTATTTTGCAGAATTTTTTAAGGATACATAGTTTGATTGATGTGTGGTGTATTGTATTATATGTAATAGCTTAATTTTTTTTAAATTTATCTTTTTTTTCTTGCTGATTAATGGTTGTAAATGGGATGGGGATTCACTTGTTTTGTTAAAGAGATTTGTGTTTTGAAGTCTGGTTTTATGTATTATCTTTTACGATTATTTGGGACTTGTGTGCCACCTGACAATGTCTATCAGCACATGTGTATTTTTAATAATAATAATAATCTAAATGGTTGAGGACAGATGTGCATGTAGTTATCAACCGTGTTGAAAATCTCCCAGAATAATATAAGTATTTCCATCACCTGTTTTTCACTTCATAAACTCTCTTGGTATATTACTTGTCGTACGTAAATATTTATCGATACAAAAAAGTTTCTTTAACTAGGTGTAATAATAAAAGTATCGAGAACATACTCTTAGTAATTTGAATCTGAGAGATGCTTGTACAAAGTACCTTCGGCGTAAAAGCCCGAGGTTACATCAAAGGACTCCAATATGTACACGCTTGTACTGTATATAGTATGTCCGCTTTCATTACACGCAAACACTGCTCCTCTACTATGGAAAACACTACGCCTAATTGGGATTTGGGAATAAATGGTGTACATTTTCTCATTCAAAAGTAGTTGGTAAAACTAAAAATGTTCAAGTGCCAATACTGCTCTAATTCCTTATGGATAAATACCCTAAAATGAGATTTTCCACAATCAACTAGCACATTCTGCATCAAATGTATGCTGTAACCTTCTTTTTTCTTCTTCCAGTGATACTTTTAAAAGTAGCGAAATATTTTGGAAATTGAGTTTATATAAAATAATGACAACCGGTTAACTTACGGGATTAAATTTATTGTTAAAAGTCGTGTGAATTTTATTCGTGGATTATAATGTAACTATTGAGATATAAATTTTTATTCGCCCAGCCGAAATGGAAACGAAGTGCCGCTCAAAAAGTAACCTGCGAAAGTGGGCGAGATTTTATTCGCGTGCGAATTGAGACTTCACAATATTTTATATTATATTGCTTTGACAATCTGTAAAAAAATCTTTGCAGGATACAATAACCCATTTAAAAATAATTCATACTCGCCGAAATTGATAGGATTTTCGGACAGCGTTTTATCCGATTAATTTTTACATTACATTTTGAAGATTTTGCTCCTGATACTTGTTAATGAGATTTGCAAAACTTGAATTTATGGCAACGTGCTTTTTATTGCAGTTTACTCGAAATGGAAACCGAGAAGAGGAAGGAAATGTCGAAGAAACGATCCATACCATGTAATGCCATGACATTAAGTTATTAAATAGGATTTTTGTGAGCAAAAAGGTTATGGCTTCCCATGCCATTGCTCTGTGTTTGAATTCGGAGGGGATCGAGATGGTGCGGGGGCTAATGTACTGGCTTCCCACCCAGAGGGCGCGGGTTCAAATTCCGGCGGTGTTGAATATTTTTCAGAGGTATCTCGATCCCTACTTGAGGTACTTTGTGGAGGGCACTTTGAGTGAGTACGCCGTCCGTCGGATGGGACGTTAAACTGCGGACCCCTTGGCGCCTTTCGTAAAGAGTAGGCTAATGCCGACGCCGGGTTTCTCTCCACCCTTCATCCTTTCCTGTCCATCCCCTATGGCGCAAATAACCTCAGCAGTCCGTCGCCTCCCATAAAAACTACTACCTGAATTCGGATTATGGCGGTTTTTTAAAAACACGTAAATTCGTATCCCTGCCACCTCAAGTTCCGCAATTTAACTGTCTAATGTGAGATCAAGGTTCAAATCCCTAGTATATTAGACCGAAGATATTATATGTTAATTTTATCAATATTAATGCATGATTTGTGTAATTTATCGGTAAGTTATTATTGTAAATGTGTGACGAGGGGTTAGGTGGTAGAAGAGAATCCATAGTCTCAATCTCGCCAAAAATAAATACGACTTTCTGTTTATCTAATCTGTTCTCTGCTAGTCTCTTCATTAATTGGCAAATGCTTGTCAAGTAGAACGTATACAGTTTATTAGAACACATTTTAATTTCAGTACTTCCCTTTTCCTTTATTCTTATCAATGCATGAATAATGTTGTAGTCCTAATTTGCACAATGAAACTATCGGAAAAGAAATACTTAGTTATTCCACATATATTTTATTATACACGACCGAGGTTTCGACTTACAAAGTCACAGGTCGTGTATAATAAAATATATGTGGAACTAACTAAGTATTTACTTACTCCTATTTAGAAACCTAGGTCGTGTATGATAAAATATACGTGGAATAACTAAGTGTTTCTTTTCCGATATAAATGGCTTCCGCAAAGTGATGCCTCAAACCATTATATTCAATGAAACTAAGTCTATCTTGTCTTTTATTTCGTATTACCAATGTACAAAGTCCAGTTTACCATTCAAATGTACGAGCTAAGGATCATCAGCTCAGCGTCAATTCCATCCTAGCCAATCTGGCGAAGGTAATTCAAGTTGCGGAGTATTCCATGTTGATTACTTAATCGACTCCGTGAAGTGTCACTGAATGTGAGACCGAATCGATGTTTTCTTTTCGTGCACGCAAGTCCATGCTATGATTTCGACGAAATCGTTTGATCTGCCCAACTGAAAGTGATATGTAGAGATTTTAAAGATTAGTGATTGTGCTACCTTAGGCTCAAATTTAATGCCCTTGGACCCGAAATGACGTCGAATAATATTTTCTTGGAAACGGTGGCCAGTGAATCATCACTTTGCTTTCATGATGATCTCCTAAGAATCGGCGACACACATTTTCGGGCCCGTCGATCCCCTCCGGTGGTGCCTCCCCGGATGCCTGGGTTTATATAATGGACGAGCGAACCGAAACCGAAGTTCGGCCACCCGATTCTCACCTCGGAACGAATCCGATTTGAGCGAGGAATTCCTTCCGAGAAGAAGTGGGGTGGGCAACCAACGGGCGACAGCGACATTCGGCGGAGAAAGAGGTTCTCCCGTGACCGTGGGCACATTCGTTTTGGAAATACTTGGAAAAGACTGCGCCGATATATCTTCTTCGGCGATGCCCTTGGATATATAAACTAGATTCCTAGATATGTCATTGCCAAAACAGTGCTAGGAATTAATTATTAGACTTTAGTCACTTTCTTCAAATATTATTTGGTCATACAGTTGAGAACAGTTGATGGTTACAAATGGTTGAAACTTGGAAATATTTTAATGAAACTGTAAAACGCTGGTCATCAAGCATGTATTTTGATGTTCGTGTGTTCAGGCGTGGAGAATATGGCGAATGAGATGATAAAAAGTAAGAAAATCGATATGAAATTTTTAGTAACTCATTGGTGTTACACTTTTACAGCTGGTGAACAAACGGCTATGAAATTAAATAGAGTGAGCTTAATTTCGCTGAAGGAGGAATTGGGATTTATGGCGTGCTAGCCCGATCGTTCGACCGATTGTTGCAATTCTGGTTCCGTTTCGCGGTTTTCATGATCTTTTTTAGAGTTATTTAAAAAGAGAACAATGGCTATGTACTAAATTGATGAAAGCCACCGGATTTGAAGGTTTTAAATAAGAGTTTTAAAACTACCGGCAACGTTTACCGACCATTTCTCGGAATTTTTCCGGACGTTTCTTCGATCAGAATCACCTTCGTTGTACTTTCAGTTTCGTGGTCATTCTTTCACGTTCACGTAAAAAGTCAGTATTTTTAAAATGAGAAAATTTCCGTTCAAACTCTTCTTTTTTTTGGATATATTTTGTCCGTTCTGCGCTCGTATTGTTTTTTTTTGTAATCATTCGTCGAACTTCCTTAATTTTTAACATTAAACGACAAATGGCGATGCGAATTGAATACAATATGAAATTACGCACTGAATCCCGGTAGTAATCGACGTTTCGATTCAAAATCTCCTTCAACTTCCTCCGAATTTCAATTCTGTGCGTTATCGCTATGGTACGAATATGAGTGGTACGCTCTCGTACCGAACACACGGCACACTCCGCCCTTCTCCAGTACCGGGCGAATTCGACAGGGACGGGTCGTTGGAGGGTAGGAAGGGGTGAGAGGGAGAGAGAGAGAGAGAGAGAGGGCGTCCGGGACACCACCCCACCCCCCTTCCCCACTTTTTTGTCGAAGAAATGAGAAGGGGGGGTTGGTTTTCATTCTCCTTCCCTTCGCCGTCTCACCTCTCCTTCTTTTTCTCCCTCACCCCGGGATCGTAAAAAGGGCGGTGCAAAACGGGGAGGCGGCGGAGGGAAGGGGATGGAAAGGAGTCGGGTTTGAAGGCAGTTTAACGGACCGAAGACACGATTCCCGCCTACCAGAACGAAAGCGCTCTGAGCAGGGTAAAGGGGGTTGGGGCGCCGCCGTCGCCGGAAGCCATCCATGTCGCACCTTCTCTCCCCACCCCTCCCGAACCCCTCTCTCGCAAAACCCTTCCGACGACCCCCTCCCTGCACCCAACCTCTACCACCCCCTCCCCCCCCCCACACACACACTGTTATATTCCGTCCGTCCTTCCCACCATCTCTCGCGGCCCTCCTCCGCCGCCCTCGCCGGCATAACCACCCTTCCGTCGTTCAAACTCCCACGACGTCCGACCCCCTTACTTAACCTCGCTGCCGCGAACGGGCATACCTGGCCCCCACCTGATGCCATCGGATCACTACTTGGGTGTCCCCGAATCCTTCAAAAGAAAATAAAAATCAAAAGAAGGATATTTGAGAGCCTGGAAAAATGTGTGAACCATTTTGTAAATTCCAGGTAAATGTAAAGAATAATTATATTAATGATGGAAAATCTGTCCTACTTGGAATTCCATTAAATTCCCTTAAAAAAAGTAATATTTTAGGAGTAAAATGATGAAAGCTATACAAGGGTAATTGTATGATATCAAAACAAAAGCAGCTTGAATATTGTCATTTGTGCAGGAGTATAATATTGATCTTCGCTTTTTTCTTATTTAATTACTTTCAAAAAAATGTTATGTATTGTTGGCCGCAAAGGGTCTCTAAGCTTGTATTTTTCGCCCGTTCTGCACCATTTCATGACGCATTTATTGTCCTCGTATTTCTCATGAACTGTTGACTTCTTCACCCAGTTCAATGAATGGCTAAATTTTTACAAGAACTCTCAACTTAATCAATCTGTGCTACTAAAATATCTGGAAAATAAATAATCACTTCTGATATATCTGAATGCGTTTTGAACATTTTCTTCTTGCAATATGCCCATGGGGGAGCTGTTCGCATTACACGCTCCTGGTATCCATTGGACAATGTTTGTTTCAAAATGTCTTCTGAATATTGTGAATTTGGGAAGGGGTTTCGAGTCCCGGTCAAGGCAAAATATTTTTACAATAGGAAATCTGCATTCCCATGATCATCAGCGGATGACTTCGTGAAAGTGACTGCCATGGAATCTCCCGCAGTTTTTTATTCTTCTCAAAAGGAAAATACCTGTGATTAAAGATTGGCTTCAACCCCGTAGTCTGTGGAGCAACGGGCCCAAATACGGTTACATGTTACACTGATAATATCAGTCATAGCATCTTAATTTGAAGCCCATAGAAATTCAAATGAAGGAAGATGCCTCGATAGCTTAAGCTTCTTAATCTTTACATTGTGTGATAGTTTAGAATAAAATTTGGGTACGAAAAGTTGAATGTGTTGTCTTTCGACAGACCTATTAAAAAAAAGCCACAGATAAATAAAAAAACGCATAAAAAGCGTATTATCAAATTATTATCAAATGAGAGGAGGAAATTTAATTCCAGGAAAAAATAATTTCGCGAGATATTCTGGCTAAGTGGTAAAGTCGTTGCAAAGCTATTTCCGATGTACACGCATAATGAACATGACGGCATCACGTTCTAAATATTTGCATTATTGGAACTTCTAGGTAGAGTAATGGTCTTAACTAAAGAGTCAGGATGCCTTCACCTTGAAATTTCATAATCGTAAATTAATATAAAATGCGAAATGTTTCCATGAAAGAGCATCATCAATTTACTAGGGGAAAGGAGATGCACGGATTTAATGTTCCCTTTGAAGTTTCTGCGAACTTGCTACTTCGTTTCATTAGTGATAAATGTAGATTCTTCAGCACAACTTATTTCAAAGATTCCATTGCTTAACTAGCTACTTTCCAAGGAAAGGGAAAGGAGATCAACCACTCACCATAATTGAAAGTTCTGCTTGATAAATGAAGTGGTTATGTTCGTTGGACTTGATTTAGGGTCGCAATCTCTCTTTCCTATTCCGTGCTTAGAATTCAATTAGCTTCATCAGACTATAATTTGGAGCGAAATCATTAACCAGCCGTATACGACTCACGGGATATTCAGTGTTTTGAGTGAAAGGTCGGTTCTGCAATTTCAATATAGCGGGTAATATTTGATAAATAATTACCTTATCATTAGTTATCAGACTCATCCAAGAACTTTGTAATTTTTGTTTGCCGCATGTCGTTAGGCAATATCTTATTGAATTACGACATTCTTTTTATCCATTACGTAATTAATACTTAGTACTATATTCAATTTACGACTAACACTTTACCCAATTAGTATTATATTGGCGTTCCAACGTGTAACAACTAAAGTGGAAACAAAATGCATGGTCTAACCCAAAAGAGAAGTAGAGTACGTGGGGAGAAAACTTTCTTGCAGATCAAAGTACAAATTGCTAGAATTCTTTACAAGAGCACCCTTGAGCCTATCAACACATCGATATCAGCGCCTCTGCCACGCTTCCGGCACGCTTCCGGGATGGGGTCGACAGGAATCTCGTTCAGGCACCTCATCACGGCCTCTTTGACATAATACAGTGTTCCAAATTGGTACTCTAAGGAGTTGAACTTGGGTCGTACTCGAAGGCCCATGTCTCGTCACCAATAGTACGATATTCTAAAACATTCGGGTCATTTTCACCGTGGTCCAAGAGGTCCAAGGCAAGATTATCACGCAAACAGTCTTCCGAAAGCACTTTAGGGACCATCTTGGCACACCTTTCTCATGGCTAAATCTTCTGTAAGAATGCAATACACTGTGGTTTTCTGAATATTTCACTCTTCTGCTAACATCCTGGCACTTGGGGGTGAATCAGAATTGAGCATGTGTCTCACTTTTTGTAAATTTTCATCACACTTTATTGTTGATGGATGTCCAGGGCATTCCCCATCGGCAACCTCCTCTCTACCCTTCCCTTTCTTTTTACTTTTTATTTTTACTTTCTTTTTGGGACCTACCTGTATGAGTTTATATGTGAAAATTCGGATGTTCCTTTGTGATTCTCCCCATTTCGTTTCTCCGTCTGTTGGCTGACACATTCCTACGTTCTATCATGGGCAATACTTCAGGGATAGAAATTTTCACACATTCCCTAACTTCTCTCACCAGCCAATCTAACTCCAAATGCATAATTATATCTACAGTATACTCTTTTATGCACTGCAAGCAAATAAAACATAATCACTAAATATTACATTCCCACTTTTTACCCTAGGAAAAATCCCAGATTTTCAATAAAGAATATTGCATGGTTCTTAGATTTCTCAGCCAACATAGTTTTCATTTTAAACTCTTTTTAAATTTCGATTTTTGGAACTCATTGCTTGATACGAGAATCTAATCTAAGTATATATTTGCATTATATCGCGTCTAAATACATCAATGCATGGCATTGCTATACAATACATGGTATTGTATAGCATCATTAACATCCATCCTCGGCAAAGTCTTTAATATAGATCCAATTTTAGAAAAACCTCACCATTCATATTCAAATATTAGCTTCACGCCTCTATTCTGTATGTACGTCACTTCATAAAGGTTGGCGCACACGATAAATGAAACTTCTCATGAGCGTCTCACTCCGGCCGGCGGGTTGTACGTACATACGTTAAAACAATCCTGCGGTGCTGGACTCGGGGAAGCGATAAATGGGGGTTGGGGGGGGGGGGTGAGTGAGAAGATGGGGGTGGGAAGGGGGGGATTGGTGCGCGGAGGAGGATTGAAAGAGGTCACCCTGGGTGGGAATATCCTTTAGGTCTTTGTCGGTATGGCTTCCGTGATGTTGCCAAGTTTCCACGAGACTTCTCTTTTTTTCCACGTCCGAAACGGGAAAGGATGAGGGTGAAACACGCAGCGGCAGTTCCTCCACGACGCGGAAAAAGTATAAGACATCTAACTGCGGAAAATTCAATTTGAGGGGAAGCATGCTTAGGGAGTCCTGGCCGCGACGCACGATATTTGATCTCTTCGTGGCGTCCCGTCAAACCGCCGTTGCTGACGCGTTAGGGCCTCGGATGGACGGAGAGAAAATTAGTGATAACTAAACCACTGGACTGTTGTGGGCTCATTAAGGTGCACTCATCTCACCCTCGAATGGCTTCGCACTTGTCCTAATCCATATACAATAGATTACTCAGCAGATACGATTGAATGATTCACGTTACTTACGTGGATACAGTCTTTGAAGGTCCTGTGCGATCTGATTGACTGTTAGTGTCATTTAACTTTAAATATAAATTGTTGTGAAATTAGGGAACGTAACGCTTGTGGCAGGGAGATGGATGGCGTACATTCTTGCTCTAATATCACCGTTATTTCACAGCGTATTAAGTTGTCAAATCAGCAAATTAAGTCACGTATTGCTGGGCAACATTCGTGCATTATGTCAAAGCATTCGGAGAAAAAAAAATTATTAGCTATCATAAAAATAAAGGTATAAAAAGGACGTTCACAAAACAATGTAATGCTTCGGCGCTAAGTTACTTCCTGTTGTTCGCTTACCCTTCAAAGACTATCACCATTAGGACGAATCTCAAAATGTATCTGATAGAGCCATCCAGTCTTTTTTATTAACGATTTCAGTGTGTTTTTTTTGTTTGCTTGTATTCTTCGCATCGTCTTCAGTCATTCTATCCGTCCGTTTGATTTGTTTCCAACTCAAGGCTTATTGGTCAGTAGCATAGCCTGCATGGTGTGGCCATTAATCCCACCCACACGTGTCAGTTCCTCTTTGCCAGATGTTTTTAAGTTATTTTCTCCTTGAATTGCTTACCAACGTGATTCTTCCTACCATCGGGAATGCAGGACTCAAAATGAAGTCGGCATAAATGTGAGTGACTGATTCGTACACAAGACCAATGAATGAATGATGAAATTTTGAAATTTCTCTTCGATCAACTAGCCTTGAATGCTCCCATGCGTGTTGGATCTAGGTATGCAGGTTGTATTAATTATTTAATTAGGTAGTTATTTCCGTTTTCTTTGAAAATTAGCATTCTGGAGAATGCATCTAGTGAAGTCCTCCCGGTTCTTCCATCAGATCTGCCAACAGACGCTTCAATAGCCGATTGACTCCGCCTTCGAAACGTCAGCAGCTGGGTGCCTGTCCCGCAGAAGTACTCGCAAAGAATTTATTCATTGGCATACGCCGGCCGGGAAAGCACCCAATTCTTCAGATTGCATCAGCGTATCTCAGATCAAAACCCAGGTGCGCTTATGCTGGACGCATGGGATTGGATAATAATATATTTTTTCATATTTATGTAGCACTTTTCTCCATTCAGACTCATACATGATAAGATAACATAACGCATAACAACGGCATTAATTCCTTCGGTTTCAAGATCTACTCGAATGGTAATCCAAAATACGATAATCGAATTTTGTCTCCCCTTCTCTTAATGTTATATGTCTTAAACTTTCTTTCCAAACTTTTGTTTTCCATTCCTTGAATTTCCAAGAAATAAAGGAAGCACTTGTAAAGGTATTCGTTTACTCCATGGTAACCAAACCATTCACTTATTTCTTTGTTTCTTAATTTTTATTTCCGTATCCTTGAGAGGTTATGTTTCAGCTGGCAGTTTAATTTCAAGAGTAACCAAAGTTCAACTTTTTAGCTCTTTCTGAGGAAAGAATTTGTATATTTCAGTCCATATTACTCCCCCGTTTATTGTTAAACAGTAGTGAGCACTAAATTAATGTGTACTCTTGAAATAATTTGAGTCACTATTCGCATTCCCTTTCTGATTACGTTACAATTAATTTTCCATTCAGCCACATTTCGTTTGAACTTTATTAACAATGAGTTCTACATTAATTTTTTCTCAAATAAATATAAAATCAAATCTTTCATGTTATTTCATCGACTGAACATAGTAATCAACCGGGAGGATATTTTGATAGCTGAAGGAGTTCAACCTGAACTGCACTCTCATTCGGTATAAGTTCACACTGCCAATCCGTTTCCCACGTTGTTCCATTTCGTGACGTTCAAAGTTCCAAAAAATGTATTTATCTACCCATAAATCATCTCGCATAAATTCATCCATGGTCCTCCCATGCCATGGACGGTTTAAGTTCCATTTTTAACTCTTGAGAGCCCTTATTGGTCATCGGGCATGAATGTTTCACTGTTGTTTTCTCGTTCCGTTTAGTCTATGCATAGTCCGTAGAAATGACTCTCACGGCCCCACGTCCGTGTTTTGACGACCGGCCACCGAAAGAATATCGCCCTGCGGACGCGAGGATATTCACTTCCGGTCGCCTGGGAACACCCGTTGATCGATCCGCCGATTCCACGAAACGACAAGCCGCTTGATGATATTGTCGAGATAGTAAGTTCGACGGACGCGAGTCGATGCTTATCTTTCTCGGAATCGCCGTGAGCCGAGGTGCTGAAAAATGTATGGGGGTACAGCCCCCTTGCTATTTCACTTTTTTTAACGGGCAAGTCGAGCAGAAGAAGACCGCTCAGCATTGGCTGAAAAAACTCCGAAAAATACTAGCGCACATTTTCCTCCGATTAGCTCAAAATATTTTTATGGCTTACCTGTAAAACTGAAGCCAATCTGAATCACAACCGATACACTTCTTTCCCTTCTCCTGAGCGTATTGACGTCATCAGACTGATGATCATTGATGATATCATTGGCACACCTGTGAGCTCAATGGGTGCCCATGAATGGCCCATCGTCTCACGAATCACGGTCAAACAGAAATTGTTTGGCCATCAAAAAACTGTTCATCAATTCTTATCTATACCTCTCACACACATTTGCATAACGTGGAATGCGGTATAGACCTCATGTATCCTTTTCCTGTGCTTACATTCTAGGTCACTGAAATAAATAGAAAATTCCAATCCGAAATCCCAATGATCGTCACATCCTGACTAGTCCCTGGTTAGGATATGGGACGGAACGTGCCAGAATGTTTATGGCATTTTAAAATTATAAATTGTCCAACTTTTAATCCCAAATACAATACTTGTATGTCTGCTGTCGTTTATTTTTTGGTTATGAAAAAACTTATGCGATTGGTATTCCACGATTTTCATTTTCTCGGTGCGAAAAAATAAAATTCTTTAGATTCAACAAATATCTCATTTCCAAAAGTCCTTTTAAATGTACATGCACAAACGTTTGTACCCCATGGAACTGTAACAACGAAATTTCGAAGGATTAACAGTTTCTCGCCAAGGCAGCTGTTTAGTGATAAAATCAAACAATTCTATCTCGATCTCTGACCAGTAATCTCGAGTTCAAAATTTGTACACGAATAGAATAAAGATTGGTAAGGCATCGGTTGCGTCGGTTGAATCTCATTAAATACGTTCGAATCCCAATGATTTCTCAATTGGACTGAAGCCAATCGGAGTCCGGACTAATCGCATCGATTAAGTTAATCGGATATCTGATTCGACACGGTTTTTAATTGCTCAAAGCGAATTTGTCCATCACTAGAATATTTTGTAAGCTTGCTTAAGACAATATAGCTTCATTTAGACTAATGATCACTAAAAAACAACTAAAAAAGAGGAGTTATCCACTATAGTTTCGCCATATTTAGATTACGTAGCGAATATCATGAACAATACAGGTATGAAGTAAGACCTGGTGCATTCCCGGCGTATCTGCTTGATGAAGTTTTCTCTGGGCTTCCACCGGGTCAGGGGTTCCATGTTGGCCAACATGAAACCCCTGACCCGGTGGAAGACCCGAGAAATATTAATTAATACAGCTATGTGTATGCTGTGTGTATACGTACATATATGTGTCTGTATATAAGTATTTAAATTTATCAGATTTGTTTAAAATTTTAACAATGTAAAAAATGTAACCTTTAGTGGTATATATCCATGAAAATGAAGTTCAAATCTGCCAATATTCAAATGGAAATAATAATAATGTAATAAGGCAAAATAATAACGGTAAATATTTTCAGTCCCGTCCATATGAACTCGGACTTGAGTATTTCTATACTTGGGGCATCAATTTATTAAAACTATAACATGAAAATCAGCTTCATTTATTTTAATTTGATAGTTGAGTTTTTCTAAGTAGCTCTAAGTGATCTACGGCCAACATTAGAAACTTCTTTAATCATAAATTTAAGGAAATTTCGACTGCCAAGTTTTGGCCACTTCCATCACATTTTGGCCTCCTCGCCTGCTTTGCGGAAATGTTATTGCTAATAAAAACCACTTTCCCGACTCTGAACCACTCACAATGAAATAACTCGCGAAGATAGGGATCCTTAGATAAATGTCAGTATTTAATCCAAAGGCAGCTGCGACACCTGAAGAATGGAATATAATAACAAGATACGTGTTTTAAGGAAAAATTTGCAAAAATAATAATTCTTCATCGGAAGCTTACTCTCTCAAATTAAATAATAAGCAAAGATTTATAAATATTCCGACTATTCTTAATATTCGAAACAATTTCTTACTGTATAAATCCCATTGGATATTATATGGAGTATTAATGTACGATTTTGCAGAATATTAGGATTTAATAAATGTTTGCGATGGGATGAGAGAGTGAAAGGACAACGATCTATTTCACTAGTTAGACCTTTCCTGAAATGTCCTGCAAACATATGGGATACTTTACGAGATAAGTTTGAGGTGGTGATTCATTGCATTCGAATCCGAAACTAACGACTCTCGAGTTCGATTTTCCATAGCAACGGAGCTGGAATTATTTTCGTAACGCAGCGAAAGATTCATGGCTCGGACGTCAGAAGAGTTATCATCGAAGTTGTCGAGAGATAATCCATTAAACTAGTCACTCAAGTTTAATGTATTTTCTTATTCATCATTCTTATTATATCAAATTCACTATTGGCATTTGTTATCGAATACGTAGAATACTAGTTAAAAAGTAATTGTTTTAGCATGTAATATTGTTGACAAACCAAGTTATTTCTACCATTTTAAATAGACAACGTCTCAATTAGTTCTTCACCTTTATGTAGTGGGTAAATGTATCGATAACCTCTCGTGGATATGGTTGTGGAAACACCTGCCTCGTCCCCTAGTTGTTACTTGAAAACTTTAATGCAGATGTAAATGCAAATAAAGTGAGTCGGGGCTTCCATGCTGGATTTGTAATAAGGTTTTACATAAGTTTCTTCTTCATTACATTTCCATGTTTCTTGCCATGTAATGGATTTTCTCGAAGCTTTCACTGACTTCTTAGCCGATCACTACCTTCTCCGATGGGCATCACCTCTTGAAGTTCCTGGAAAACTTGAGCAGCTCTCTAAATGTTCAAAATATGGTTTTTTTGCGATAACCTTCCCCCTAATCTACCCTTTATTAGCTTCGCCTAGTACACATAGCAGGAAATCAATCTGCTTCTGTTCCCTGCGTCATTTTTTACTGTACAGTAAGGATAGGGAGTCATCGAAAAGGTGGAATGCGATAGTAAAACTATGTAGATTTTCTCATGTTCGTTCACCACTGCTGTTATCGCCGCGCTTGCTCAAAATCGTGAAGAAGTATGCGTTGGACCTTTTTGACCCCTGCGACCTCGTTAAAGCGATTAAAATTAGAACGATCTACTTGGCAGCAGGGAATACGTACACTAAGCTGCATTTATCACATAAGAGAGCATCTCTGTCTCGGTCACTTCTTCTTCGCCAGTCCAACGTTTTTTCTGCATTTAAAAGATGGAGAGTATTTCACCCCAGTAATTATTCCACATGATCACTTGGATTTCACTATAAATTCGCTCGAATATAAAACGAAATAAGAAATCACAAAGTATTCCATCCGAAACGTAGAAAAATAATTTTATAAGGCTATCCAGTCTGTTTCAAATTTTCAGTAACAGAGTTTGAGGTGTTTCAGGCTTAAGGAATGGGACGCCATATGCCATAGGATATACTACAGCCGCTTATAGGGTCATTTGAAGGTAATTTTAACATTCATTCGTGGTATTGCATATTTATGATCCATCTCCAGTTTCTTGCATAGCTTCTGCCCGTACAGGCACACTGTTCTCTTAGATGCCATCGAAACGGCCTCTTTTCGAAAATAAAACACAGACCTTTGCCTCGGGCGGTCCATGTAATAGCATGCGGGG
Organism: Hetaerina americana; assembly: GCF_022747635.1. Lineage (NCBI taxonomy): Eukaryota > Metazoa > Arthropoda > Insecta > Odonata > Calopterygidae > Hetaerina > Hetaerina americana. Next base: position 12,917,573 of record NW_027287427.1, read on the forward strand.
CCGTCTCTTGGCGAGGGGCAAAACGTCAAATTTGAACATTCGGCGAAAGAGGTTGAATTACTCATATTAGATTCCCATGGCTTCAAAGCCGGCTCAATCTTCATTATGTTAATGATAGGAGTTACACATCAGTGAGTGCGGTTCCGTACAGCATTCTCCGGTATCAAACTTTGAGAAAGATAAGAAAATTGGCCGAATATCGACACTATTTCCTGGTTCCGCCAAGTAACTTTCTCTTGCTAAAACTTTCTGCCTTGTTGGCTATATCTTGCAATGGTTCAGGTTTACTCTGGCCCTGCCAATTGTACCACCTGAACATGTTACTCCGCGAATTAATGAATCGAAATTAGATTGATTACAGTTCGGCTTCATGTGAATAGGTTCCTATGATTTCAACCATTGCCAAATAAACCTGAGAATAAGCTTTGGAATCTCTTTTATCATTTCATTGCGATTTTTGGCCAATTGGTGTCATTCTTTGGACACCGGAGCCTTTGTTGACCGAACTTCCGCTAGGCGTCGAAGTGATGTCGCGGTCACTTCTATAGTATTTCTCCGGAGTCGGACTCTGGTCGTTATGGCAACGATATAATGAGCTGCTTATAATGCTGCTTATAATTAGCCTAATTATCTGCTTACACTACTGTGACTCTTATACGGATAATCTACCCCCCCCCCCCCAACTCACTCACTTGATCACTCTCACATGGACCTATCCTTGAATCTTCTTACAAATATCAAGTCCATTATAAGTCGTACGCTTGAGTAGACTGGTTATGAAATGGAAATTACTGAAAGAAGCAATATTTTTTATTGATGCAAAAGTCGGCCTCTTGCCGGGCTGAATGGAATGTCGCCATGTGTCCAGACATGTGGCGTATGTCTCAGTTCATAGTCAAGGTCAATTAAAAGGACGAGAGAAGATCTATGAGCACCGGCATCTTGTGAAAAAAGACAAACGAAGTTTACTTAATAATCATTCCCTTTCCTTTCACCTTTCATTTATCTTAAAGTATGTTACTTTAAATTTCCAACGTACGTCCTTGGAAGACGTAAATGGATCAGTTTAAAAAAATAATCTTAGTCTCTCCGCATCCCATGGGGTGGCAGATAATATACGGGGGAGGCGCAGGGGGGTCCCCACGACCTCCTGGCGGTGCACGCGAAACTTAGGGTGATTTCATAAGTTTTATTCGCAAGTACCCCATACGCCATATCAACGAAACAAAGATTCTTCCTTCTGCAAAGGTATGCCACACTATGTAAAACCACTTTCTTGCCAAAAATATAGGATTCTGATCGGGAAAAAGAAGAAAACTCGTGAATTACGTTCATCTAATAATATACCTGTATTCTAATACGTGCTTCCTGTTATCTATCAGTCTTCCTCGGTCGAGTCATAATTGTTAATATCATGACGATTGCACATGTAAACAAGGAAGCATTATGCAGTTTAAAGATAAAAAATAAACTGAATGTATCGATGTTGAAATCCACGAGTGGATATTGCTGTGTTATTTTTAAATTCTTAAAAAAGTTGAATTATCTCTTCTTTCTGGATTGTATTTGACCGAAATTTCCCGCATGGGTGATAAAAACTGGTAAACCTCCCCCAGTATCGCGTAGCAAAGTTGCTTTTCTTGAAATGGAATCCATGGAGCTGAGCATTTGAATACATTTGAAGCGGGTTTCACAACTAGAATGTGAATTCTTTGATTAATTTGAATGTTGGGCTAAAGCCTTAATATTCATTTGGATTTCTCACAAAAACATTTTGATGCATTATTTCCGCATAAGGCCCTCACTTTCAATGATCACTGAATGTGTCATACATGCTATTGTTTTTCAATGTGCTAACTTATTCTAGTGTATTTGTTCCTCACCGGAGTCTTCTAATCTATCTTAATACAACATATGAACAGCTTCATTTTAAAAATACTTCCAGAGTGTTCTCAACTCCTGTCCCAGACGGCTGAGGACTTCTAGTTTCATCAAAACTAGATACATTCTCTCACTACTGTCCTTTTTAGTTTTATGTCTAGTAGACTTCTGGTGTTCACAACTTTCCATCATTGATTATCAAAGCAAATAAAAATAGAATTTAATAATAGTTTTGTCATGTGTTAAACTTAGCCTGAGGTGAATTATGTTGATATATTTTGGCACACAATGTTTAACTGAATGAAATACATGCTAGGTTTTGTGCCCTAGTGACTTAAGTGGCAAACATTCATTTATTTTTAATTTTTAAGGCAGGATGAAAAATTACCCCAGAACTCTGCTTGATTTCATTGCTTAATATACACACCGCTTTGGAAAAGTGTTAATCAAAGAATCACTCCAGGTAGATAGACAGATAGAGGTCTTTATTTGGGCGATATTGAGACCTAATGGTCCCTTCATCCATTTAACCCATCGTCGTATACATATTATATTAGGCATTAAACTTATAGTTACATTCATACATACACATAAATACACAGAGACAGACATGTATTCATTTAGCACAGATTTGTTCATCGAAAATAAAAAAAAGGATATATACACACACACACACACACACACATACGAGTGTGTGTAAATATATATAGAAAAAAATACATATGTATATACGAGGGTCATCCGGAAAGTAGTACCCGTTCGTGAAATAAAGACACAAAAGTAAATATTAACAAACATAAAAAATTTTATTTGAAAGAGGATACTTTAAACTACTTCTCAACATAATCTCCAAGCAAATTAAGGCATTTGTCATAACGTGTGACAAGTTTCTGTATTCCTGCTGCATAGTCCTTCGCCGCCAGCTCATTGAGATACGCGAGGGACCCATCTTGCACAAATTTTTGCATAATGCAGATGGTGTTTAACAATTTCATGAACAATTGTTCGAGAAACATTGGGAAAATGCTCACAGATGTCATCAATTGTGACGCGCGGATCGTTCCTCACGAATTCGTCAACTGAGCTCACCAGTTGGTCTGTAATGACAGACGGTCTCTCCGAACGCTCATCGTCGTGTGTGTTCCCCCTCCCCATGTTGAAGTTGCGACACCACCGCCGAACAGACGACTCGTCCATTACATTGTCTCCATACACCTCCTTTAATTGGCGATGAATATCACATGGGCGAACGTTTCTTGCATTGAGGAATTTAATCACTGCCCTCACTTCACAACTGGCGGCGTTCTCAATTTTTTTAAACATTGTAAACAATCACAGAAACAACACAGGCAATGCTAGCGTCACGCAACTTGGCTCAGAGAAGGCAGACAAGCCACTGAAGCTATCTGACCTCGTCCAGCGGCTACTCGCGTCGTCAGCACTTCATGCGGCACGAACGGGTACTACTTTCCGGATGACCCTCGTGTGTGTGTGTGTGTGTGTATATATATATATAATTATATACACACATACAAATATACATTAATTAAGGTTGAACCTACACATGCACACATACTCAAAGTAAATGACAGTGAAGATAGAGAACAATACAATAAGGAAAGTCTATGCAAAGAATGAGGTTTGTGGGAAAAGCTAGGGAGAGCGTAGGAACAGGAAATACCAGTTGCCTAATTTCAACTTCTAGTTTACATTTCCGCTAATTTAGAGTAATCCAGTTGCTGAACAACTGCCCCCAAACTTCCAAACTTGTTCACTTAACTATCCAAAACTCTTCTAAACTACATTCATAATTAAAATCCATGCCTTTCAGTTATTATGACTTAACTCTGTCTCCTAGTACTACGGCTGAATGATAACAGTAATTATTGCTCCTTTGTCAATACAAAAAAAATATTTTTATAAATACGACATTGATTCTTAAAATTTAGCATTAAATACATATGATTAACGATAAAAAATTCATGCAGGAAATATGGAATAAATACTACCTTTTCTTGATTGAAGTACGTAATTGCAGCCAATTACAGCCAATATTCATAAATACTCAACTTTATGCTTTCTAAAGTAAATTGAAAAGTGTCTTACTCCGTGTTAATATGACGGCTCGGGGAATTATTTAAACGGAGAAAAGAGAAATAGGCAGAAGTAAATGGAACAGTTCCAACACACTGGTGGCGGATAGTCGATATCTCGGAGAAGCTGATTGCCCTCCCTGTTGTCTGGCAAAGTATTTATCAGTTTTAACTGGTGGTGACGTAGGGCAGTGTAGTAAGGAGGGAGTGGAAATAACATTCATATGGATTCCCGGACGCGTTGGAATAGCCGGAAACGAAGAGGCTGACGCAGCGGCGAAAGAAGCCTTGAGTAACAAACCCTGAGGTTTTCTCTGCATTCGTACCTGTGGACGATATATAGGCTACGTTAGGAAGCGTCACCGTGGTTCGGAGGAGGGAATCTTGGAAACGTGTTATTTTGCAAATCTACTGGTTAAGGTAGGTTTTCGATCGACGCAGCTACTAAATAAATATTTGGTTTCTCCCAACAACACAACCCTACATCCTACTGTACATTTAGACCCTCCTTATCTATACACACCTCCTCCTTCCCTTCATCCCGTCCAACATTCCTATCCCTATCCCTTCCTCGTTTGCCAAAAATTATCCCTTCTGTTGCAGTCTCCAATATCCATCCCACTGTCGATGAATAGTCCTTAATTCATTATTCCTGCCTCCTTATGATGGGTGACCCTACCAGGAGCAATAATTATTACTCCTGCCAGGGCAGCTTTAGGGGTCATCGGAACGCACAAGCCCTTCCACCACGTTTTAGTCCAATAAAAGAATAATAAACTGTGTAGCTGAGACAGAGGTCCACTTCCGTCAGGAGTGATCGAAGGGTAGGCGCCACAATCACTTGTGTGAGAATCAGACATTGAGAATTAACCCACAAGTATTCCTTTTCGGAGGACAAGATAGGAGTACGGCCCCATTGTGTGAATACATTCGATCCTCCGTTGAGTGTGAACATCTACTGAGGGAGTGTGAAAAGAATCGGCCTGTATGCGAAATGCTGAACTTAGGAGGATCTATCCCATATTCTAGGAGATAACCCCGATAGCCTTGGAAACGAAATAATATTTATTTTAACTAGCATGTATGTATCCCCTTCTGCACTATTCCAATAATATTTCGGGCTGCATTTGTAAAGGACTAGTTCCAAGACGCAAACGATGACCCAGGTTTCCTAAAAAAAGGTTACACCTGGATATTAGTCATGTGCCAACGGCTATGGCTCTGAAAAAATTGTCCTGGTTCCCCAACAACCGGCTGACGAGATAAAATAGCATTCGACTTGGCAACTGATGACCATTCCTAAAAAGTGCTTTTCCGATTGTTTTGAAACGTGGAAGAGACGCTGGGAAAAGTGGGTGGGGTCCCAAGTGGAGTATTTCGAGGGGATTAAGGCCAATTGTTCTAGGTAGGCTATTTTTCTCAAAATATTGCATGGCTGGATGCCTTCCCGACAGATCTAATATGCATGTGTGAGTGATAGTGTGTGTGTGCGTATGTATACATACAAATCATGAATATAACAATTTTTCCTCATTGTGATAAGTCCTCGGACCATCTCTTTTGTTTTTAAAGTCTGCAGAATTTAACCGCGTCGATTGTTGCAGTTAACTTCAAAATCTACGTAGGCGAAGTGAAAAACTCCGTTTAGTGTCCTCGAAAAACTTCATAAGAGTTTATTTTTTAATTATTATATGTAATATTTAAATTTACGAACTAACTATGAAATATTTAGCCATCATGAATTAAGCTCTTGTGGAGATTTCCACTAGTTGGTGATCAATTTAAAGTGAATTCCTGAGTTCGAGGTACATGTCGTTCTAAATAGTGATTAGTGACTTTCTGAGAAATTAAAACTTCCAAAATATGATTAGAAATTCATCCTTAATAATTTCGTAATACCTTAGCCATTAAAATTTATTAAAAAACGTTAAAAATTCACCCCTAAAATGTGGGCAGTGTACATTGTTTACTCATTTAAATTTCTCTAAATGGACAATTAATTCATTCTTATAAGCCCCCACCACCAAAATTAAGGTTAAACCACAAAAAATACCTCTTCCCGCAATTAATTATCATGTCTCCTAAATTGCTCAATATATATCCTGTTTCAGAATATTGTATAAGGATAAATTCAATTATCTTTTCTGGTCACAGATTTCGGGAAAATATGGTAGATCATAAGGCGCGAAGAATTTTTTGTTACCAAGCAGCCATCCATGCATGTTATTCAACATGAGAAAGAGAAATTATTTTGTACATTTTCGAATTAATCTGTTTCTTCAAAGGCAAGTTTCGACAAGCATGTGGAGTAAAAATACGATCGTTTTATTCAAAATGTTTAGGTTCAATAATATTTTGAATTGTTTTTTTTTTGAGCAAGTGAGACTCATAGTTTGTTCATCGTGTTCACTAAGCGATATTTGCATGCAGTATTACTCAACCACGAACACATATCACCGGATAAATAGTTTTAACTTGTCTGAAAGACCTCGAGACGAGTATAAATGAACTCCGTCAAAGTGAATTGATTAGAATTCTTTAAAGAACTCATAAATTTTCCATACTCAGCAGTATATTGGACACCCATTTGTGTAATTATTTTGTGTAATTAGTTTTAGGTCAATTTGAAAAAAAATGAGCATTCGAATATATAATATTGGGATTAAGGAACGTAATGGGTCACTGGGCCCTCGATAAGCCCAAGCTTGTCAACAGGTTTCTCGAGGATCCAACTTCCGAACTTGACGCAACACCTATTTACTCGCGGTGGAACTTGAACGCGATATACTTGGGTTTGCAAGGGGGAGCTTTACCCACTGTGAAGTCCCGGTTATCATCGATTATGCTCCAACGGCAGCTTGACGTGTGCTGAGTGCACAGAATTCAATTGTGCTGAGCATTTAGGATGGACACTTGACCCAGGAACCGTGCATTGTCTGAGGGACTCTTTTTTTCAAGCTTCTATGGGGGTGGATCACGGGAAATACCTGATCTTTGCTATTTATTCAGCCTATGCAACATAGTAAAATAGTGTCTCCTCTTCCCTATACATCGCGGTATAGTTATACATTTTAGGTCGGTCCGATAGCGGTTCATTATATTTATTATATCATATGATAAAGTTAAAGCATGGAAATCCGGCAATGAGAGAAAATGTTTTTATATTGAGGTCACCTAGACCAAAAAATCACGTTAAACGACGAATTTTAAAAAGTATATCCAGTTTAAATAGTATCGTTAATAGACTTGATGAAGAAAATAGCAGTTAAAAAATTATTGACAAATGATCAGATATATATTTCTGAAAAATGAATATTGCATGTTTATATAACAAGAGGCGTCCATTGAAGTAATCCCCACCTTGTCAATCTCCCCCTAGAGTTTATTTTTGATAGATGAGTGTTAGATCGTCTCGCTGCCTGCCTAGACGTGGGATACTTGTTCTGGTTCGGAGTATCCGGAGTATTTCTCGCAAACAGTTTCCCCTAAGGATCTCCTATACACATTATCACAAAGCTTGGATTGTGTCCGTAGGTTCACCGTGGCATCTCCTGGATTTAAACTCTTGACTCGCCGACCAGCAAAGGTACGCCGTACCCCTTGAGCTAATCTAAAGTGCCATCCATTAAAGTTTAAAGGCACGTTTCCGAGCATCCGTTTCTACGTTACCGAATACCTCAAAGCAAATCAGAACGTAGATAGCTCACTCCTGCGGCAATGCCGAGGGAGTTTCACAGATCTCTCGACTTTTAGCTTAGACTGTGTTGTGACGGTTGTGGCAGAGAATGAAAACCGACGACACTAAATTAATACCAATTTCTTATGTCACGTTAAATTGATATTCTCCTCACAGAGCCCCGAAAGCAGTTTGCCGGTATGAAAACGGTGATTTTTTTTGACGACGCATTTCGTTACAGCGGCAGCACAGAGCTAAATTTCGGATGATAGGTTGGCTACTCAGCCGGGAAAGTCTGGAAAAACTCCAGGATTGCTCAATTTATTCAATGATTCGAGAAAAATTGGCGGGAGGGTCGACTGAAAAAAAAACGTTTTATTTTTTTTACACGGTTTATGATGTACGAATCAGTCAAATCAAATCAACCAATCAAAATGTTCATTTTAGTTGTGAGATAGGTTCGTAAGAATTTGGTATAGGCTATTACGCGCATGGTTCTAAACAAAGACCGAAAGTAGTGTGGTAGCAGTACCGATGTCGGTGATGCCATTAATTAAGTAATAAGGGATGATCCGCATTGGAAATACGTACTCGTTAAAAGTCAGAAACTCGAGGGCAGAAAAATCGGGTAAAAGTTGAGACTGAGAATGAGGAAAATGAGTGGCCACTGAGTGATGGTGAAATTGGTATTTTATTATGTTTTAGTACCCTGAAAGCCACCTCTAGGGTGTGTGGCAGGGGGTGAATACGCATTAGATTAATTTTTACCCGAATATTTTTACCCTTACTGCGTTCGGACAACGTTATTCTTATCCCTTTTCATTCGTGGAAAAAATGACATTTTAAATCTATCAGTTCTACACTTAATCTCTCTAATTTTATTGACATTATCTCGCCTAGTATGATGGAGGTAATAACAAATTTCCAGCATCATTTGTACGTTCATCCTGTTTTCAGAATAACCGCAGAGTAAAATATCCCAGGTGATCACGCGAATATGAATCCAGTCTCAAAGGCGGCTTGAATTCGGAGAGTTGTCACCGAAGATTCCTGAAATCGTCAATGAGCGGTGGCACCCGCCCCTTGAGTAACGAAAAGCTAATCCCCACTCCACGCCTTAAACTCCCCCGGCACACACAGGGGGCAGGGAGGATTCGATTTTGATTGGGAGGGTGCACAGCGGGGCCTTCCGGAATCCCCTCCCTTGGCTTCCGGGGGGGGAGACAGGCGGCAGGGGGAGAGGGGGGCATAAGCCTTCAGATTCTCTCTCTCTCACGGGAGATCCAAGTGGCTTCGACCGGAGCGAGTGGTTGGAGGCCTCGTCAGCATTTTAGAACGCAGCCGTGATGGGGCTCTGAGTGCAGGGGGCAACTCCTGTTTGGCCCCTTTGATGTCATGACGCTATCCTCCTCCCCTTTGTACATACAAGTACATATGTTGTCGCGTGGAAGGATCCCTTCTCCTCCCAGCCTCCATAATAGGTAATGCGACGCTGCCGGCGCCCTCTATCGGCACCCTTTGCCAAGCTGCCCAATGCATCCCATGCCTCCTCTCCCCTATGATTAATCTATCGGAAAATCTTGGAACGTTTGTCGCCGGGAGATATTAGGTTTACGCCCAGTGAATGCACATCGGGTCGCCACTATCTCCTTGAGGACATCTTCACTCATCGATAGACCGGCTCTGCGCCGGAGAGGGTGTTGGAGGCCGCGGGTTATTATCGTGCTCTCGGAAGTCCCCTTTGATCGGCGTCCACGGGGTGGGGTTAATGTAAAATCAAATGCTTAACTCATTAGCCCCAACCTCCGTTTTTTAGCTACCCGCGAGGGAGCCTCGGGTTTTCATATATTAAATGATGTCATGTTATTTTTTTTGATTTCACGACATCCTTGTGCAAAATTTACGTGTAACTAAGAGTGGAGGGGGGGGGGGGGGTGGATTATTCGGGAAAGTAATTGTGAATGTGTCCTTTCGCGAATTTCTTTTGTAAAATTCTTTGTTAAAAGAGGTGATAAATATTAAAGTTCAACTTACTCCTTCCGAAAGACGTTTCCGAAGTATAGTATACGCTTCTGTAGCAATAGTTCCGAACACGATAAATAGTCAAAAGCTTAGTTATTTCCAGTCCATGGAGAAGAAGGATTTGACCGCGTGTGTTTTAGGTTTGTTTAGGTGTGTTTAGTTTTCCCTTTCACAAATAATTAACCGGGTAATATTTTAATATTAATAATGCAAAGTAACTGCAGATCCTCCGCTTGCAAATTGTTCAAATCACATTTTACAAAGGTATATTATACCTATCACTACTGGATGTATTAAGTACTACTTTACTGAGTAAATTTTGAATGTATTGTTTCATTTGTTGAGAAATAAATAGGGCAACTTTGAAATAAATTTTACCAGCCGTAATTAAGCACAAATCACCTAATGTTTGCCAAAATCGCAAAAAAAATTAAAAATTCATCACCATTAAGTGGGGTAATTCTAAGAAAATCATTCTTACGCATATAAAAAATTAGTTTTCAGAGAAAAATATCTTTTATATTTTGTACTAATGACAAAGTATAGCCAACCGGAGATTTGCATAGAACTAACATGGTAAATTTTCATCGGTACCAAACATATACCACTAATGAGGCGAACATAATATTTGAGGGGCCATAGAAAATCTAATCTTCAATTCTTAGTAGAGAAATATTGCATGGCACTGATTCAAAGCCATAATTCACGGATTGGTACGTACGTGTTCGTTATGATGATGATGCCTCCGAAAAAATCCATTGCGAGACTAATTAGCTAGCAAATATTCTGGAGTAAATTGTTCAGTGATCTTAGATTACAGCACTCGAATCGGATTATGGAATCCCTCCCCGACGATGAATCGGCACCGATTCAAAGCAGATAGTTGGAGAGGTTTGCCTTGGCGCCAATGGAATGATAGCTCCTCCCTGGCTTGCTCAGAGCATGACAGTATGACGCCGTCATTATTGATTGTTTGGGGCTGCTTACTTGCTGCACTGAATAGATTCGTGTCAACAGCCGGGACCATGGGTCACAGGCGCCCCCTTTCGGGCGGAGAGAGGGGTTAAGCTAAGAGGTCCACTGTGCTAGAGGAGGCCAGAAGTCTGAAGTCGTAACTCGGTGTTGGAGAGGAAGAGAGTGAAACCTGATGCTGAAGAAAACTCGCACCCGTCGGCGAAGGATGCCACGGACATCTAGACGCCCACAAAATACACGCTTCATTTCCGGGTGGCACATGTTTCGTGAAATTTTATATCCGTGTCCAGTAATGATACAATTATTCTATATCACCTACTCTATCCCAATGCTTCATATACCATTGATCATTGGATAAAGGTGTTGTCATGTCAAAAAGCAGTCACACAATGGAGATTTCAATTTGAAAAATAAAATGGTTCAGGCCCACTCATTCTATCATGAATAACATTATGCTGTTCAGAAATGAACTGCTGGCGGAGGGAATACTTCCAGTTGTGCATTAAGTCAATGGGCGAGACTGCAGCGACTAGTTTCAGGATACTGAATGTTGGGCAGATCATTTCAGGGACATCTTCGCCCCAACCCCCGCAGATTCAAAAAACTCTTGATAACGATATCAGAAAACATTAAAAAAACAGTTTGGACAATCACTAGAAAACAAAATGTTACCACTTTGCCACTCTCGACGACAGTGCGGTAAAGTTCTCACCTCGACTTGATTGTTTGTGGCATCCATTTCTAATATTTCACGTGTATAACCCATTGTAAAAGATGTTCAATATTGAATGTTTCTGATTTGTTGCTATTAAGAATAGAAATAAATAAAAATATTCAACGACTATGGTCCTAGCATCCCCTGCCTCACACCCTTGTGACAACTTGCAAGGTAAAATATAGATTTAGGTCTCATTGTCCTTCTGTCCAATCAATTTCTTGGCCATCCACTGCTGGGAGTCATCATCATTCGTGGACAACGAGTTAGTACTCGGTAAGGTTTGACCTTGAAAGGATGCCCATGTTAATTGATTTAGTGAATACCCAAATCAAAATGAATTCCCTGTTCACATGTGATGTCAAATTGGAAAATTCAATTTCAAGATGTTATATAATTTTAATACTGATTGTGCTGAACATTCTTAACTTAAGGTAGGGGGAAACGTTGATTGCATGTTGATACAGGTATAAAGGATCCTATCAACTATGCATGAAATAATAAAGGTTAAGATGACGGATGTTTATATGATTCATTATTACGGGCTGGTATCATTTAATTTTATTGGAGTGACATGTCGCAGTTACTCCTTTGTCGCAGATGGCTCTCGGTAACTCTCCGTGCATGCATCGAAGAAACTTCAACAGTTAAATGGAAAGAAAAATTAATAAATCAGCCTCTGAATCATGCTATACATATTTAATAATTACCGAAGGCCTAACAACCGGTTTCTCCTACGATTTGGTAGACTGGCATCCATATCGCTTGTTATTTCATTCAGCTTGGCATTTGAATGGCCTTTTCAACGTCTATGCATCCAGAATCATGCAGTTTTCAATTGTGTAAATATTGGAGTCGGGAACCAGACAACGGGAGGCTATCGTCATCCTTGAGTCTCGAAATACGTGTGAATTGGCGTGAAGGATTAGTGGTCACGAAATTTGTTATTCACCAAAACAATATTTGCAGACCATCTGCATTTAATCTTTTGGGAATTACGTCAGGGTTTGGACTGTAACATGTAACAGCCCAGATAAATGCCATCTCAAATTCTGATATTTTTCACGAAAATTTTGCCTATCTATTCCTCCATTATATGACAATTCCTTGGAAAATTTTAATTTGTAGCATAATAAAGCTCCTGGATCTTTGATTCTTCCCCAATTTAGGAATTGGCCCAATCATTTAGGCATAAGCAAGTTTCTCTTCCTTTCACAAATAAATCGACTTGGTATAGAGAAGGTTAAACATAATTTATGAAAAACTATCTTAGAATCACATATTTCAATCCCCAAAAATTACTACTCATAAACTTATATTAATAAAATAAGAAGATATCGGCTGCTAAATTAATATTAATTTTCTGATTAATCGTCTTCTGTTCTATAAAAAATCTCTTACCGCTAATAACAGTTGTAGGCTTCATTAGATCAACAATTAATGTAACGCACCTTATTTTTTAAATTTTAATTGCGCTGCAATGAGTCATTTGACTTGGCGATCATGGTCATGATCATCAATCCATATTCACGCTTAAAAACACACTTCATATTTTTATTTTTAACATTTTGCTTAATGCAATGAGCTTGTGGCAAAATCTGGTCAAGTGAACGGTCTGGACCACTCTTTTCCTTTAATTTATCGGCTTTAACTTAAAAACTGGTAACCTCGATGATGTACATGCATCATTACTTTCTAATTGAATGTTATTAAATATTCTGCAGTGACTTCTCCAACTTAAAAATGGTAGTTTGGAAGTGATCGTTCTGGATCTCTGCCTTCGGATATCCCACCCTCGATTCAACAAGTCCTCTCACAAATGCCTTTGGCAATAGGCTCATTCGTCATGAAATGTCAATAACATGAATAAAAGATGTTTTAGTTTGGTATCGTTCCCCTATTTCAATGAGGATTTATGACGGAATCGGCGTTGTGTGCTAGTTACCAATCACTTACCGGTCTCGGCGATAAAAACATTCCAACACGGACGGAGAAAAGACTGCGGGTTACTTTGTAACAAGTCACCATGGAACTGGCACTGCAGCTTATTTAATCTTTCAAAAAATAAAGAGCCGACAAATAGCTTTGAGTCTTAAAAGAATGAATCATTGGATTAACCTCGAATATTTTACACTGATATGAATGTAATTTGCAATATTTAGTTGAAAGTAGACTTTGGGAACCACCTGGATCTTTGTGGACTGCGGATACACTTCACATCTAATGCTTTTTGGAAGGAGAAGGATCTAGCGCTTTCTCTACTGATGTAGATAGGTCTTTCCTCTGGTTCCAGGGCGGTGGTAAACCTCACCTGGTAGTTTATTCTAGCCAGAAAAGACTTCATCTGCACGAACGTCGTTTTTTTCCCTATTCCCTCCTTCATAATGCTCGTGTCTATCCATATTCTAACTGTCGGCAATTATTATCTCCTTCTCCCTAAGCAACCGTAGATGCTCTCAATTACGACAGCCTTCAGCATCACCCTAACTGTATGTCATCTCTTCATTTCTCTTTTTAATGCCACCCTACACTTTACTCATGCCCCTTAAACCTTGCGAAAACTTTTTATTTTGTTCTCTTTCTCCTCCTGTGTACTTACTTGATCATCTTCCTTTCCATTTTCACAAAATCATTCAAACTACTATCACTCTCTTTTCTAGAGTCCTGATTCTCATGTGCATAAAATGCACGATACATTTGGAAGCAAAAATATAAGTTTTCGATGTTTTCTGACCACCATTTTATGAATGTTTTCATAATATCCCTTTCAATTTGCTGACTCCTTCTGAAGATAAAATTATGAAGAAATTTTTTTTATTCCTTTGATATTTCCACCCTGTTCTGGTGTTTACGTACAGTTTTTTAAGAATTATGAAGAAGCGATAAGAGTAGAAGGGAAGTGAGGATATCTCGAAGAACTTAGGATCCATGGTGATGATGATGATGAACAGAATGGTTTAGAATAATCTTGAATTAGTATGAAAACGCCGTAATTATTTCAATTCATCCCGATATGAACAATATGGATAGATTTAAGGTCAAATTTAGGTGCTCCTTTCAGACGGGTTACATTAACGTAGAGGACTGACGAATGTGTTACCACTACTACGATGGCACCCATAGAGGGCCTTGTGTGAGGTAAACATCTTTGCATTGATATGGGAAGTAGACATTATGACATAGATCCTGGAGATATGATGCAGTAAGCAAAGACGAGCATCCAGTTTGACGTTGGCAGCCATGCTAAGTAAGTATCAAATTAATTCCTATAAATTTGTCAATGTTATCCATAATATATTGGGATCATCTGAGTAGACATCCGTTTTCCTATCCATAAATTTGGTCAATCGTTATTTCATGAATTCCCTTGCAGTCTGTAAGACCCCCATGGGGGTGAAACTCGACCACATCGGCCTCTACGTGGAGATAACCTTTGTAGGAGAGGACGCTCAGCTGCTGGAGCTCATTAACACAACTCCGGCCGTCGCGTATTGACCCTTGCCAATACCTCAGGACATGTCCAACACAGATACCCGACCGCTCGTGTTCACTTGATGTGTAAGGTCCTAGATTTCGAAGTGTGGTGCCGACCCTGTTAGGTGGTGCACGCGTCAGCTGATGCAAGCATTGCGATTAGTGATGCGATCGGTGAGACATTACCACTGATGCCACTGTAGTGTCGTGATTCATGGCATAGACGAGCCCAAGATGGAAAACCATAGGTGTTCATTCTAATTTCATTTTAACGACTGTAGATTAACCAACACAATATGCCACTACCAAAATCCCACCGAATACCAATGCTTATCGAATATCCTTTCGGATATTTTCACTTTGGTGAATTAAATTAGAATGTATTTTAGTGGACTTTGAGATGTGAGCATGGGGAAGAATGGAGAAAATAAATTGGACAGTGGACGTTTAAAAGATAATGGGGCAAGAGAGGAAGTTTTCAGGGGAATTCCGAGTAAGCGAAATAAGTAATCGCTTAGGATAATATTAAAAGATAGTGAGTGATTGCTGAAGGGTACCAAATATTAGAGGAAAATATTGAGGAAGAAAGAAGATTGAAGATAACAGGTTTTTCTGGACGGCATGTATACTGGAAGAAGGTGATAAGAACTGAAGAACAATTAAAAATAAAGGGAATTTTTCCGGAATTCTCCTTACTCACCCTATATCACTTCCATCTTTCGCCCATCATACTTAGAGCAATTAGTCACCATTTGCGTTGACGCCGAATGACGGGACCCTCCCCTCGGCATAGCAACAACACGGAGCACCCACCGGTTTGTGCGGCCGAAATTTGTCGAGTCGAGGAGTAAGGGGAGTGGCACGGAGAACAGTTCGGGGTGGAATTCGAAGGGGTTGGATAACCGAGGAGTGCGGAAAGGCGATATACGTGCGACGGTTGACTTGTGGGTATTCATAAGTGAACACCGCCGGAGGTCGAGCCAATCATTGTCCAACGAGGGAGGGAGTGACGGGAAGGACGATTCCCCGGGTGTTGCGTTCTCTTTGGACGGTTGAGAAGTATTACTAGCCCAGTAGCAGAATCGATGAATTTCGTATGCGTGAAACAGGAGCTAGGGGCTTTATCGCGCTGTCTAACATTAGTAACAAAGCCAAGGGCAAACACAACATCCATACCCGCAGTAGATTCGAAACCATGAGCTTTAGGTTGACACGGAGATGTGCTGTAAATTTGGACTACAGCGGCGGGAACACGTTATTTCCTAGCTCTGGGTGAATGAAAACACTGAAGGGTTTTTTTTCCGAGTAGACTCGGGACGGTTTTGATGAATGAGGGCCTAGCGCAGAAACGACAACAAATTTTAAACGATACTCTAAAGTAATGATTCCATGCCATATGAAAAAAGCGCCGTTGCCATAATCCAGTACCTGTAGTATTTTTCAGGAGAAAAAATAGTTTGCTAATGTCATTTTGGTCCTTCAGGGAGATTAATTTTCTTGAATAATTCTCAGCGTCGTGATAAGCCGCCACCCACACCAGCACTGTACCTCTCTTCTTACCCCCTGCCTTATAAGCCTTACCTTCAGAGGAAATTACTAAAATTTAAGGAATCCATTCCTTGAGACATAAACCATTTAGTCAGGAACGCTTCTGAGTCGTTATTTTTTTCCTTCATAATAGACTGATTGATTAACGGGACAAGGGTGTAATTAGGGGTTTCTCGAGTGTAAGATCCTCTTCGGTGGACTTAATACACCATTGAAGAATGTTGCTATTCGTTAACTTTGAAAGAACAAGAAATATTTAAAGTGTTACAAGTTCTTTGAATTATTCTGTGCTGCCAGTACAGTACCCTATATACTCTGCTGATTGAAAAATGACTTTATAGGGTTCTTTTTGTTGAGCAGCATCTTAATTAAGGCTAGTAAACATTTCACGTATTTGAACAGTGGATTGGGTGAAAATGGGCGTGGCTGTGAGAAAATCACAAAAAAAATATTGCGTAAAATATTTCACTTGAAAAATAAACAGAAATAAAGAAAAATATTGAAAAAAATAAACATTTCAGGTGGCATAAAGAGGAGTAGAAAGTCTGGAGGAAATAAGAAGATATTTTGTAAGATAAAAGATGTTTACGTTGGGCGTAATTGCCTTAGAAGATCATGATTCTATGTGGTAGTGTTCAGTGACTACTTTTAATCGTAAGAATCCATGAGATCACTTTTCCTTTTGAGTAAAATTACGTCTTGCAACTATCTCCAAGGAAAATAAAAAGGTATTTCAGTGAATAATCGTATGAGATCTTTTGGTCGAGGGGCGTCTTTTTTATATAGCTTCTCACACCAATATTATAAGATTACATTGAATCGTACATTCAATGCAAAATTTCATTTTTAGTCGAATAAATCCAATACATGTCTATTGCATTCTGCAACGCGGTACATTGCGTGATAAATTTATGATGAAAGATATCAATTCTCCTGGAAGTTCTCAAACCAATTTTGTTAAACATTAAGCCAAATTCAAGGGATTCTTTTAACCGTATCCTCTCCTTTACTCTTTCTTAATAATTGATTAGCCTTTAGAATGTATAGCGTGCACTTAATATTTTCATCTCAATATATTTTCTTTGGAATGTCTTTATTCATATGCTGTAAACAGTTTCCTATTTATCTTTTTAATTCATGTCATTTCCCTTTGACCGGACACATAAGTTGATTCCGGTTTTATCATTTTTCATGTGTGAGGCTGTATCGGTCAACCACTGAATTCCTTAAGAACGATACCATCTCTATAGTGGATACCTGGTGATGTGGAGGTCATTTGGTGGGCAATAAATCAACACTGCCGTGAGGAGCGAAGATTGGAGAGAATACTGATTTCCGTATTGCTCAGTCCTACGTGAAGAGCCTCAATGTTGTATAAAACTAAAGTTTGAATCAAGCAAAGTGAGTGAAGACGCTCAAATTTTTATTAGACTCAACACAGCAATGGAAGGGAACGAGGCTGAAAAAACACTTCCGATTCCCAAAAATCGAATCATGTTCTATTGCTTGCGAGGATATTCCACCACACACTCCAACAAAACAATCCGTCATTTCTTCTCTCTACCGTCAGTATTCCATAACCGTGAAATAGAAAGCTAAAATCACGTTATAATGAGGTGTTCTCTGCCTTTTAGGTTCGCATCATAAAAGGGTAATTGCTTCTCAGGGTTGAGGCGAGCTGGTTCCAACGATCCCGAAATCTAGATGCATAGATCTCTCGCGCCCTTACTGCGAGCGCACCCCTCATTTTCTCTTCGCTTGGAGATGCACGGCGCTCCCTCCCTCTCTCTCTCTCTCTCCACACTCTCTCCTTCTTATCTAAACTTGTATCTCAAAAGCCAGTCCACGGAGAGTCAGTCGTGTTGGGAGGGTGAGGAGGGAGGGGGGCACGCGGATGACGGGGATGAGAGTCGAAGATGCGAGGAAAATGGGGGAAAATGAAATGGGATAAGAGCCGGAATTACGACGAAAGATTTACGCGGAGTGTGGTTGTTGTGTGGGAGAGTTGGTTATGAGGAAGGCTGGTGGGTTGATTTCGGAGCGAATGGCAGTTACGAGTGGCGGGGTAAGATGGAGGGTTCGTGATCGTTTGAGGTATTAATGTGCCACGCGAAATTGGCACCGGGAAAGAGCGGTTCGGACACGGTCCGAGGGGTTTTCGTACGAAAAACGGTGGAAAAAGGCGAGCATCGCCTTGGAGGATCCCTTGCCCGTCCCCTCTGACTCTCCTTCAGAAAATAAAAAAATACAAATAGGTATATTATCGGTTCATATGATTTATGCCAGAAAGGAAAGCGGAGCCGTTTTCACGACGGCGAATCAGCGGTTAAGTATAGATTATCGCGATGCCCCATTGATCAGTGCCGGATGCTGGACCCATCTAGTAATTGAATGTTGCGCTCGCTCTTCCTTTAAGGCTCTTCCACCTCCCCCTCCCCCCTTCGAGTTCCGGGCGGAAAAGAAAAATGAGATTTTTGGGATGTCTGGGAGTTTTTGCTGGTGGGCGGGTAAGGAGCTCAGGGGGTTCTTCCCGAGAGTTCGCGCAGGGGAAGACGTCGAGGTCGTGTGACTTATTGAAAGTCGTGAGCGCGCGGGGGAAGGAAAAGCCGGGGAGATTGAAAATGCAGGGGCGAGTGGTAAATGCTGCTGGAACGAAGAAGGGGAAGCGAGCGGTTAAAAACCACGTGAATATGTTTGCGGCAGTCATCAATTTCACTGTATTCCTAGGTGACTCGCGAAATTATGAAAGTAACCGACACGCGTGAAATACATTATTTTGGAAGTTCAACTCGCGCTCCGTATTTCTAAGTGAAATTGTGCCACCTTCGATACATGTTCGTGTATAAGTGCGAATAAAAGGTTCCACGAAAGAATTTTGATCGTGCCAATTGTTTGAAAATCATGGAACTGGCATGATATTAATCGAAAATGGCAAATACGTGAAACAGTTTTCCAAGTAGTAATATTTTAAGGAGGGCGACCAATAGGGGTCATTTGTGCCATTGGACAAGAAAGGATGAAGGGTGGAGAGAAACCTGGCGTCGGCATTAGCCTACTCTTTACGAAAGGCGCCAAGGGGTCCGCAGTTTAACGTCCAATCTGACGGATGGCGTACTCACGCAAAGTGCCCTCCAAAAATCACCTCGAGTAGGGATCGAGTTACCAGTGAAAAATATTTAACACCGCCGGAATTTGAACCCGTGCCCTCTGGGTGGGAAGCCAGTACGATAGTCACCGCACCATCTCGATCCCCATGGTTTTCCTGCAATCAACATATGAATTTCTTAAATGTCAAGGTATGAGAAGGACTGAACTTTTAAATTATGACCACAGTTTAAATTTAAGTGCGTGTATAGCGGACACGATTGTGTATTTCATACATCCGCAAACAAGAATTAAAAAGGACCCCCGAGACGAAATAGCCAAAGAATAGAGAGGAAAATTGAAGAAAGCCTGTAGGAAAACCAGTTTGAATTCGGTAAGGGAAGGGAATTTCTTCCAAGGATTCTGGTGGAAAAAATAATGAACGTCCCCAAGCTATTAGCAACCGTAGACTTGGAGAAGGCCTTTATCGAATGCAAGATCTTCAAGAAATTGCTGTCAGCATTTTGAATGGATTAGAACGCCAGAAAAATCAATCTGTCAATTATATAAGAACCTAATCGGCTCAATGGAGATGGAAGATGATTTTTTTCACAAATGTAAATGGAAATAAATAAAGGAGAAAGGCTAAGACCTACTTTCTCATTGGGATTATCCAGCACGTGCCTGAAAGAGTTACTCGTAAAGATGAATGGAAATAAAATGAACAATGGTGTTCGGGAAAGAAATAATCATGGCTCAGACGATATCGCAGTAGCAGCAAGTAGGAAAAGGCAAATGCTGTGTTTAATGAAGATAATTTCAACACAGGGAAGCATCAAGTGATAGCTCGTGAGGAGTGTAGACCATGGATCGAAGGAGTGGACCATTATAAAAACGGACTAAAGAAGAGTAGAAGTCATCGAAACCCGATCTTGGAGACTGACGATGAAATGGGCAGATAAGTTAGGAAATGGAGAGGTATACGGAAGAGGAGGAAAAAACAAAATGGAGCAATATAAAGAAAAAACTGATAAATTGGGCGCAGGATGAGACATAATGGATTTGTCGGGAACAAAGCAGAAGAAGGCAAGGCCCCATGAGAAAGTCCAAAAGAAAAACACGTAGGCCGTGTAAAGATGGATGCTAGACGAAAGACCTTCAAGGGCATTAGAAGAGAAAAATGGAGGGTTGCAGTCAATCAATCTTCGAATGATGATGACGGCCGCATACAAATATTGTCCTATTATTCATTCGTTCATTCGAGGTAGTGTCCTGAGAGGTATGTTTTTGTACGGCCCCTAATGCCTTTTATCTTCGACATATCGCCAGAACTTCCTCTACTTAACCCCCTCCATTATTCCCTTCTACGTTTCTGGGTAAATTGGAGTACCAATACAATTTTGTTTATTGTTATCTGGAATTTGTTATTGATCATTTAAATAAGTGACGTTTCTCGGGTAGTGTCGGAGACAATATGTCATGCATCAGAAATGGCCATTCCTGGATCTCAAATGCATCAGCTTGCTTTGAGCTGCCATAAATAACTTTTCACCATTTTTTCCTAAAGATCCGTGCGCAAACTGTGAATTGTAATGCTTCTTGTAATTGTGGTGGTGTGCATCGGATATACGTATGCCGTGTATATCGGATTGATATTTCATTTTTTGGGGAAAATCAATTTTATATCCCTGAAACTAACAATTCGATCAACACAAAATTTTGTGAGTAATAATATACTAATTAAATATGAACGCATTGATTCAATTAATCTATAATCTGCCCACTGCGATGAAACATGTTTCCACTGTCTGTGACGCATGGGATTATTTATTGTTTCGGTTTTCTCAGTGGAACCATCCAAATTCGTTGTAATGTCTTATATTAATTAAAATTTATAGAAATGTATCAAAAATCATTTTGCATTCATTATAAATTTTCCTAAATTTATTAAAAAAAAGGAAATTTCTTGGCTCGTAAATACAAATTAATATGAAATGTCTAGATTCTCAATGAAAGCATGCAAATGTCATGGGATATAGAAATCTAGTGATTACATCTACATCACATATCTTGTATTACCAGCTGAAAATTTTAAGGGCTACAGAGAAGCTTGCGAAGAAAGTTATTGTCTCAATATTCGCTGTTTTTATGGAGAATTCAAGCCTGAATACCTTTGTAGCATTCGCCATTGCCGCTTCTCTTGATTCATGAGTTTTTGATTCCCCTTCTTATCTACTCTGCCAATATTTTCATTCTCTCTTTCTTTCTCATTAAATCAGATCGCTTTGGAAAAGACTTTCTCAGTATTAAAGAGTTACGCTCGTTAAGAAGTCACAGTAATGAAAATGAAATGAAATTTATCACAAAATACGCTTGCTTCGATCGCTTAGCAATCACCTTAAGATTGCGAACCCTTAGTACCTACCTGCGTACACGATGTACGGTGTGAGCCATGTTAATTCATCAGTTCCACAAGTTTCCTTCAGCGTCCTTTTCCACGCTACACAAGACATGGAACCTAAAAGAGACAACAAGTGAGTTGATGAGATATTCAAATGTATTCTCTAAAGTTCTATGAATTATAATGTAACAGCGTAGGTTCCAAATACAGAAGGTAAGGGCGTCCGTAGCATAAACTTTCGGTGTTTGCGATCCTGTTTCTGTTTATACCGGGCCTTTTTGGACTTGATGTGTTTGATTGTTTGAAAGATAGGACAGCAACTGTTGATGATTCCTCCATATCGCCCCAGAATCCTCTTTGATCACTATAGTAATTCATCATAGAACGTGTTCTGCAACAATTCAAGGTAGCTGACGCCAGCAAACAGGGTTGAACCAAAGGAGAGAGAGAGTTCTCTCCACTTTGGAGAAGCTCCAGCATCATTGCTGCTAGTTTCGGATGTGATAGTGAACCCTGGGAATCATACTCACTATTTTTAAGTGACTTAGCTAATAACGTTACAGGCCCTCCCCTACATTTTTCAGAGTTATACGAACTTTTCTTACCAGATCAAATGATCAAGTCATGTATGCGTCTTCTACAACGAGTGTTTCACTGGCTTAAAAGACCATCACTATATTAAATCAATGCATGCATGAACAAATTTAATCCAATGAAATATTGATTTACAAATTAAATTCAAATATGACATTGATAATATCCAATTCGGAAAAATTATCTTGCTGATGAAGGGTAAGAAATGTGATATGGCCATTGAATGGCAAGCAATAAAAGGGAAAAATATTTGGTTATTTTCTGGAACGCTGTGCTTATCACAGTTTTGAGCTAAGTTCCATAATTTTGTCTCGTGTCTTTGCTATACTCCTTTACAATGAAATACTTTTCTAAAATAAATGTGTATTGCACAAGCCAGGTATACGATATGGCTCGCTGAACGATGACGAGGTTTAATACCAAAAGAAAGTGATAACACTAGGATATTCGATAATATCAAGTAAAAAATATTCTATTCTCGAGACAAATTGAAGGATCTTCTACTTAAGATTCACATTTAGCATGGAAAAATATTAGTGAATATGCATGAAAAGCATGAGTTTAAATTAAATTTTCTACGATAGACACGAGTACGTCAGTCAGAGATAAGACATACTAAATGAAGAAGCAAATACAGTTACTCTTGGAATGAGCAAATATTTTCAAAAATAAACACCGAAAAATTTGCTATAAGTATTAGGGGGAAAGGATATGGTGTTCTGGCATTCAAAAACCTTTTATTTTTAACATATATACTAATGCAGCTCCTGCAAATTTTATTTATTTACTAGCGTAAAAATAGACAGCTCCCGTTAATAGGGATATAGCAAATGCACCGTAAGATTCGTCGTCAAAAGGAAAAGCAATATCGGATCGATAATTTAGATGATAAACTATTTCCGAGTTTATTAAAAATTTATGATTTATTCGCTTGGAATTCTTCCACCGACAATATCCACAATATAATCCGACAATTGAAAACCGAGAAATATATTTTTTTAAATGGGCATACTACGAGCTTATTATCCATAATTTTCAAAATGTTTTCGTTTTGCTACTCCAGTTACTTGATTTAATTAGGCTTGAACATCGCATGAAGAGCACATATGTATGGAGTGGGTATGGAGTGGACTACCTTCAAGTGTGTCTGTTGCGTAATGGGGCTCGGTTGAGTGTGTGTGTGTGTGGACCGAGGATTTTATTTTATTGGGAATGTGAGCTCAACTCCCAGTCTCGTCGGTGTTTCGGAATGGAAAAAGGGAGTCTTGGGGAAGGGGAGGTCACGGAAGGGTAGTTGAGGGTAGAGGGAGGCTGCATGGACGAGCCACCCCTTCAACAACCCCATGTCTCTCCCCTCCCTCCCTCCCCGCAGCATCCAGCCTAAGCTCAGGAATGCGTCGGTCGGTGTTTTTCTAGCGATGTGATGAGACGAGGAGAGGGAGGGAGAGAGAGGGTCGGGGGTTCAGGGGGTAGACGAGGGTGTGCTAGGAGTGTTTTTCGAGTACGGAGGGTGTTAGGGAGAGGGTGAGAGAGTTTTGGATGGGGTCAAAAAGGGGTCGTAATGGCCCTGGTTTAGAGAGGGTAGGGGGAGGGCTGCTCTCCGGGAACGGGCGAGTTGGGCAGAGAGAGCCGTAGGAGATGGATTTCCTCCACCCCCCTCCCGCTTTGCGCCGTCAAACCTCTCCCCCCCGCCCCCACCTCCCCCGTCGCAAGGTCCGGAGGTCGAGTGGGTGGCGGTGGTGGTGGTGGTGATGGGGGCGAGAAGGACATGGAGGGAGGGAGGGCGGAGGTTTTCTGGGGGAAATTGTGTTGGGGAGATAGGGGTTGCAGTCGGAAATTAGAAAGGGGACAGGAAGAGGGAAGGGGGAGGCTTTCGAGGGGGGAAGAGAGTGGGGATGGTCTGGGAGGGGATCTGTTTAGGCGGAAGAGGTTTTGTGTAGTACATAGTTGCTGGACGAGATGAGGAGGAATGCCAAACCGAAATGGAGTGGATGAGGTCGTAGCTATGGAAGATTACTCGGAATAGGTCGTTATCTACGTTATTACGTTTCCCACTGGAAGGAGGGAAGACTATAAAAAGTTTTCACGCTGCCTTACGGTAGCTGTGGTCGCGCCACTTGAATCTGTATCTCTAATGCTGGGAAGGAGGAGGGGGTGGTGGGAATTATAGGCGCTCGCGTAAGGGTCACGCGAATGGAATGAACTATGGTCAGTTACTCTATCCTCATCCTTGTAAACGGCTTGTTCTATCTTTTACGGTGACAACGCGCCCCTCTGCGGATCTAATTGTAAATAATCCGCAAAAATGTTGTTAATGATAACCAGGCAGAGGAAGTAGCCTAACGGTGACCTCGCTTTTAAAGAATTTCATCAATGATATTAAAATCATGTTTTTGTTTTAATCATGCGGTTATATGAGGGTTGCCAAAACAATTACTTTGATATATTTAAAGAGATTTGGTCTGTCTCTCGATGGTTGCAACAGTGATAAAACAAATTCTGCGTATAATTCTAGTGGCAAATATTTTTCATTTTTGATGAAATTTTTTTATCGTCTCCATTCCCCTCGCGGAAAAATTTAACATTCAGAAAAAAACGATTTTCATGCTTAGTCTCTGAATTAATTTCCGATTATCTCAACTTTTACCAATGCGTAAAAATAATTAATTATCCCATGACTTTTTGAAATGTATCTACGAGTAGGATTATCGAACACTTTTTTTTTATATCCTTAAACATCCCTTTTTGGTGGAAAAGAATTAGCCAGTGGGACACTAAAGAAATATTTTCCTCATGATTGCACGGTATCGATTGGAAAAAAATTAGCATCATTAATTTTTATTTCCTTCAAGCTAACCAGAATAATCTCTTTTCGACTCCGAGCACCAAATTCATGACGGGACGTGTGTTCGTTAAAGAGGAAGTTTTGTTCGATGATTTATTTAATAGTTACAGAATCTTAATAGTTGGTGTCTGGTAGCAACTTGAAATTTTAAAAAGTTATTGCATCATGAATGGCTTATTACGATACATATTTTCATCAAACCTTCCCTTCT
Source organism: Hetaerina americana (assembly GCF_022747635.1). Classification (NCBI taxonomy): domain Eukaryota; kingdom Metazoa; phylum Arthropoda; class Insecta; order Odonata; family Calopterygidae; genus Hetaerina; species Hetaerina americana. Next base: position 12,943,092 of record NW_027287427.1, read on the forward strand.
ACCCTCGTCGCAGCACTTAACTCATTCCAGCTAATTTCCCGTTTGAGTTTGTCTGCCCATCCAAAGCACCGAAAATCCGCTTTTCTCCTTATCCCGTCCAGTGATGATTCATTAACGCCAACTCCACCGTTCAAACGACGATACTTATTCCTTCTCTTTAATTATATTAATAGGTATTAGCCATTACTTATGGTTTTCCTTATGGTGGGTTCTGCATGTATGATAATACCAACTGCGTCTGCGGAAGATAGTTAGGTGAGAAATAGCTCTTATTGCACGCATTTACTTTTACCACTCTCGGTATATAAGGTGTAATTTATGCAAGAATATAGGAAGTATCCTTTGTAGTTACCCGCCATTTTTACTAGGATATAATGAAGCAATTTCACCATGAAAACTGGTTAAATAAACGAATGCTGTCTTTATTTTAGGTAAAATTAGGATCACGCATCCCTCTCTTATATTTGAATGTTTTAAAAATATCAAGGACAAAATAAATCACTAACACCTCAGCCACAGTTGGAGAAAAAAAACCACCCGATCGAGAATCGAACCGGGCACCTCTATGTTGGCTGGTGAGAACATTTCCCGCTAACTCCGATTCAAATTGTATTCAGAAAGAGTAAATTGCAATTTCGAATTACCGTGATTATTTTGGTTCATCTAAGTAAAAACTGCTACTTTTGTATAAAAGCATTTTATTCTTTTGTTAAAAGGTAAGCAACTGTAAAACGTTCAACCATAATTCTGAGAGAAATATGAATGTTTAGTGGTTATTTCGGTGTCTTTTTCATCATGAAAAATATTTCAGCAATTTAGGTGAAGGTGGATAGAAGATATTTGGTTGGAGGAAGAGTGAGGTGTGAATATGGGAGGGTAAAGAGTTATCCATCGCATACGAAATGAGGAACATTTCGCTTGTTCCCCCCACTTGGTACCCAAGTGAATATCATGGCATCGTTGGACCAGAAATCCTGAATTTGAACTTGGGTCTCTGTAATAGGGACCCAGTTGGAACAGTTGTCACCCGAATAATCTTACTTTCTGTTTGAATTCATGAGTTGATCTCATGTAATGTATTGAAGGTTCCATATCTCATCCACTTGTAGTTGACTGTCATTGTAAATGACTTCAGCAAGCACAGTGTTAAAAAATCAAGTTTATCGAAGTTGCAAATCTAGATATCTGTGGATAAGTACTAAGTATCCGTTCGTTATATAGGAATCTTAGAAGTAGTAGCTATACGGTAGGCGACCGACAGCTGAGGTAATTTGCACCATAGGGGATGGACAGGAAAGGATGAAGGGTGGAGAGAAATCCGTCGTCGGCAATAGCCTACTCTTAACGATAGGCGCCAAGGGGTCCGTAGTTTAACGTTCCATTCGACGGACGTCGTCGTCACTCAAAGTGCCCTCCACAAAGCCCCTGAAGTAGGGATCGGGATATCACTGAAATATATATATCGTCTCCAGGGTTCGAACCTGGGCCCTCACGGTGGGAAGCCAACGAATCGTATATCGTGAACTGTCCCTAGAACATGTAGTCAGATTTGCTGAACCTAGCAAATCTTTATGTCAAGGGAACCTTTTTTTTTCTTACTGTATTACATTCATCAAAACCCTGAGGGTCCTTTATAATAAGAGATGTGGCTCGGTAATAATTTCATTCTAAGATGAAATTGATGGCAACGCACGTGGCAAAAGTCGAAAGGGAGTTTTTTCTTCAACGCCTAAATTTAAAAGGGACTCAGATAGTAGATATGTGCAATTTTCTCCAATCATCCCCCCTCTTGATTCCGAACGAAGCGTTATGTACAGGAGCGCCCTCTCCAGCGACACCTGGGTGTCTCGGATTGCAGTTCGAGATGGGAGGGGAGCTAGGGATGGGACCGACGTGAACCCCTCGGAATCGAAGTATTTGCCAAAAATATGCGAAACGTCTGCTTTGAGAACGGCGGGCAGGGGTTGGAGTTGGGGGGGGGTGATCGTGGCGGAATAATAAAAAAAGAAATGATGGAGAGAGCCGTGTAGTAGAAATTCCGCGCTTCAGACGGCCGGCACCCTTTCGACGATCCTCCTCCTTCCCTTCCCCCTCCATGGGTGTAATTCAACCCTGGCCCTGGCGGGCCAAAAAAAATGTAAGGGAAACGGAGCGAGCCTCATTATTCGAGATCCTTGGTTGAACCCACGGGCACTCGAGTGCAAAGCACGCACACACAAGCGTATATGCACGCACAGGGGAGATTCCATCGCTCATGCTTGGGAGGTGGGCAATGATTTTTATAACACTTTCGTGTAAGCATACTGTGGTCTTCTCACCGATATGCTCTCCTGCATTTCGGTATTGTGTGCATCGAGGATATAAGTACAGGGTTCGTCCGGAAAATAAGTGTACTGAGCTCAGGAAAAAAAATTTATTGCACTTTTACATATCTTAAGCTAATATTCCTCAAAATAGGACCCTTGTGAGTCGATACACTTGTTCCAGCGGCGTTCCCATTCCTGGAACGCTCCCGCGAAGGCATCATCGGGAACCTCTCGAAGACTCGTCGTCGACCTCTTCTCTGCCCTCCACGAACATCTTGTGCCACCGAAAGATCATGTTTCTGGACATGGCTGACTCCCCGTAAGCCTGGTTAATCATACCGACAGTTTCGGTAGACGATTTCCCAAGCTTTACCGCAAATTTGATGGAATAACGCTGCTCCAAAAACTTCGGCATCGCGTTCCGTGACGTGGGTCGAGCGTGGAGGTTCGCGTTAACAGAGCTCCTCACTACACCACAGCTCAGAGCCGACTGCCTTTTTCAGCGTCGCTTGCCAACATACTCCCCTCCAATCGCAGCCCGTCAGAGCGGTGCTGGGCGCGCCTGGAGCGGCGCGCTTGGCCCAGGAGTCAGTACACTTTTTTTCCGGACGAACCCTGTATGTTATGTACGCGAAAAACCCAGTGTTGCACATTCACTTTGGGACTTTCGAGGATGTGCGGGGAACTCATTACATGAAATGTTTGATTAATTTCTCGGCAAAAATGCAACGCATCTCATTAACGACGACACAATACTTTTTAAATATATTTATTCCTTCCCGTTCCCTGGATATTACTAATTATGCAATTCAGGCGTGGGCTTGATATCGGTTATTGAATAAAAAAATCGATTTCCGAGGTAATTTGAAAGAAACAGGCCGAATATTGTTTTCCTCTTCAACATTTTTCTGCTAAGAGAGACGGGCACTGCAATTCATGGCTAAAATTGTAAAAATATTCAACACATCCTTTTTTTCTAGTCTAATGGACATATTTTAATGCTTTCTTTTGCATAGCTATGAGGTTCCTAGTTCTTACATGGATGTGTTAATCTTATGTAATTTTGACCTGTTTACGTTACGGTTAGGGCACCAGCCTTTGATTCAATGGAAATTTAGGTGTTGACTCATGATGTTGGAATGATATTAAACACGAATAAAGATCTGCGTATGAAATAAAATACATTGAATAAGTTCTCGTCAATTTGTGTATGATAAAATTAAAAATTAACTTTCTTTTTCGTCCATCGGTCAGAATTTCCCTCCGCAACAAGGATGTTTTACCACAAAAAATTATGCGTGTGACATAAGTAGTGGTGATGTAGATCCGAAGATTTTTGACGCTTGAGTGACTCTGAATTGAAGTTTACCCACTTACATTTTCCAAGAACATGAATGGAAGATTACGTCATAACAGGAACCGAAGTATGAAATCTGCGAAAATTAAATATATTTTGTTTAAATTTAGAGGTAGAAACATGTCGATCCTGCATTAATTGGATCGAACCAACTGACAACGATATTTTATTAATTTACCAACCTCTTAAAAATTAACAGAGTTACGGATGATTTGAGAGTTATGAATTATCAATGGAATAAAATGTGAATAATAAAATTATTTCCTTGCAAAGGACTGTTTACCTGTCCAATGAAATAAATGATGCAGTATTCCCTTTGGCAAAATTATCGTTGCATTAAACAATCGTAAGTAGATCGTTCAAGACAAAGCAAGCGGTGAAAGGAAACGTATTCTGCAATTATAAAAGGGAATGCGGGCTTATTATCTTGAAAAGAGAAATCTTTTTTCTCGGGACTCACTCGAAGGATACTCACATTACCTATTTCTGCCTGGCATGAATGCCATGAGTGAAGCATTTGCAAAAAAAACGCCGTTGACCCATTGATCATTTTTCAGTTCGTTGATAAGTTAGCTATTTTTAGTGCAATTTTTATAAATATGGATACCCACCTCAACAAAGTACGCAGTCAGCTCAGTTTCTCTAAGTTGAAGTCCTTTATCGTAATATCCAGTTTCATCTTCAAACTATCGGTAGAACTTCGAATGCGTGCACGGCCATCGAATTTAAAAGTATGAAAAATACATTTACCCATGTTTTGCCCTTATACATGGAAGAAAATAACTATTAAAAAGATATTCTGTGGTTTATTCTATATGTAACAGATATGTAAGTAATAATAGGTTTCAATTCGTGCATGCACGGCGCATTGGCAATAACTCAGTCTCCAGTCACATGACCGAATTTAGCAAAATGTCAGGCGTGTTGGCGTGTATATTCTGAGTATTGTGTTGAGAACTACGTACGCAGAATTAATGTAATATACTATTGGATTACATAAAATTTACATTCATAAAAGTAATTTACTGAAACTGGCCGTAGGATTTTTACATAAATAGTTGCAATTTCAGCCGAAGTCATTTCATATCGTATCTTAAATGCAACTATAATTAAATGCATTATCGTACATCAATGTATACGGTTGTACCTGAACGTTCGTGTATGTAAAGTGAATGCAAGCCCGAGGTGGAAATCTGAAATGGTGCCTTCAGGTCAGTCCACTTCGCAAGCCAGGATAAACATCAGCATCGTCCTCGTGTACTAGCGGGAACTCAAAAGACATGAAATGAATTTCACCGACCCTCCGCCTCCTCTATCAATGAAAGTATCGCCCTTCCCCACATCAGTTCCACCTCTTATTCCTTGCACACAGGGCACTGTCGACAGTGAAGGAACCCACCCCTTGCCAAGCCATCCGAAAAAAAATCATCCCTCCCAACCCCGCCCTGCCTGCTACCATCGCAACACGATCCACCCCTACCCCACACCCCTTTCGTAGCGTCCCCCCTAAGACCCTCCCCAATCCTCCGCAAGGTTTCCAGTCATGACCCATCCCTATCCCCATCCCCCTCTTCCATCCAGCCACCCCGAAAACTCAACCCGAGCACCCTCTCTTCCAACCCCCCAGACTAATTCCCCAACACCGGCCGACGGAGTCTTTCCCACGGGGTCCGGGAGGAAGGGCGCAAGGGTGCACACGAGGGTATAGGTCGCGAAAGCGCGGAGCAAGTGGCTGCTGCCTCCGTCGTGTTTTTTCTCGTGTTCTCCCCACCCTCGCCTCCGTCCCTAACCTCCTGCACCCTCCTCCTGCCCGCCGCCGTTTCTCCGAGCTCCCTCCAACTTCTCAGGGGGAGAGGGGCCGTTTTTTTCCGAAGGGGGTCGCGTCCCCCTGGGGCCAATGGCGCAGAGGGGAGGTCAGACACATTTGGGGGGTGTTTTTTTGATGCTTACCATCACTCCTGCCCAACCTCCATCCCCTTTTCCATACATCGAGTCTCCACCCCCCCCCCTCAAGTCCCCAGGCACCCCGACCAGCATTACTATCCCCAACCCGTCCTCCCCCAAGGCGGCTCTCACCCTCCCCTTTGAGTCCGTTGGGGGAGGGAAAAAAATTAATTTTTTTTTACTCCGTCGACCAAACTAACCCGTTCCGTTTTCCAACCGGGGAGATGTATAATGGGGAGAAGTTGGAGGAAGCCCCTGAGGATTTCTTCTTCGTCTTCCTCAACCCCTCCCGAGTCACCCTCCTCTCTTTCTCTCCCTCACTTTTTAACTCCCTCTCTCCCTATCTCTCTCTCTCTCTTTCACTTAATTTCCCTCTTTCTTTCCTTCTATATTTACAAAATCTGCATTTAGTATATACGTGTTGAGTGTTCTTTTGTTTATTCTTGCATTTAAGGCATTCTACCTATTTGGAGTAGGTTTGCGGCGGTTCCTAATGACTATTTACCTCTAAATATCAGGACAACTTCCTCTTATTTGTCTTTAATTATTTCCATCTTCATTCATGTCTTTGATTCTCATGCTCACCTCACAACTGTCTCTAAAAGGCTATTCTCTTCCTTCCTCTACCCTACGTTCTCCCTTCTTTCACACCGTTCAACATGCGCCGCCACAATTTCATGTTTCCCCTTCCCACTTTCACTGCCTCCATCTGATTTCCCCCAGCAACTCTTCTCTTATACTATTTCTTCTCCTCTTTGTCCCACTTATTTTCTCCATTCTTCGACAAACCCAAGACTCAAATGTCTCCAAAAGAATCGGGACGATATCTAATGTGTTCATGTCTTACAACCATAGAATGATTTATTGCTGCAAATTACTTCTGTTCAATTATCTGAAGCACTGATACCGATTATTTATTAACATACATCCAATAATTCATTAAATGTTTCAGTATATATTATGTCTCAGAACATTATTTCTTTTTTAATCATTATTGCATGCATTCCTTCTCTTTCTCTTTGTCTTTCTAATTTTATTTATGTCTTCTCCTCTCCTACATGGCGTTGTTTACAATCCGCCTCAACTCCCCACCCCATCTTGAAATGAGGATGTGTGTGTTGAGGAGAGAGGGGTGGGGATGAGGGTTCGTTTTCGGGGATGAAATGTCGCGATATCGTGTTTACGTTGCCGGGGGAACGGCCACTTTATCGCAAATCATGCGGAGGACGCGCGCGGCGGGGGGGCGCAAGGAACCAACCCCCTCCCGCCCTAATACTCTCCCGCACTTTTTTCGAGTTGACTCGGGGAAATATGTGGACCCTCCCCCTTTTCCATCCCCCTCCCGGAATGCGGGGGGGCGGAGGGCACCCAGGGGTGCATATCGCATTGCAACGGTGGCGGTGGCGCTGCCAGGGGAAAGTTATTCCGAAATCGCGATCCGCGGAGTGTTTTTAATGCGGTGAAATTGATGCGGGATGTTTTTCGTGACGACCTCTTACAAAAATGCGATCTAGAAACGGGTGTACCCGAGTGGAAAGTGGAGCCACCGTAGAGGCTCGAGCATTGCGATGGTTTCTCAGTAAAGAGATATTGTTGAATACTCTTCCCTTCCTTTGTTTTCTTGGTCAGGCGTTTTGGCGTTAATATATGGCAAATTGGATCTTCCTCCGTTTTCTTAAAATAATTCAAACCAAATTATGAATTCAATTCTTTTGTTCTAATTAAAGGCTTGTTTTTAATTCTATCATTTGGAGGTAAAATGGATGGTTATGGTAATACTTATATGTGTCCTATTTACCATACGTTATTTTCTATCGCTGATCGCTCATATCTTCTGTATAAATAATTTTTCCCGTAATCGCTTTGATAAAGCTTTGTCCTATTTTTCATTCACCTAATTAAATTATCTAGAATATAACTTATCAGAAGAACTACACACACACACACATATATATATATATATATATATATATATATATATATATATATATATATATATATATATATATATATATATATATATATGTATATGTATATGTATATGTATATGTATATGTATATTGATATCCCACGCAGCTAAAGTTGTTCTTAGGATCATAAACAAAAGGATAGAGAGTAGGGCAAATGATTACTTAGGTGATGATCAGTTTGGGTTTAGGAAGGAGAGAGGTACGCGTGATGCCATTGCAGTAATGAGATTATTAATCGAGAGGAATATACCTGTAGAACACAATCAGGAGGTATTTGCCTGTTTCGTAGATTTCAAAAATGCGTTTGATAGAGTGAATTGGGAAAAACTAATGAGTATATTGCAGAAAATAGGAATAGATTGGAGGGAAAGGAGGCTAATCCGCAACCTGTACATGTCTCAGACTGCTCAGGTGCGGGTGGGAAACGGAGAGTCAGGATGGGCAGTGTTAGGAAGGGGTGTAAGGCAGGGTTGCCCATTATCACCGTTGCTGTTCAACCTGTATGCAGAGGAAATGATTAAAGAGGTATGGGAAGAACTGGAGGTAGGAATGAAAGTGGGCGGGGAATTCGTAAAATCAGTTAGGTTTGCTGATGCCCAAGCTTTAGTTTGTCAGTCAGCCTAGGGGTGGCAAGCATTGCTGAGTGAATTGGAAATTCAATGCGACAGGTATGGGATGAGAATCAATATTAATAAAACAAAGGTTATGCGATTTTCTAGAAAGAAAAAGGCTAAGCTTAACATTAAAATAGGAGGGCAAAAAATAGAGCAGGTGGAACAGTTTACGTATCTCGGTAGTGTTTTGGACCAACACGGTCAAAGTAGTAGGGACGTAAGAAGAAGAATTGCGCTAGGCAAAGAGGCTTTCAAAAGGAGGAGGGTGTTGATGAGAGGGACGTTGAGTAAGGACATTAAGAAAAGACTCGTAAAAACTTTGATATGGAGCGTAGCTATGTGCGGCGCGGAAACGTGGTCGTTGAAAGAGGAGGACAGACGTAGACTGGAGGCTTTTGAAATGTGGGTGTGGAGAAGAATGGAGAAGGTGAAATGGACAGAGAAGAAAACAAATGAGGAAGTACTTGGTATGGTGGGCGAAGAGAGGGGTTTGTTGGGAGAAATCCTATGGAGGCAGGAAAAGTGGATGAAGGGGGTATTGACCTGCAGTGGGATGTTGAAGACTGTAATAGAGAGAGAATAATAATAGGGAGAATGTTAGACAAACGAGGAAAGGGAAGGAACAGGATAGGGATGTTGGACGGGATGAAGGGAGGAAGAAAGTACTCAGAGATGAAGAGGGACCTGATTTTGAGTAGGATGATGGATTTTGTGTTTTGTTGGGAGTAATAAAATGTTTGTTTGGTAGTTGTGTCCATCCAAAAACCTACCTTAACCGGTAGATTACCTTAAAAAAATATATGTATATATATATATATATATATATATATATATATATATATATATATATATATATATATATATATATATATATACATATATATATCCATAAACACAGTAATCAACCCGAAGGTTGGTTTGGTAGGTGATGGCGGAGTTCACCCAGTACTAAGCCTGACGGCATGTGAAATTCACACATCAAGGTAGGCGGGCCAGTTACTTTCCCTGTGCCGGTTATGGTTTCCTAGGAAGATCTGGTACACGAAAAATCACACAATGTATATTATTATTATATATTTGCGATATTGTTCAGTACCTCAATTATTAAGCGATCCATGACAAAAATATTTTATCAAAATATTAATTGCCAAAAATTAATGCAAAATGCAGAAATATTTCTTCGGGAAACATATTTCTTTCTCTCTACCTGTGATCCTTTATGAATGTCTCCAAATTGTTTTTGCAGGATATTCATCTTTCCATCTCTTTGATCAGCCTCCTAAGATATATTTCCCGAGAAAATCTGTAATTATTTAACGAGACCATTTTAATCAATTTAATGAGACTAGAATGCTGTTCGCCATTCCATTAGTTTCGCTTTTAATGTTCAAGGGAGTCCTTACGTATTTATTTTCTTTGCGTCACTCTGTTAATTTTTAATCCAGTTTTCTTCGCATAAGTGAAAACCTTTAAGTGTCCAAGTGTTTGATATTTTTGATGAGCATACTTAAATTGTTAACCCAGTTGTAGTTTCTATTATCGTCCGTGACATCGAATAATAACCGTTTTCCACGTCCTACCGATTCATATACCTGTAATACCACGGCATCCGAGTCTGACAATGGACCTTGGAAGAAGTACTGCGCCTATCCGTTTGTCGCGTTATCTACTGAGCGAACCTTTACGGAGTTATAATTCGGTAGATAAATACGATTCATTTCTGGTGTAATACGTTTCACGCGTACTCTCTGCGTAGTGGTGTCGAGACATTTTTCAGACAGATATTTGTTGCCAAACTTGCGAAAAAACACAAAGTTCACCGGTTAATATGCCTCATTGACTTCGTCGTTGGGTGTATTGTGATAAATTTTACCCTTTTTTTATTTGAATACTAAATGTTGATATCACTCCGGTTTTTTTACACGTTTCTAATATTGATGTTTCGTCTTTTAAAGATGTTACAATCAATATATTACTATCGTTCACATTATAAAGCAACTATACCTACAGCCATACAATTTACCCTTGGCCGAACGTGTTTACACATTCACATCGCTTTATTAATGTCGTGGATTGCCCCAGCCGTCAAAGCGACCATTCTTTAAATCCTCAATCCTTATACGATGGCGAAGACCAACGGAAGAACCAGAAGAAGCGTGCCTCAAATTACCAACCATCAACCCCACATTTGGCCAAACACAAACCTACCGTGATCCAAACACTCGATTCGTCACATTAGTGCGATCCGTTGAGGTTTGAGGCTCGTATTTGAGGGAGTGAGAGTTTGGAGAGAGGGGGAACAAGGGGTGTCTTTGGAGCTTGGAATATGACCCCGTCGGATTCCAGGGTTCCCCTTTCCACATCCTGCAAATGTAAATACGTTCAAGATGAATTACTTCGGGGGAGCCTCGGCACCGAGACGAAATCCTTGAATATCCTCGAAGGGGTCCACTAACGCACGGCCGTCGTGGGTGATTGCCACAAATTGGTCGCCGAGAGGTATCGCTAAGTGCCGGAGACGCACTCTCGAGCCATGCTCTCGCTTTTATTAATTCCACCCAACGCCTCCCTCCTTCACTCCCGACGATCTCCTTCCGTCTCTCCCGCTTCCACTTTAGATTCCTCCACCCCTCATTCACTCGTTGTCTTCCACTGCTCTTTTTTGGGCTGGTATTTTTTGTTCTTAATTGGAAATCATCGTCGTGTGTGTTAACCAGTCCGTCATATCTCTTTGTGAAAACGTAAATATCATGAACCGTAGGAGATAGAATCACGAGTAAACTCTTGGTTGAGACACCGAGCCTTCAAGCATACTCTCTGTTTATATAGTCTCGCAATTTCTATATAAATCTTGATGGTTTCTGAAATATTCGGCGAAGCAAGGAATTCAAACGCCTTGCAATCATTGACGAGGAGTCATAATGCGAATTCACAAAGAACAGATAATATCGAGAGCCCAAAATTAAAAATAGCTCCCATACCAGTATGAAATTCTGAAATAGTATTTAAAAACGATTACTTTTACTTTGATATATATTATAGTAAATAAATCCCCTTTCATGTCATAATTGGCGAAAATAATTACCAAATAATAATTGCCCGTTGACGTTTCTAAAAATAAATAATTATTACTTTTTTTCAAAATAGCTTCTTTAAAGAATCCTTATGCTAATTCTTCGCCCTCACTCGCTAATTCCTTCAAGGGTATACCTTGAAGGACGGGGGAGATATTCTACGACGCACGATAATAGAGAGTCACCTCGGGAAGATGTTGAACACACCGTCCTGCGACTAAGAAGTCCACTTTTGTGAAAGATCCCACCCACCCTGAGATTCGAAATAATTCCGTCGGGAGTCCTCGCAGCACTCCGGTTCAATTTGTGTTCCTGGTGAGAACACCACGCCGCACCTTAGTTCCCTTGGATTCTGGCTGCGAGATTAAGTCAGCACCAAAGCCGGTCCACCTCGAGTCCACTCCCGCAGTCCTACAGCGCGAATTCATTATTTACTAGTCAGCATATGTTTCCAGAACTTAAGTAACAAATCACTTTCATCATAAATTGAGGGAATAGCATAAAAAATACCCATTTAATTTGTGGCTATTATTGTTGATAGATGGATATCTATTTAACAAAAGTAAATGCAATGAAAAATGCTTCCTTTCTTCCACATCTTATCAAATTTCGCTTTAGACTATTGAATTAATTTAATTTCATAAATTTCATATAGTATCATGTACTAAAGTTTAAAACAACGGCAGTCTCTTACCCCGATGGTCCGAGTTCAAAACACGGTGTTGGGTGGATTTTTCAGTAGTATCCCGATCGTATCTTTGGTGTTATGCGGAGAGCGCTTCAAATGGGGTACATGATCCACCCGATGGGACGTTAAACGATGGACCACTCGGCGCCAATCGTTAAGTGTAGATGAATGCTGATACCGGGTTTCGGTCCACCCCTACTCGATTCCCTGAATATCCTTCCCCATACCCTCCTACCCCCAACGGTGCAAATCACCTCAGATGTCGGGTACTCTCCCCTCATAACTACTACAGCTCCATTCAGGATGACTACAGATGGCGAAGTTATGCTCAGAATGAATTCACCTATCGTCATCACGTTTCGGTGCCACTGTTCCAACCCCTTCAAATATATGGAGTCGGGTGAAATAAAATCACGTCGGCCACGTAACCTTAAGTCATAAGATATTCTTTTAGGGACGTGTATCAGTCAATAACTATCTCATCAAAAAACGCCATTACGCTCTCCAGTTCTCATTACGTCATGAAATAACCCCATCTTCTAGAATGGGGATGGTTGAATATATTTCCACCTGTCGATATATTTGTGAACTATTTCCGGAGCGATAATTGGTGGGGTCGAAATGCGTGACTGTCACGGAATTTCCGGCACGTCTGGCCAATCACGCCACTTCCTCATCTGGAATGCTCGTATTTTTCTGTTTTCCCCGTTCCATTCTTTCGTATGCGTCCGATGCAGAGCATATATTCGATTTGCGTCTGCTTTTTGTGGTCTTTATAGATGATTTTTTGAGAAATTCTGCGGATATACAAGTTGAAGTTGTGTTTTACTGGAAGCTTCTTTTACTAGCAAGTGGTATAGTTTTTCCGTAATGTAAACTCCTTCGGTCTCTAGCATAAACTAAGAGGCCATGTAGAAAATATAATGGATGCTTATTGTTATGATAAACCTAATGTTTTGTATGGGAAGTGACCTTCGTATCACCAAATTTTCCCAATTTCCATGAGATAGCCAGCTGTCTGCGGTTTCTTATTTCCTTAGTATGATTGATTAATGGCTCCTCTCTTTCCGTTGCGACATCTTAATATAATAACTCTTAAGTTGTGTTCATTGTATTCGAGAAATCTGAACTTCCATATTATTGGTAACTTCAATTAGATATTCTAATATGTAATGTGGGATTGAAAGATAGCCTGTGTCATGTGAATCAGAGCTTAAGAGTAGAGTGTAGAGAGAGGGTCCGAAAACGCTTCACTAACTCGATATAGTAGTCTAATAATTTGAGGTCATAGGCAGGGAAGTTAGTTTTCTAGGTTTTCACATTCATTTCACAATATTACGATACCACTTAAGGAATTTCAATTGATCCTCGCAGCTTATGCTGACAAATAGTGGAAATTTAAAATGTTTCATGTGCAAGAATATAACCTTAACTCTTTCCAGTTTCTTTAGAACCATATATTTTGCAGTGCATGAGCGTTACTCTTAGCTCTCTATTTCCGAAAAAATTACTGCGAGAGACGTTCAAACTCCCCTATTTGTTTCCTCCAGTTAAATAGAGAAATGAAATAACGTTAGATATAAGGAATGTCACTAATTTGGCTTCGATTTTCTTAGTGCTGGCGCAGCATTCTCTGAAAGTATGAGGAATGTTCGAAAAGCAAGGGCCGTTTGGTCTTGCAAAAATATTTTCTTTATAAAATATTTTTGTTTACGGTTTTAGTTTTATGCAAATCTACTTCACTTTTCTTCATGATCGCCGATCACTTCTAAGCATTTTTCGTGATGCAGGAACCTGTTTCTTTTATCCCTCAGCATAGAAGTTCGCCTCCTGGGAATTGAACCAGTTGACAACGGCGGTCTTGAGTTCCTGGTTATCTTCCAGCCGTTTTCCACTGTTTCAAGTGGAAAAAGAGGATATAGTCGCCAAGCGCAAGTTGAGCACTGTAGATTGGGTGATCAAAAAGATCAAAAGCGGTCCAAAAACGCTAGTCCACCAATAGTCTTTTCTCTTTTGCTGTTCGGTGAGCATTTTCCTTACTCGCCTTGCACATAATTTTTGGTATTCGAGGTTTTTCGTGACAATTGTGTAAATGGTTGTGCGTCCAGCGAGAAGAAATTTCTCAGCCAGAGTACAAATCGTCAATCGTCGATCTGGTCGCAGTTCGTTTGAACGATTTCATCGGTCTGGACATACTGGGCCTGCCACCCCGCGAAGTCTCCATCTTTCCTTCACTCTTTTTACTGTTGGCCCATAAAATAGGCACAACTCTCGATGAATTTGGCCTCCTGATGATCCTTTTGCACTCTATAAAATCTAATCACAGCACGCACTTCGTAACTGGCGGGAGCCACCATTTTCGCGAAGATTGCACAGATAGACAAACGACTACTGAGTCAAAACAATACCTGTTTGGAAACAATCAATAGATGGCGCTGCATACGCACAACTTTGTTCTGACCCGCCTATATTTAAATATAAGAAAACGGCCCTTCCTTTTCGAACATGCCTTGTATTCCAAAACCAATATAACTATTACTAATTAACCAAAACCAATTAACTAATACGAGGCTCGAGTGTTGTAACCTCTTCGCTATTCGCTAGCATAGGTATTCTTCTCACTGCTTCTATAATGCTTCCATAATGTGAAAAAATATTAAATGCAATAATAATCAATTGTTGCCCGTTATTATAAATAACATTTAAATTTCTCAGTAAAGGGGAAGCTCTCCAGAAACAACAGAGTACCTGATGCCCAACGCTCGTTTCAGTTATTTGCATGCTCCCACTTAAACACATTTCAAATGTTTTTCTACTTGTCCATTTTAGGCTGTTTTAATTAAAAGATGTGCTTGAAATGAAATTATATACTTTTTTGGCAACAGAGCATACTCTTTAATTTTGGGCACATATTAAAAATTAAATGATTAATTAATTAATTTAAAAAATTAACCACTAGCATTTATATACACATAAAAATAGATATAAGGAAAAGGGATATCTATTTCTATGTGAATGAGTATTTGTTTGCCGTTTGGCGGGATGTCGTGTTTGAATGAATAATACAGGTATTAATACATGCATTAATATCTTCTGTGTCTATATGAATTTAATATAGTTAATAGCATTTTGTTTCCCGAGTTCGGAGGAAATATACCAGGCCGACCACCCGAATAGATTCAATGAATAGTTACTAGCAGTCAACCGGGATTTCATCATAGACAGGACGAATCCTGATGAATTTAATTGAAGTTCCGATGCTGAACTTTATTCACGAAATTCGACTCAGTTAATTAAAAGTAACTTTTACTCCAGGTTTACTTGTTGATTAACGGTATCAGATTAGATTTGAGATAAATGAGTCGCTGAATTCTGTTTCAATGTACTCTGTTATATTTAAATTTGATTTCTATTGGATATATTATTACCCAGTTCGAGTCCGGAACGAATCTGTGGGTCATTGAGCCTATGGCCCGGGTGTATTATAATACCGTGCGGTGCAATGCGTGTACACGTACTTATCATTGGATGTCACCCGAAGAGTCAAACGCGCGTGTATGCGATTGTTCTATAGGGGAACATACGTGTATGTACTAAAGTAATTGTGATGCATCGCATAAAGCCATTCGTTTTTATTAAAATCGGATCGAAAATATTACAGCCTATAGGATAGGTTTTTACTATTAATTGAATTCTTACAATGTGCTAAAACTCCGAAAAATAACTGTATCAAATGGGCTAGGGTATTTTATTTTTATATCGTGGTTTGAAAATAAAAAAAGCTGTTGTTTGCACATAGAAAAATGTTGAACGTATTGATGCGCATATCGTTCAAACCATCACGCACGAATGGTGAAAAACATACATATATCAATACCCACGTACATGAATATACAAACATGCACTCATACAAATGCCGATCCCTAACAAGGTGCACGGGACCTCGAAGGACCATCTATCCCCTTCTCCCGTTCCCATTCCATCTTTCCCAGATCCTCCCGATGCTTCGCCTCCGCTCCCCGAAACGCCCTGCCCAGCGCTCTCATCCACCCGCCAAGCAAACCCAGACGGAGCGAGGAAACTGTGAGTGGTAACCCGACACCTAACCGCCGACGTCGGCCCACTCCCCTGCGGCCCTCCCCCCTCGCCCCTTTCGACTCACTACGAGGGCCCTCACGGCGTCTGCGCACCCCCTGGGTCCTGCTGCCCTCCCTCACCCACGACCCCTCCCTCTGGGTTCAATAGGAAATAGGGGGAGAGACCGAGTGAGAGAGGACAAGCAGCTAAATAGATAAAGGGCGGAACATTTCCACACGTCGTTCAAGATCGAGCAATTGGCGCATTTTCCAGAAACGCCTCCTTTGTAAAAAAAATACATGGGGGGAGGGGGGCCAGCTCATGTTCGAAGGGGTCTGATTTTCATAGACGCGTTTTTCAGAGGAGGGGGGGGGGGGGGTCAGCCTCGATCGACGGTTCTCCCTTGATATCATTTCCCCTCGGAATATGGCGGAAGTTGAATGTCTTCCCAGACTGTTCCGAATTTAACGTATTTTCGAATAATTGTGGCCTTCACTCAGTGGAGCTTTTATCAAACTTATGTGAAGGACAAATACACATCGAGAGTAGTATGATTTAAGGCGTCACTTTGTGTAGGCGATTCTTTTCTGAACAGAAATACTTAGTCAGTAAGCACTTCTGTAGGTCACTACGAAAGATGATTAATACATTATTTCCAATGTCTCTCAAACTTATGTTTTGGCCGTATCTCAGGAGGAGGCATTCTTAAGCCCAGTGCTGGAAAAAGCTTTGTACGCAACGGTTTTCCTAATTATGTTTGTTTTTTTCTTCTACTAGGAAGCATTTTTTTCACTTTGCACTTGCCAACTCTCTTCTGTTACTTCCGTCGTTCATGATCCAGCTGCTCGAGTTGAAAGATTTTACATCTTGATCAAAGATTTTCTTTTGACGCCATTTTCCTAGGGTTACAGATGTTTCTTTTATTTTTCCTTATTATATTGTATATTTTAATCTTCTCCGCACAAATTTATACCAAAACCATTCCCTATGAACGTATAATTAAATACATGATTATATTACGTCTACTTTTTCGGTTAAGGTGTGGTAAAATTCCTGATTTTGAGTTATGACAGGTCATAACTCAAAATCAGGAATTTCTTGCCAACTTTTACCGATTCCTTGCATACAAGGAATGTATTTTAATTTGAATTTTTGAATTACTTGTATTACTCATCCATGCATACTTCTCTCATTTTTGTCAAATTTATTGAAGATACGTTTGTCTTTTTAAAACCATGACAAATCAAACCTTAATTCACGTGTCCTTGGACCAAAATTAATAATTTTTCTTGTGTTATTCATCACTTCGCCGCCTTGCGCTTTAAATATCATGAACAATAGTAAACACATCTCTTAATTATTTCCTAAAAGAACCAATTCCCACTACATCAAGTGAAAATTCTAGTAAGCATTACCGAAGTAATAACGTAGGGGTAGGAAAAAAGATTGAGCTGCAGTTAAATCCCAGAATTAATATTGGAATATTGTGATACTACTTTTATTCATCATCGGCATTCATCATATTATCAAAATCGATTTCAAATAATAGCGTACGTTAATGAGTCTTACAAGCATGGGTAAAGAATGGAAAAATTAGGCGCGTACATGTTTTACATTATAAATTACAGCTGGCGACATTTATGAAGAATGTTCGGCTTCCAATGTGAACACTCGATGAGGAATAATAGGGCTGACAACCTATTCACCTATTCCAAGTTCCTTTCGGATATTTTTAAAACCGATGACATTCACTCGGAGCCTACCCTTAACTGGAGCCAACAAATCATGTTACCAAATTCCCAAATGATTCGGATGGCCGCGAAAATGCCGCATCTCCACGTTCCGACGGCCGAAAGCCAATTGGCCCATTGTTTACGCAGCCATTGGCGCAGATCCCGTCGACCTTTCGCTGCCGAATATCCAACCGTGTGAGTGCCGGACCCCCGGACGCCACTCGGCGGCCCCGATGCTCATTTCCGCTTGCGAGGGCTCTCGTCTTTTGATGTGGCCGGCATCGATTCCGCGCCTAAGTGGGAGGTCATATATTCTTCATATCGGTCCTCGTCCCGTGAGGACATACAATCCATACCCGCTGGCTTCCGGAGTGAGAGCCATGGGCCAGTCAAAACTATCGGCTTACCTCTCCATTCTCCCGTCATCCCTCAAGTCCGCAACCCCTTATCCCCCCCTCCTTCCACACCCGCCCCTCGCAACCCACCACTACGGTGCTTCTGTGTCCCTTAGCGGTCCTTTCTAATGTGTCTACAAGGGCTCAGTTGAAGGAAAAAAAGAATCAAAAATACGTGACCACCCTCGGGTCCGAGCGATGTACTCCTTTTGTGCTGGGGTCTCGTGGGCTCTGCCCAGGGTCCCAGAGGTGATCAAGTTCCTCAAACCACCCTACAATATCATACGGCGGTCTTTACGTGTCTCATCTCATCTTCAGATGACTCTTACAATTATTTTTTGATTTATGAAAATGTTTGCTTTAGAATGTCACTCGGCTTATGGGGTGATTGTTTTCTGTCCACTTGATTGCTCCGAATTCGAAGGAGGCAGAAATTTCTTAGACAACTTCAGGAAACGTTTTTTCTATAGTAGCAACGCTGAGTACACTACACCAAATGAAATAGTTTGCAATAATAAAATATCCCTCTCCACTAAATACTCATCTATACGAAATAAATACTCCTCATACGCAATACTAAACACTCCTCATAAATCCGACTTCATCTTTGAAGATTTAATCGTAGCAACAAACAGCGGATCTTAGCACTAATCGAGAAAAATGAAAACCGTACGTCACCATAATATATTATATCCAAAGACTGACTAATTTATCTTTTAATTATAAATAATTAAATATTTACATATTTTAAACCATTTTATTTGGTGTGGTCTACCTCCGAATTAATTTGAAGTAATGTATTCCCAAAGATCGGATAATATATTTAGATTTACTTCATTAATAACTTTAGATTCGCGAAAATAATTTGTTGCGGTACAGTTGGTTTCATCGTATGTGTGCTATCTTTAGGCACAACATTTTTTACACGACATTGGCTTTTATTTTTTACGCAGTCGCATCGGAGAAACTCAGGCAAGGGAAGGGTAGAGGAGCGTTAAGGTGATTGGATCTAGGTTCTGAGTAAGGGCTCTGGTTGAGTAATTCATTCAACATGATAACTTCATTGCATTTGATAAATTTAATATTACAATAAGTTACATGTATACCATTTACATCCAAAGATTGCATTTTTTGGTTTGGTATACATTTGACCCATTCTATGGTCTATGACTATAAAGCATATTATAACCAGTAGAACCTTCATCTTTATTATTACTAATTGTCAGTTGCAATAAATAATTCAGGGAAATTCTGAAACCGTTTGCTTAACTGAATTCGCTGTAACCTCGACGAAAGAATATAACCATCGACATTGCAGTTCTCCCCTCTATGTGCTGCCTTGAATTGAAAATGTCCCTCCGCCTAAGCCATAATAGAGCTTATAGTGCCTTCTACTCATTTGTTTGGCCATATGCAGAAAAGCCAGGGTTTTGGAACGGTTTAAACTTCGTTATTAGCCGGAGGGTCATTGAATCACAAGCCCTTTGAGCTGGTCACATGTTCTTGGTAAATGCCTTCGCCTGTTTGCCGTAAATAATAATTAATTGGAATCTTTGTAAAGGGCTTTAAACTTCATCATTGGGCTTTGATAAATTTCGTTAAGGGCCCCCAAATAAGACTCGAGCCTCCTCCATAGGTCTCGACGAATCCCAAGGGACTAAAGGAGGCCAGGTGTTCATCACTCACAATTTCTGTTTCCCTGAGTGTTTTTTTTCCTTTGGTGGGAGTGGGAGTAGTAAGGATTTGTTGGGGGTGAGAGGAGTGGAGAGCGGAACGGATTGAGTTCTGCTGGCGAGAAGAGTTCGCGTTGGTGGGGACCAGTGGGGATGATTGGGGATTTTTGTGGGAGACGGAGGGGGGGGGAGGAGTTTGAATGTTCTTTGGTTTTTGGCTCTGGAAGGAATCTCTTGTGTGCAGGGAGGGGATTCAAGGAAGGAGGAAGGAAGGGGAAGGAGCAGATGGAAGTGGGCAGGACAGAGAGAGACAAATAACTGCGCACGCCTCTCGTCATTTTTATCCTTCCCTCTCCCGAAAGGACGCCTTGTCCTCCCTGCCTCCCTCCCTCCATTGACAGGAGCGTGGGGCTATTTAAATGTCCGTCTCCTTCTGTCCTGCTCTCCGGAGAGAGATGACATTTCTGGAGGGATATCATATTTCCCACAAATGGAAGGGGTACGCAATTAATGCGTTATTTACTCGATTTTTGCCTTCTCCGATGGCATCCCTTGATAGCATTCATTGATTCCAGACGACGTTGCTCGGTCTCAACTTCCCGGTGAAAGTTTGGTCGCCTAAGCGTTTTCGTCCCGAAACGAGGGATAAGGGATAACTAGAGCAAAGGCTAATAACCGTGAGGCATTCAATTCAATGTATTTGCCATGCAGTGAGCTATGTTATTTTGCCGGAGAGCGGGATATGTCTCCATAGTCAACTCAGCCAGTAAGTTGTAGTTTAGCATTCATAAAGGATTATCAACCTTGAAAACATGAATACATCCACACTTCCCTCGGCATCCCCTCACACCGGCGTGGGGCAGGACATAAGTTAGCAGTAGGTTTAACTACTTCAGTGCACGTTCTCGAAAGTTAAGCTCTTCTAGGTGGCATACATAAGCATTACCAATCCTTGCTAATACCTCTTTAGCGTTAAGTTAGCAGTAGGTTAAACTACTTCAGTGCATATTCGCGAAAGTTAAACCGTGGGATCTTCTAGGTGGCATACGCAATTACGCATTACCAATCCTTACTTATACCTTTCGCAGTAACCTTGTGGGTATAACGTTAAAATGTTCATTCTAAAGATGGTTCTGGATCGATTTAAGTCAGGAGACTCCCCTTTCCATGCCACATTTTTTTATTATGTGAACAGTCATACTTTCCCCTTGCGAGGCCCACGAGTTTCGTACGCAAGTAATTTTGGTGAGTGATGGATTTGCGATGAATTTTCATCAAATGGGGTACAACAGTTAAGATGGGGCAAAAGTCCTACAATTTTAACAGCTCAATGAAACCCGGCGTGAAAAGAAAATTTCCTCACGTGAAATATTTATCTGCTCGCTTCTAATTGAAAAATAATCTTTGGATAACAGATTCGTAACTGAAATAGATCTATGACTCCTCTATTTGTTTTATTAATTTATTTAGGAAAGTGTTAAAAGTTGGTAGTTTTCCAGGTGGTAATATACATTCAGTTTAAGTTAATGAATAAGAAATTATGCCTGTAATAGAATTAGGAAGGATAGCTTATTTCACAATAATCGTGTTAGCCATAGTTAAGGTCAGCGCATGCGCAAAGGTTATTGCGGACAAATATTTACACCCAATTGATCACAACCAGAGGAAAGAAAAATAATGTCATTTTCGGGACAACAATTACTGCACCGCGATCATTTGAAGCGCATGAATGCCCGCGTAAATTAAACGGATGCACTAATTTGATTTTCAAGAAGTCCCCCCTCCCCATTCCGGATAACTGGGCGCGCTTTGCCACACACCAGTCCCTCCAGAGAGCCGGAATCCCGAACCAATTTCGGCTTTGATGGATTGCCAATGAGCCACCTAATTGCACCACATCCGCCCGACACCACTGAATCCTTCATTACGACACCACAGTGTCCGTTGCCGAATACCTACGAGGCATTCCGGTGTGGATGTAGGCGGGATGGTTTTGGAGGGACTCCGTGCCCGCCCCTCGTAATTCCTCTCTTCCCCCCCCTCAAGTGTCCATTTTTTTTCTTTCGCTTACCCGCGTAAACTATAACTGGTGTCGACCCCGTTATAACTGAAGTCAACATTGAGCCGTAGCGAGAAGTCCGCGAAGAGACCAGGGAGGGCCACTAAAGGTCAGAGCAGGATGGCGAGGCGGGAGGGGACTCGGGAGCTAGGGAAGCATGGGACCTAAGTTTATTTTTTTTGTCCAGAGTTATTAGTCTCGACGGAGGGATATATATGTATATATATATACATATATATATATATATATATATATATATATATATATATATATATATATATATATATATATATATATACGTATAATATATATATGCGTAAACGTGTATGAAGAGGACGCCCCCGGCCAGATTTGGTCTGCTGCTTTCCTTCACGACAGCCCCTGCCACTTCCCATCCCACCCAATCGCCAGAGTCCGCCCCCGTTCGCCTCCGAAAAAAAAACTCACAGATCCCCCGAACCAGACGATCCCCTCACACCCCCACCAAGCACACAAGCACACTTCCCCTCCACAGAGTATCCCCATTTTCGTGCCCATCTTCTCTTCCCCCCACACCCCCCAACACCCTTCCCCCCCCATTGCTAGACACCTCGAAAAAAAGTCGAGAGAGCCTTTCACGCGGACAAAAAATTATAGGGTTCTCTTGAAGGGGAGCAAAGGGGGGAGTGGGAGGCGGGGGTGGGTGGAGAAGGTTTTCGGAGAGGGATGGGAGAGGGCTAAAGGTTCAGGTGGTGTGGTGGGGGAGGGTTTTTAAGAGTAAAAGGAGGAGTTGGGGTGGAAGAAGGGATAGTGGGGGTGGATCGCGAGGGGTACAGAATACCAAGAGTGTCGGATAGCAGCACATCGATGGGGGCGTGCGTGTGTTTTGTGGTGTCGCCGCCCGAGTTTCGGGTGGCACCACCTGTCCCCATTCTTGTCCGCGACGGTGTGTGTGTGTGTGTTGGGTCGAAGAGGAGGGGGACCCTTTGCCAGAACGCCCCTCGCTCCTCCATGGTATTCTTCGTCTTCTTGTCCCTACAGGACCTCTCTCCATCCCCGTTCCGACCGACCCTTCTCCCTCCCACCCACCCCCAACCCCGACAACTCCTTGTATCACGCATTCCCGGGATCCCACTCCCACCCCTCCTCTCCCCCCCCTCCCCATCCCCTCCTCGTACATATTTACTTGAGCGAAAAGGAGAAGAGAGGTCGTCCGATAACGTCCCAATATAGACGTCCTCGGGTGTGGGACGAGATTGAGATATCACCCATTTGCCGCCGTTTGCTTGCTGCTCCTGCTTATCCATTGGGGGTGAGATTAGGAGGTTTTTGGTGTAAGGGCAAAAAGTCTGATTGTATCAAGTGTTGAAGGGGTTGCCCCTCTAGCTCACACTCAAAAGCAGTGGACTCGCTCTCTCTCTCTCTCTTTCTCCCCTTACTCATATTAATCCCCATTAGAGCTATTGTGGTCCCGGGGTTTTTGACGATCACCTGGTTAGTTCCCCCTCGTTATTTTTCAGCCTTCAAAAAAGGATCCAGAATTGGGCTAAACGGCTGGATTTTCCTTATCGGATCGATTGAGTAGGTAAGGAAAGTTTCCGGCCGAAACACACGCCCAGCTAATATATTTTCTTTTGTGTTTTTTGGATGATGGACGATATTCCTCGGTATGTTCTTTTTTGCTGTGGTTTCAGTTCGGGCTCGCGATGGTTGTACACGACTAGTTTGAGCTCCAGGGGTGAAACGAGGAAGTTGAGGCGTAGGCAAGCCCTCGAACTCCGTGTGCATTGCATTGAAAACCAAATATCATCACCTCATTGATTGTTGGACAAGTTTCAACTACAGCGAGGTAACTACTAGGCAGCTAGGTATCTAATTCGCTCAATACGATATATAGTATACGCCCATCGCAGAGGAATTCAATGAATTTTGGGGATTATTATACGAGTTTACTATATTCCATTCCGTTGCAGATTTTTTCGGGCCCTTTGTCGTCTTTAAATGGTAATTCTCAATAGCTAGTTTGGCAGCTCTAATTGGCTTACAAATGTACCACATGAATGCTTATTTAACATTATTGCGACTAGAGTTTTAATTATTTCTTTTGCTGTTATTTTCAATTCATTTTTTTACTAATTAGTTTTTTCACAGTTCTTGAATTTTAATTATGCACCCATTAGCAAATTACGAAGATCACTAGTAATTGCTGAGTAGGGAGTAGTTGTAAAAATAGCATTGTGGAACTAATGGAGTCGGGTGCGGATTCTTGAAAGAGTTTAACACTATTTGAAAAACTACTGAATACTATACTTACTATAGAGAAGCACTATGCGCTTCTGCGAGGTTGTATAATATAACAATATTATTAACAACATAAACACCATTGTGTTTCCCTAGTTTTTACGTTATTTTTCTTCCTCCTTTATTTTCCATCTGTTGCTTTCTTTTCACTCTAGGGTTTTATTCCCTGCCATTTTCGGTTTAAATAACACCATCAGGCCATTCAGTATTTTTTCACTTCATATTCTCGAATGTTGGCATTGCTTTGCTCTAATACCTAAGTGAGTGAGTGTATTATTCCCCCCGAGTAGTCCCCTTGCGTCTGGTTTCATTTCTTCGGAAACTTTTTCGGTCTCCAGAGCCGGTCCCTGGCGAGGGAAAAACTTCCCGTAGACCACTTCGAGAGGAAATACACACGCAGTGTTTGACTGCGTGGTGTGTATTTGTAAGTTACCGCATACGGTCCCTAGCAATAGGATTAATTTCCTTTTAAACCTATTCGGGAAATACCCGCGAGTAGACGTGATCCTACTAATATTTTGAATGTGTGTCTGATATCTGGCGAGGGATTTACTTTCCCCGCGAATCACCTCAAAAATCTCAATTTCGCTCCCCCCGCCACTTTTTTACCGTCACAGTGGTGTGAAAACCTTTTATTTCTTAAGGAAATATAGTTTAATATAATCAGTCTTAAAAAGGGGCCGTAAGAAGCTTAGTATGTCCTTTCCATTAAGGTAACAACGTTGGCTCTATTTCATGGAAGTGATATTTCCTTTCCCCGTTTAATCAGCTTGAGAAATGTCATAATTTATTTAAAATATTCGAAAAATCAGGAGAACCGAAGATAAACTAAAGCTAATTGATATGAAACATGAAAAAGCTATTACTAATCTATGGGCAGTGGAGAAGAAAAATTTACCAATTATTTACGTTACATTTACTAAAAATTGAGAAAATAGTGTTTGTCAAAGGACAAATGCAATTCCGTCCTGTCGGGACTATAGAATAGACTCATATGATATTCAGGCGTGACCCGTTTACCCAGCATTTTCCCGAATTGGGTCCGTTCGTGTGATGCTCATATCTCTGAAGGTTTGCCTGTAGAATACGTGCTACTATCAATGTTTGTAGTGGCAAAACTGGGTAAATGGTAATAATTTTGATTTTGGGGTCTACAATGGTCTTGGGTATACGGGTATTTTAATTCATATTGGCAGTCCCTGTACCTTCCATGTCTGAGGAGGGATTCGAGCCCGCTCTATGTGAGTTTTCCGGCAAGTTCTTCACTCGCCCGGCTCACCCGAATCGGCTTTCGAATGTACTTTCAAGGTATTACCTAAAGGACTGTGTACTCTGGACACTCGTAATTTTGTATCAGGAGACAGATTAACAAATTGAACCATGAAGTAAAAAACTATAGATAATTTTTATCGAGATGGAATTTCACTGCGCAAATAAAGGCGATAAACCGCGGTGAATTGTCGCCAACGGCAGCGCACCTTGGGCCAAAATTTATTTTCATGTGATCGACACTTCTTCATCCACGTTCGCAACCGAAGTTAAATCGTTGTGAAAAACAACCAGAACTTTACTCCCGCATTTAATTTAAGAAAATTAATGGCAGTTATATCAAAAGGTCGAATTTTTTTACAGTTTTAGTTTTAGCCGCGCGAACAATATTTTCACAACTTTTCGAAGAAACTAGGATCGGCGCTATCTTCCCGAATGGACATACTTACGTAGGCCTACGCTTTCCGCCAAAGAAGAGGAGAGTCGCATTTGTGATCCTCTGTTCGGATTCTGATGGCACTTTCCAACCCGTAATGGCTTTATATCTAAACAGCCAGACTTTTAAAAGCAAAGACGGAAGATTTTTCACCTGCATGCTAATTAATGCTATTTAATTCCGCGAGGGGAGTTTAAATATACAAAAAGTCTACGGAATTATTTTTTTTACATTCATAGCTAAAATAAATGGTACAAAATTTGGTAAAAAATGTTATTTTAACAATCGAAAACTTCTTCAATTCTCCTCATCGAACAATTTATCAATATTTATTTTGTTTATACTTTTCCGACTGCAGATCAAGTCTTGGATATTTCCTGTGCTAATCATTAAAAATGCCTGAAGAAAACATAATTGAGAAATTAATTTATTTTTTTCATCTATACATATATCCCAATAAATATTTCTTTCGAATAAAATTATCGAGGTAGCATAAAATTAATAAACTAAACATGAAAATCAGCAAACTTTATTGCAAATTTTTCAGTAAGATGAGCAGTTTCGCATGGTTCCAATTTCATACTTATATTTCTATCCAAATCACCAGAAGTACTGCATGCAGTTTTCGAGTCAATTTACCAAATTTTCAGTCTTTTCGTGTGTAATTATAAATCCTATTGCGTACAAGAAACTATTGACTTCAGCATTCCCGTAGCCTTTATGGTAAGAACCACCCTGTATGCAAAATTTCAACTTCGCGGGTTATATGGGATCTGGGATTTTTCACCACGACAAAGAATATCGGGATTGGTAGAACATAGAATATTGCTAAAACACTGTTTACAAAGCTTCAGAAATTTAATAGGCACCGTTGTACGCGCCAGATAAGGGGCAGCATTCCTAAATTACGAATGTCATTCCAATTCGAAAGACATTAATTAGTTTTCAGAGATATTCCCATTCCCCGGAAATGTGCACTTCAAGTGAAATTCTCTATTCAGTGGACTGGATTTGATTTCCCGTTGTCTTTCTTTTCAGATGGCACCTCCCGAGTTTTTCTTCGCCTCGACACTTCTGCCTAATTCCTCCACGTCATTATTTAATCGCACGTCCACAGGGAAAAGGGGGGGGGGTTTGAAAAGGACTCCAGTCCTCATGCAACTATCAAAATTGTCACGTGGTCACCATTTTGCACTACTCCACGCACGTTTTTTTACCTTATGTCGAGTTGAGAGTTTTCTATGTCAAACCTTGGCGGGGTGCTGCGGCCCACGCAAGAGGAGCCAGCTCCACAAGTGAACCCTTTCCCGAACACTCCCCTCCTTGAATGCGGGCCGCTCATCTATTCGTCCCGGGAGGCGGTGGAATGTCGGTACAATGGCGTAAACCTTAGAACTAATCGGAACAGTTATTAATTTCGGATGCGGGCTCGCCAAGCGCTAAACTACTTTTCATTTGCGCTTAAAACCGCGTTATTTGGCATCCCTTTCCGTTAGATATGTTCTCCCATCTCTCCTTTCCTTCCCTCATCATCTCAAATCCTCCCTCCCCCCATACCACACGCACACACACTCGCCCCCACCCTCCTGTCCCCCACTGAATAATCCACGAGGGCGTGTGTCGATGTTTTGAAATGTGCGATATTTTCAACGCGATATTAAACATAGTAAATTTTCTATCATCCGTGTGCAATTTATCCGTTTTGCGGATTATCCTATACTATTCTACCGCCCTGGAACTTAAAATTTTCAATGAAATTATCACCGTAAAGATATTTAAATGATTTGAAACTTCGACTTACCTTCTACAAAATTTCAAGATTGAAATAACAGGGCTTTCTTTAAAGTTTTTCATTTCGCAAAACCAAAAGTTGTCTACAGTATTTAATGTTATAATAAAAACATTTGTGTACTATTTCTATTTTTCCATATTCCTTTCCCTTGCATTCATTAGGCCCCAGAAATACATTCCAGTATTAGCACAATACATGCTGAAATAGAGAGTCCATTTATTCCAGTGCATTAGGTACACATTAACTTAATTGAGCATTACAATTATTTCTAGTATGATGGAAACTACTGATTCCAGGTGCGTAGAGACGTATGCTACTTTATAAAAAGTGTCATTAAATCCATTTGAGAGTTTATTGGGAACTAATTCTGTGAACCCACCTGTGGTAAATGAAAACAGTAATCCTAATCCTAGGAGCACCCATAGGATTTGCTTCATCTAAGTTGTTTTTCATATATTGCGGTTAATCAGATGCATTTTCAAAGTTAATGGGATAACAATGATTACAGCAGCTGGATAAAAGCATGTCTTGTATATAGATCAGTCATTAATGTTTATTTGTGCATGCACATTTAAAAGTAAAGAGGGAAGATACACTTGAAACTCACGAAGGTTTTGGGGACTCGAGGCGGCGATTTCTTAAGCAAAAGAAGACTCTCATCAAGGTTTGTGAGTTTCACCTACAGCTTTCCCCTTCATTTTCATACCATCTACTACAAGTAAAATTGGCCTTGGAGTATTTCATAGGTATATAAATTTATATGTATATATATAAATATATATTATAATATATTTTTATGCATACACATCCATATATGTTCATATATTTATTTTTTTATATTTATATTTCGGGTCGCGGTAGTCCAGGGGTAGAGCGTTGGACTACGGACCAAAGGGCCCGGGTTCGATTCCCTGGCAAGCCTCTCTGGGGACCTGCTCCACCCAAGCTATGTGATTTTTCGGGTACCAGATCTTCCTGGGAAACCATAACCCGCCCATAGAAAGGAACTGCCCCCCCCCCCACCCTGATGTGTGAATTTTCACACGCCGTATAGGGCTTATTACTGGGTGAACTCTTCCTTTACCAAACCGACCTCCGGGTTGATTACTGTGTTTATGGTTTATATATATACATGAATATATACAGGTGTGCATTTATATAATTGTATTACATATACAGACACACACTCAAACACAGAAACCTGCCAAAAGGTGAGAACATATTTACCGTGAAATAGGTGTGGGGAAAAGGAAACACCCATAAAGGTCGAACACAGGGTTAGCGGGGAAGGTGAAGCAAGCGGGAAAAAATTTCCTCGACCAAGACTTGAACCACGTCTTACGACAAAATGAGCAGCACTGACATAGTCTAGCTAACATTTAGCCATGTTCAAACATATAACAAGATGCGATTCTTCGGACTCTCGCGAATCTTCTCTGAATATTTTCCACTATCTGAATGAGCGTTTTCTCCCTCGCATCCCTAATACTTGCTTTTATTTCGAATGTGGCCAAACTTACGCGGTGCAACACCGATTGGATGCCAGTTTAACGTCCAAGTCTTTATTAAAAAGAGACGTTTCAGGCGTGATATGGTGGGATATCATGATTATTTAAAAAATGGCAATTTTCCACAAAATGAAATTTAATACGACCGGTTTCAATGTAATAACATCATCATCAGGTCCTGATGATAATGATGATAATTACAGATACAGAAACCGGTCGTATTAAATTTTATTTTGTGGAAAATTGCCAATTTTTAATAAAATCCAAGTATTTTACCTACAACTAGATGTATGATTCGGTCCTATTCATTTTATAATATACGGATTATTTTTCTTACCTTTTATTCCAAAACTTCATTGCTGTCGATTTTCTAATATTTGATTCCCACCCCCATTTGATTCCCGTACATTTATTTATTTATTCAGTATTAGTCCGAAAACAGCACATTTTAGCCTTTATATCGAACTATTAACAACGGTAACAATGGTCACATTCACAAACACCCAAGCCCTAGGTGGAGGTGTGCATAGGTGTACGCCTTATGGGTTCATCCGTCGGAGAAATATTATATTTAATATATCGACTTTAAGTGCATCGATGTGTTTACGGGCGTACCCATCTCCAGCTTCATAATGTCCTTCTCCGCCCCGACTTCATCTCCCTTTTCTTAACTCACCCCCCGCCCCGCCCATCTCATCTCCATTGTAGGGAACTTTTTTATAAGTTGCTACGGCGCCAAATAAAGAGGCTAATCAATCAATCTGTTCCTTTGCCGCCCAGACACACACCCCCTTCCCCCAGCATCCCCCTCAACTCTGGAGACCACCACCACCGCCCCCTTCCACCCCCCGTTCTAACTATTTCATCTCAGCCATCATTCCACCTCCCTCCTCTCCTCCCCCGCCTCCCCCAAATACCTCTCTGCCTCCTCGATCTATGATTTCCTCCAAACCCCCACCTTCGCCTCGACACACCAATCCCCTCCTTTCGCCTTAATCGCATGTTCCACCACCCCACCCTTCTTCTGCCACTCCAACCCCCTCCCCAGCCCGGTTTCGCGCGTTCCCTCCCCCCCCCTCTCCGCCCCCCCCCCGTCCCTCCCCCCTCGATTCTCCCCTAGATGCACCGTTTCCACGGCGTCGTCTTTGATCCGACGTTTATTCGAGATGGAAAGTTCTTCTTCTTCGGTGTGCCCTTGAATCATTGATTCATTTCTTTAAATTGGTCGTTACCTCTAGAGTAAAACAGATGACAGGGATGTATGTACGAGGCCAGATTATGGAGGCGATGAAACAATTCACGTGTTGGACAGGATTTCGAACGAAAACGGGCGCAGTTGTGAACAAAAATCGTGCAATTGAATGATATAAGGAAATTGTAATGACTTAAATTATGTTAATGGGCTATAAATATTTGGTTCTTAAAAGATTTAAATGTTTTGTAGTTAATATACCGGGTTCCGGTACGAGTTAGAAATCCTAAACCCTCCCATTTTCGTAAAATACAATTAGGGTGTTAGAAAATCAGTAAGAAAACCATCACATTTTTATTTGTTAAATAAATAATTAAAGGAGTGCAATGGTCATTTAATGTGTCGAGGGAAATCTATAAATAGTAAATTTGGAAATATTAATAATAAGAAAGGCGTAGGCGTGCTATTTCTTTTGGTCCCTGAGGATGTTGATGAAATAAGGCGGCTCGGTCTTTTCTGGCGCGAGAACGCAGTGTACGGATAAGCCGTTTCTTTTGCCCGTTATTGCACTAAGAAAATAACATAAGCTTGGGACACCGAAATAAATGTTAGGAAATGATTTAAACTCCTTTTTCTTATGATTCCACCACACTAATCGGTATGAAGGTTTATAAACGAGCTTTCAAACATCGGTTTTTGTCGATATCATTTTTGTAAGTACGGCAACGTAAGGAATCTCATCCGGTGCTCTCTCTATATTGAAATTTCAACAGTGCAGGTATACTCTGGATGACAGGCTATATTATAATGCTACCAAATGAGATTATTTCAACCTTGTCCACGTATTTCAAGCAGATCTTTAGCATAATATATATTGGTATTCTTTTTGAATCTATAATTTACGATTTGGCTTACATATAATATCTGATATTTTCTCATAACACCAGCAAAGTAATTAAGAGGTGAGCGTTGGCTAAATCAAAAATATAATATACTCCTATTAGTAAATGTCAACCGTTATACTCTCCGAAAATGTTTTCCTATCTCTAAGGATAACCAGGAATAAACAAGAATTTCCTTGTTTGCATTTCCTATTATCAATCTGAATCAATCTTAATACGTTCTACGATTTGAATTATCATAAATATCATCTGATTATTTAGCGTACAAGTAAATGTCTTGCTTAAAGTTACGGTTTTTTTTATTATTTCTTATGCATAAATTATCATGTTATTTACATAATTCATGCAGATTAATGTTACGTTGCATAGCAAAGGAACAGGGAACACAAAAATGACGAATGTAGGGTATGGTGGGGAAGATGGAATTTATTACTTGTTGTTTGCGGTGTAATTGAAGGGTATATTTCGCAGTCTAACACGTATTAACTGTCAGGGCGTATCAGATGAGTTTCTTGAAAATACATGTTTTATTTAAAATGCTGCATTTTTTTGTTTAGTGTCTTACGTTACAAATGGAATGCAATTTATTTTTTAAAATGTTGGATTTGTCAGTTTAACATTTATCAATAAGCACGTTTCAAATTAAATTTAGCTCCTGCAAACGTCATTAACAATTGAAGTACGTTTCAGATGTTAGCGCCCTTAATTTCCGCCCTCTCCAAGATTGACTCCGTCTCCTTTTATTGGAGCATGCGGCGACGGAGAAAACACTTGAAGTGGTAACTGAATCTGAGGTTTTCACCGTTGAATTAACTTCTGTATAAGACGGCCTAACTCCTTAGACATTCCCATGAAACGCTACCATCTATTTTCATCACAAAAGAAGGTTATTTTGAAATGACAAACGCCAATCAGTCTAGTATATACTTGGCACACTCAACTCCTATTAAAAAGAAGCTAACACGTGAACGTAAAAAATAGTTTGAAGAGGTGGATGTTTATTTTCTCCGAAAATAGGAAACACAAAACCAAATATTCTGTTTCGTATCTCGTTTGAATTGGTAGACTAAAAATATTGAAGTCACAGCACATGTTTAAGTTCCCATTTATATTCACTCAGTATTCACATCATTTAATTATGCATGCATGCGAAATGGCTCCTTTAATGATGGAAATATTATTTCCGCTATTGTTTATTGACCAAATGGATTCCATAGAGTGGGGGGGGCATTGTGGTAGTGGTTTTTTATGGAAGGCGACCGACAACTAAGGTCATTTGCACCATTAGGGATGGATGGGAAAGGAAGGGTGGAGAGAAACCCGGCGTCGGCATTAGCCTACTCTTGTAGCGAAAAAATATTTTTCATGCCCATCAGAAATGAACGCTTTATTATTCTGGAATCTGTATGCATAGCAATTAGCATGGTTACTCGAGGAAAATGTGTTCAAGGTGAGCTATATAAGGTGTAATCAAAAAAAGACCGGACTAAATTTATTCTGCGCAAACCGTTCAACGGATCGAAACGAGACACATTGCTTCATCTAGCGACATATCTGACGACTAAAACGAGAGGTGTTTCGTTTGTTTACGTCGAATCGTTACGCAACAGCAGCGGTACGTGTCTTAACCTGTTCGTCGCCGCGTGCAACGGCAGTAATGAAGGAGATAGAGGACGCCGGCTCACACGGCGCTGATCGTGACAAGAGTTTTTCGCCAGAACCGGAACTTCCTTAATCCTGCAGCCACCCTACTCTCCAGACGTGGCTCCATTGGAGTTTTTTTTGTTTTCAAAGTTAAAATCAACCTTGAAAGGGCACCGATTCGACTCCATTGCGGATATTAAAACTAATGGTACTTCGGACCTGAAGAGGAATCTAAGGCGGCTTACCAGGCAGGGTTCGAGAGCTGGAAGAAACGTTGGCGAAGGTGTGTCGTCAGCCAAGGCATGTACTTGGAGGGCGAAAAGTTCGATTAAGCTGTATCCATTGAAATAAACAAGTTGTAAAATCAGTCCTGTCTTTTTTTGGTCACACCTTGTATAAGGGCAACCGAGTAATATTCTTTTAAGGAATGTCTGTACTGCCTGAATATGTGGCAAACCCAGAGGAGACAGGAAAATTTTACTGTGGTCCCAGAGAGCGTGGAACGATTCAACTCTTAATTAGAAGACATGAAAATCTATGCTATTTGGGAATTGTAAATAAATATACGAAAACACAATTTACGTTAACACAAATCAACAAATCTTTTTACAATGAGGGGCTAAATAAAATTTACGTGGAAATGTTTTTAAATTTGTTCTGAAAAACCTGAAATAACATATTAATATATTTGGTATTATATTAACATTTTGGAATAATTTTGTATCCCGATGATTTTAGTCTTACCGTATCACCCATTCAATTTATTATCTTCTCCTAAAATTTCCATTGGGCAGCAAATCAGTCATTTCCGTGGGACATACATGTATGTGCATCCAAAAATGGATCCTCTTTAGGATATACTCGAGCGGAATCACATCCATCTTTTACCATTTCATCTTGATTCCCAGGCTCCCATGGGATCGTTTCGAGCCACGTGTTTGAGAAAAAATAAATAAATAAATGAAGTGGCTCGTTTGGACACGAGTCTTCGGTCCGTGACAAAGTCGCATCTCTTCGGTCTCGTCTCTATTTCCATCCCAATCTATTCCACCCCGTCACGCTGCCTCCCTCCCACCACCCCATCATCCCACTTCCATTTTTGAAACGGGCCGTCTATCTCGACCCCCCTCCCCTCCTCGCCTCGCCTCCCCTCTTTTGAATACCTGAGGATGCCTTCCCGTACGATTTGAGGTCTCTTTTCAATGTGAAAGGTCTGGTTGTTCCGTCGTTCCTTACCTCCTCCCTCGCCCTCAGTGAGGTACTAATGAGCGCCGAGCTTCTTACGTAGCTATTGTGATGGTGGGTGAACTCGTATTCTGTGTGGAAGTATTTGAAACCTTATTTCACTTGACGCGGCATGCACCTGGTTGAAATAGCCAACGACCAACCATAGCGTATCATTTTTTTGAGAGTTCGATGACGCCTGTCGTCTAATTAATGCGTGGCGTAATTATTCCATCTAAGGAATTAGGTACTAGACCATTTTTATGTTCTGGAACTAAGTTGGCGAATCACAAGAAAATCTCATATTAGGCGTGGATGAATCCCATAACAGTTGATTTACTCAAGTCCACCAGGAGTACACGAGCATTAATTTATTTCTCGACTCTATATTCGACTTACACAATGTTCCTTTTCAGCCGGAATCCAAAAAAAAAAATCCTTATCTATAAGTGAAAACCTGGGCCGAAAAATGATAAGGTTTCTTTTGAATTTTTTAAATATATTTTGTTCATGAAATCAAGTACCACGAAAGTAAAACTATTGAGTTCATCGAGGAACCTTTTCTTAGAGCAACAAAGTGATTTGCATTTCCTTCTGATGCCCTCATGTAGAGCCCAATCACAAAAACAGTTACGCTACAGGAATGAACAATTTTCCATCATTCTCAGGGTATGGAGAATCAAGTAGTATATTAAGTTTCAGTGTATTTTAGAGGGATTGGACAGGTACGAGTAGATTTCCAAGCGGACCCGATGAAGTGGTTCCCCAGGACACTGCACCCAATTAAGTTTTGTTATTAGGAGGTAAAATATTTTTCCGCGAACTAATTCGTGAACATGCCATAATGTTCATGAAGATGGACGCCTGGCGGTTTGTGATCGACTTCCTAGGGTGACTGATTCACATTTGACTTTTACGAACACTTAAACCGCAATTTTGAGAAGAAGAATAGGCTGATCAAAAGCTGATATATATTACGCTGGCCTGCGCAATTGCTTCCGATGTTGAAGGCTGTGAGTTAATATTTAAGGAAAAGAAAGAGCTAAATATGGCCATCCAACATGGTATCATGAACCAAGTATGATCTGCAACTGATGGCCACTTGAGGCCAAAAAGGGGACAACAAAAGAGAATTACCCCTTAAAATATTTTATATTATTTTGAGAAACAAAATGTATCATCCTGCAGAGAATATATACCAGTAAAAACTGTGGAATAAAAATCTTTCCAGTTTTTCTTCGTCTTTCAGATGCCATTGCGTTATACAAAATGATGTTATGTTATTTAAGAATATCACTTATTTGGTGTAATTATTATTAATTACCTTTTAGATCTTCATACGCTTTATTGTAGACAAGATAGATCATTTCGACGTTTATCCATCTAATATTATTAGTTATCAGCTCAGTTGTATTTAATACAATTATAACCTAATAAGTTAAAGAATGTGCGTTGCTGCAGCCATTTGAGATAAAAGGGATAATTTTCTTGGCCGCAGGCAGGCAGGTCATCTTCATCGAGCCAAACTTATTTGAAGAGAGACTCCTTTTGTGCGTAAGGGACCCCACAGAGAACGAAAAGTTGATCTTTTGTGTTCTCTACAGTGTAGGACAATCTTTTATGGGAGCAGAATCATTTTTCTCAATTCTGTTGTTTTGAAGTCAATCTTAATTCCATCACGTTCCAGGTATTTCCGCATGGACTGTTCCACGCACAAGTAAGGCTATGCACGATTCCACTATCCGTGTTAACTGCGTGAGTGATTTAATTGGCACACATCATATTTACCAAACACCCAGTCTTCTCAACTTTTTAAAGAAAGAGGATCCACGAATCCCTTATGCCAGTCGTAACGTTTCAAAGGAAAGTGGTAATTTCATTTATCACTAGCAAACGACTTCTTTCATCACGAGTTCTGCTACCATTCTCTTGTAGTCAGTGTGATTCTGACTTGTAAATGCGTTCATATACCCTGTTTTAATCGAATTTGACACCTAATATATATATATATATATATATATATATATATATATATATATATATATATATATATATATATATATATATATATATATATATATATACATATATTAAGGTGGGACAATACTTTTATTTATACATATATACAGGGTTCGTCCGGAAAATAAGTGTACTGAGCTCAGGAAAAAAAATTTATTACACTTTTACATATCTTAAGCTAATATTCCTCAAAATAGGACCCTTGTGAGTCGATACACTTGTTCCAGCGGCGTTCCCATTCCTGGAACGCTCCCGCGAAGGCATCATCGGGAACCTCTCGAAGACTCGTCGTCGACCTCTTCTCTGCCCTCCACGAACATCTTGTGCCACCGAAAGATCATGTTTCTGGACATGGCTGACTCCCCGTAAGCTTGGTTAATCATACCGACAGTTTCGGTAGACGATTTCCCAAGCTTTACCGCAAATTTGATGGAATAACGCTGCTCCAAAAACTTCGGCATCGCGTTCCGTGACGTGGGTCGAAGCGTGGAGGTTCGCGTTAACAGAGCTCCTCACTACACCACAGCTCAGAGCCGACTGCCTTTTTCAGCGTCGCTTGTCAACATACCCCCCTCCAATCGCAGCCCGTCAGAGCGGTGCTGGGCGCGCCTGGAGCGGCGCGCCCAGCCCAGGAGTCAGTACACTTATTTTCCGGACGAACCCTGTATATATAAAAGTATTGTCCCACCTTATTTGTCGGTATAAATTTTTGTTTAATATTATAATATTAATATGAAAACTTACTAAACGTAAATATTGTTAAAGATATGCAATTGAAACAATGAAAAGAATGTAAATGAGTAAACTCTTTCTGTCAGAGAGATATGTTGTGAGCGGAACAGGTGATGGCCGTCTGTCTTATTCTGAGGACGTCTTAACGGATATAGATGTGTCCCATCTTGCACCTCTTCCGGGCTTTGAATCTCCAATAGTCGTAGAATTTTAAGCACCGAATGTGTCTGGCATTCGATCTCAATTTACCCCACCACTTCCATTATAAATAAAATCGTGGACTCTGTTGGCATAAAATGTGTGTATCCAGCTAGCAGACGACGCATCGCGAAGTTCCCCAGCAGCCTCAACAGGAGCCGTTACTCATACTTAGTGAAAGAACTAGGTGAAAGTGAGTGGAGGCCTTTCATGAAATGAGTAATGTAATCGATAGCGAATGCTTCAATCATAACAGAACGAGTGCACAAATGCGGAAGTTTGTTATTAGATATCGCACGTGTTTTCATGTCTTAAAAATCATTACGAAAAATATTTCCGTTTCTCTTTAGGAGCGTTTTTTTTTCCGAGGTTCCGCTTGTCGTTTTCATTTAAGCTGAAAATGAGCACGTCATTTCATACTGATATGGTTTACATAGATTCTCTAAATACCATAGAAATGATTTCTCTGGTTACACAATAAAAGTACATTTTACTCAGTACGGAAAGTGTTCAGCTTCCCTCCGCACCTCCTTGATTTTTATGTCTTGAGCTTAGACGCTTGAAGAAAAACTGGAGTGATGAAATTTTCCTTTCAGATTCCGATGTTCAAGCAGGCTGGTGGCAAGCAAGATTCCTGTCCGATGGTGGGAGACAACAGGACGCATTTAATGGTAATGTGAATTTTACAGTTATTAATATAATCAATTCTGCCAATTATACCATATCTGACACGGCGTCGAGTTTTTAACTTTCATTGCGACCCGAGCTTTCATCCACACACATTTTAGGCATTGTGCCGTTCTTCCATGTCGAACTAGGAGTCCTGTAGCAAGCTAATTGGAGGTGACATCACTGTCGAGAATGGTCAGTATAATCAGTTTTTAAAAGTATGGAATATTATATATGGTCATTAACCATGCCAATCCTCACAAAGTGACTAAGATCAGTCTCATTCAGTCTGCCGTAGTGCCATTTATGATCATTAGGATGGTTTCTCCTCGGTCTAATAAGTTTAAGTCCTCCACTTTCTTCACTGTGGCAGCATCGTCCATGAGTGATTGTCTCCCACTTCTGGGAAAGCAACGCCTTATGATGCCACACACTGGCGAAACCATGGTCGTCAATGAATATAAATTGTGGAATCGCTTTTTTTCTGTTATATATGGAGATACTAAATGGAAAAATTCCACAGAGTTAAGGCGTTAACAGTGTCAAACATCATTCAAGATGTAGAACAATGGCTTTTGTCGATTTTTTTGACCTGAGGTCTATAATTCTGGCCTTAGAAAGGTCAAGAAACCTTGGGAAAAATGTATAATTCTGGACGGTGACTACGCAGAGAAGTGTTAAGAATAACAAACAAAATGTGTTTCTATTTCGATTATTTTTCAGCGATTCTTAAATTTTTTAGAAATTTCCTCTCACAAAAAAACCTTCAGAATAGATTTTCCGAGAAATGATGTCGCTGTCCCATTTTGAACCTGGGTCCGGCAGGCATGGAAAACCAGTACACCTGATACCAACGGAAATTCAATCCACTGATTCCTTCCTCTCCTTTATTAATGTGGCCTTCAAAAATGGCTCGCCCAGTGATTATGGAAATGATGTAGAAAACATTCCTTGAACTATTTCAATTCGAGAGTCGTCATCTAGCAATCGTGCGTGTTGTCATTAATAAGGTCCCCAAACTTATGCCATTAGCAAGAGTAGGAAACTGCATTTAGGACGAGAGAGAAATTAGCTAGGTAGCTGTGAATGGGGAAAGTACGTCTTTGGCTTTAGTCTGCCTTCAAAGTAAGATGCCGCAGGACTCCACAGTTCATTGTCTTCCCTGACGGACGGTTCATTGCAAATCCACAGCCGAGGTATCTTCCAGACAACAGCCAAGTTGGGCTTGGAATACCACCGAAAAATCCAGCCACCTCCTGGAACCGCACCTGTGTCTTGTAGAACTCGGGTTATTAAAATCTAGATTCGAGAAAATGTATTCATCCAGCGTCACATATATGGCAAGGCGTTTTTTCCTTCGCCCCAACCCTTTTGACGTGGTGCGAGCGAGTCCCCCGCACTCCTCTCGCCCGCCTTCCCCCCCTCCGGCACCATGCCACGGACTACAAAACCCCTTCATCTCCATTCCCTCCCCTCCCTTCCGCCCCTCTTTCTCGCGTCCCCCGCACCACCGCTTCCGCCCGCATTCCCCGTCGCCTCTTTCCCCTTCCCCCACATCCATCTTCAATCTTTTCCTCCTCCGTCCTTTCCCCTGGAGTCACCCGCACCCACCCCTTAGTCCACCACCTCAACAACCAGACCAACACCCTCCACGCCGGGTGGTTGCTCCGGTGCATCGATGTTCGTTTTCTCCAAGACGCATCGTCCCTTCGGCATGGACGGGCATCGAGAGACTGGATGCATTCGATGCTTTTCTGGTTAGTGTGCGTCTTCAAATCTATTAAAGCGATGGTTGCAGGGTTGGCCTTATTCAACGGCCCGTATTTATTTGACCGTAAAACTTAAGTTTCGATATTAAATCCGATGACCTGAACGACCGCTCTTACGGCGCTGACACTCTCTTCGACCGCGCCTGTATGTCTGAATTGTACGCGTACTCGAATGTGTAAAAGTGGAAATTACTCATGTTCCTTTTAATCTTCGTTAAATGGTTAGACGTTTATCGTGTAGTTTTCAATGAATTAAATGTAGGCACAAATCAATTTTAGAATGGGGTTTCAAAGAAAAGTGTTCTAGTACCTAGGACGGATAACGCATTGAGTTCTGGCCGTCAGATATTTACAGCTAATTCATTTATGATGCGGAAAGACACGGGACGTGGCGGTTGCGTTTTTTCCCTACGGTCTCAATGTGTATTGATATTTATAGGCACCGGTGAAAGGAACACGAAACCGTAAATAGACTGCTGTCTATGTAAACCGCATGCAGAAAAGACGACGTCAAATTTGGAAGCGGTATTCGAACCCTCGCACTTAATATCAGTCCGGGAGTGAATAACCGAGCAAGCAAACTCAGCAGGTTGTGCAGCTGTCGATATGCATGCGTGCGTGTATAGTAAGTATATGGTAGCTGCCTCGGAGCCTAAGTTCAACTTTACTTTGGGGAGGGCAGTGTTCCCGATATGCGGTGTGGGCGGATCATGAGCATCGATTTCGATAACTTCCGATGTTAACACAGAGCGGCCCTTTCCATCCACTCCCTCCGCCTCTCTCACCTCTCGCCCTTCACATCCCCTTAAACCTCTCCCCCCCCCCTCTTTCCCCTCCCCCCCACACCCTTGCCTCGTATCCTCAGTCCCTCCTCCATCTCCTCCCACGTCTTCCATTCGCCCCCTCCCCTCATCCGCCGCCACCCCTTTTAAAAAATCCTCATTCCCTCCGACCCTCTCCGCACCCCCGCCTCCGCTCCCCCTCATAACCGTCTCCCTTCCCCCTCCCCCGCCTCCACCATATATACACCCTCGCCGCAACGCCCGCAATCTTTCCCCGTCAGTTTCTTCCGCCATCCTTCCTCATCCTCCATCTCTTTCCCCTTCCTCCTTTTAGTTCCCTCCCATTGTAGTCCTCCCTTTCTCTTTCGGCCCACCATTTTTTTAGTTCATGAGATTTGCATCATCTTTTACCCCTCTGCCATTCGTCTCCACCAACGACCAGCGTGCATTTAGGTACTCTATGACCGACCACTTTTTAGTTACTTAGTGAACTCGACGTCAATATGGTGGAGTAACACAGGTGCGTTTTTTTCTTAATCGGAAAGAAGAAAAATACTAAAAAAGAAGTTATTTCTCTAGTCTTCGAACGGGCGCGGCCGAAAAGTTAACGCAACATGAAAAACTTTTTAGGGATTAACTAGCTATTTCAAATTAATAGGTCAACTTCTTTCGCCGCGATATCCGATTGCCGAAGGGTCGCCGATCAAATCTTAAGTTCGCGGATAATAACTATCGTTTCCGATTTCTCCCAGCATGCAATGATTTTGAATATTGATTGAATTGAGCTCTTACCGCTAGTAGTATTGAATAAATGAAAAACTCACCTCAGCTTGTGTTGTCGTGACGATTCACCTTCAGTACGCTGAAGAGGGCTACTTTGTGGCCGAAATACGTGTATTCGTATTCACCTTTCTTGTCCCTTTCCTTATTTTCCATTTACCCCATCCTTTGACTTGTGACGTTAGCCAACTAATCCTATGGGTACTTTGTTTTGAAAGGTAAACTGTTTACAGCTATTGCAGTTTTTCATTTATTCAATGATTTTGAAATTTGTATTTAGAAGTTTCTTGGCGCTTTATTCGTTGTCGTTAAGAAAAATTGACGTAAGATGGAAGGTTTTATAGTATCCCATGTTAAACCGTTCTCCTGCGTTAACGCCGACGTCGATTTTCTAACCTACCTCTTTCACATTAAGGTCAACGTAATTAAGAAGTGCCTCCTCTTCCTAGTGGTGGAGTAAACGACCTCATCGGCACATGACCTTCTTTAATACCGCAAACCTTACCCTCCGAAACAAATCGACGAACTCCAGCACTTGCAATTGAATTCAGTCATGCATTTTTTACTTGTAGTTACTTCAAGGTGTAATTCTGAAGATATATTGTTGAGAAATGAGATTACTTTGCATAATAAAGTTTTATCATCACCACAGTAATCGACCTGAAGGCTATTTTAGATTGGCGAAGTTTATTAGCCTTAAGGCGAGTGCAATTCACATATTTCGAGGCAGGTTTCGTTTCCCTAAGCCACAATTCCATTTACCAAGAAGCTCTAATGACCAGAAAATCGCTTCGCTTGGGACATAGATGCGGCTGTCCAGATGCATCTCCATTGATTTGAATCCGCACCTTTCAATAGGTATCCGAATTCTCTATCATGCCTTGAGGAGAGATCATTAACTTTAGCATTAGGCTCTACCCATCGAGTCGCTACGCAGTTGTGTTTTGCAATGCCTACAAAAATGTAGAGCGTTCCAAGAAATGGTTGAGTTGCAAACGAAGGACAAAATTGTAAATATCTCCGATCCCTCTATTCGACGTAAATACGAGCGCATATTTATATGCAAACGTTATTGCCACCACCTATAGGTGCCTAATCTAAATAAAACAATTTCTCTTGATTTATTTGGTACATATATCGCATGTACAAGGATTTAAATGAAAAGGCAAGTATTTAATTCCCCTTAGGGCCTATTTGGCTTATTCTAAATTTATTTGCAGTGTGTAAACCGTTTTACGTGGTCAATAATGCATTATTTATTAAAGATCTCTCTTCTTATTGTGAATTGTTTTTAACTCTAACTTTATCTAACATTTCAGTTACTGTTTGATTTTACATTTATAAGCTTATATGTCTGCTGTAATAAAGAAAAAGAGATATTTTGTCTCCATTTAAGCTTAAATGAGAAAGCTTTACCCCTTCCTAATACGACACCATATCTGCATTTTTGGGACACATGTTATTTAATGTATATGGCCGTTCATATTTGTTTTATTGGCCTTATTCTGCTCCTTAATACAATAAATGAATGCTAGGATGGTTGTTTATAACTATGTGACAAACGATGTTTTTTTTCCGAAATAAAGTTATTCTATTTCAATTATTGCAATTTTTGTATTTTCAAAATCTCGATTAATTGTCACAGCTTTATTGGTTTTATTTTATTTTTTATTTATGGATTTCAAGTGTTGGCACCTGAATGTGGAACTAGTGTGATGAAAATTTTGTAACACCTGCGGGTTGCAGCCAGTAAATTGGCATACTTGGCTGCGTGTTTTTATGCGATGGTCCAAAAATTCTTCAGACCTTGCAATAAGGGATAGTTAACAATTAAAATAAAAATGAAAAGTGTAACGAAGTCAAGTTTTGCGAATGAATTACTAGGTATAATGCACCTAGCAACCTAATACGTAAGCAATATTTCACCAATGGGTTGATTCAGCGTATGAAATCTGAGAAGTTTTATTTCCTTGCTACTCTCCCCAATCTCTGTAGAAGCACACTAAATACGGCTACTTGAATAGCGGAAGAATTATCTTATGCCTCAATCATTATATTTTAGCCTCGATTTGGTTCACTTTCCATGCCGAGCACATCACGAGAGAATGCGCGGACATTACGCCATCACTTTGAGCCTTTTGCACATGCTACATTAACCTTTCTTGGCCGCAAATAAGTTTGTATTGAATTCGACCCAACTGCAATACCCTTCCATCATTTTATCCCAGCGCATTTTTCATCGCTTTTATCCATCGCTTCTACCTACCGAAAGACTATTCAAGTTAAACGCTCAAAAATACATTTCATACCATTTCCAAAGAATTAAAGTTATTTTGTGAATAGTGATTGTGGTATACGATACGTATATGTACTTGGTTTTTGGCGATATGAAACAGCATGATGATTCATCTATTTAAGTCCACGTAGTTATTATGCAGTTAAATGTACAAAAATGTGCTGTATTGCAAGTATATTTAAAAACTTATGGATACAGATCATAACTGAAGTTACTTTTGTAGGCTGAGCAATAGAATTGAATGACTGCATGTAAGGGTCATGGATCATATTCGTCAAAGCATTCATCATATGAGATTAAATATATTTGCGTTTAAAACGTTTCTTCGCGCTTAGATTTACTTAATTGTACTTACTTGACTTGCTTTATTAATATTACTAAATTTTATGAAATGAGTGGAGATTCTCCAGGGAAAAATCATTTGCTATTCAAAGAATTTGAAAGAATTACCCATTTTTCGGTCGCATATCTTAAAAAAAAAGTCGCATACGCATATAAAATTTTTTGGGTCTTTATATGACCGATGGAGTCCAACACAAATAACTCTTTCACAAAAATTTTCCATGCAAAAATGTACCATTTTATATCAGTGCAAATTACAGCTAACATTATGTAATTATTCACGGCAATGTGGACCTTTTCTTGTCTGGTAGGCACTTGGGATTGATGTTGTGTTCTATGAGCGACTGGCAGCAGGAATAGAATCAAATTTATATTACTCATTAAACTTCCTAACATCTAACAAAACGGGCGAATATTATGCAAAATGATGAAAAGTTACC
Source organism: Hetaerina americana (assembly GCF_022747635.1). Classification (NCBI taxonomy): domain Eukaryota; kingdom Metazoa; phylum Arthropoda; class Insecta; order Odonata; family Calopterygidae; genus Hetaerina; species Hetaerina americana. The sequence goes on from NW_027287427.1 coordinate 12,987,256, forward strand.
AATGGAAAGAGACATCGTTGGTGGAACGTGTAAGGCAACCTCTAGCGTAGCATATTATTATAAGGTAATCTACTGGTTAAGGTAGATTTTGGATGGACACAATTACCAAATAAATATCTTGTCCTTCCAAACAAAACAAACCCAACATCCCACTCTACAACAAGTCCCTCTTCATCTCCGTGTACCTCCTTCCTCTCTCCATCCCGTCCAGCATCCTTATCCTATTCCAGCCCCTTCCTCGTTTGCCCAGCATTCTTCCCTCTACACATTTCAGTCTTCGACATCTCACCGTCGATCAGTATGCTTTACATCCATCTTTCCAACCTCCTTAATCTTTCCACCCAGCACTTCCTCTTTTGTTTTCCTTTCTATTAACATCATACATTTTCTAAAACACAGCTTATCGATGATCATAGATCACCACCCAAGATGAAATTCAGATTAGAAGACGTCCGACTAAATGCCGAACCATTTGGAAAAAAAAACGATTTACAATAATGAATCAGGTCTAATTCATTTTGGCTGGAACCTGCTGTTATTCCCGCATTAATCGCGCGCGTGTTCGCATTTTTTGTCAAATTCGCGGCGCTCCGAAGCCATAAATCAAGGCTATGTGTATGTAGAAGACCTCTCCCGCGACATTACGCAGTGTTTCCTCATCCCTCCGCCATTCGGTCGCTGCGTTTCCCTCATTTCACGCGCACGAATGGCGGCTCTCGGGATTCAACGTAGACGAGATACCCTCCTCTCCGTGTTTCTTTTGTTTCCTCTCTCTCTGCTGCCATCTTATCCCGTTCATCCTTGCCTCCGCTCAACCCATCCGTTCCCAGGAACACTCTCTTCCCCGAACACTTTTCAATCTCCCATCCCTCTCATTTCCCTTGGGGTTTTCCTGCCTCCGCTCCACCCTTCAATTTTTCCCTCTCCTCCCCCTCCCGTTATTTCCTATTGCTCTCCCGCCCCTGCCCCTTCGCCGTTCCCCCCTCCCCTCCCCGCCCACTCTCGCTCCCCGCCGCGATATTAATTCGCATCCATCTCTCTGATAACCGCGTCGCTTCCCGTGCTGATTAAAAAAATGTATTCACCCCCGTTAAGACATTGCCTAATCGTCCCAATTGAATGGGGCTATCGATTTTCTTTTCCATTTTTTCTTTTGCTTGGTCATTTTATTCATGCTCTTGACAAGAGGAATATTTCTCGCGATCAAGAATTCTGCACGGGCACACAGAGAGAGGTCGATGGAGAGAAGTAAGGTCGGCAGCGCCCCTCTCTTCATTTCCTCGAAAATGCTACGCAAAGGCGTTTCTGCGAAGTTCCAGCATATCATTGACGCGACGGATGGGAGATATGTTCAACCCCTTCCTCAAAACGTCGCTTAGTCTTTTTGGCCAAATGAAGTGACTCTTCAATTATTACCCAAATCACTGTTCTCAAAACGATCTGAAATAAGAAATTGCACAATTGGCTTGAATCGGGAATGGACCCCGTAATTAGCAACATGTAACAGTAACATTCGATTAGCTACGTGACTATTTATGACATCGATTTTAATAACTCGCAAAAATAAAAAGTTATGCAGTTTAAAAAAATGAAATGATGGTCAACTAAGAGTATTGTAAAATTCAATTTGTCGTGAAATTGAATTGTTACTCAATTAATAACCATGACTCTTGATAATGTTCCACAGTGCCGCAGTTGATCGAATGAGTCAGAGTTCGCTAAAATAGCAAGTCAATAAACGTTCTGTATTTCAAAATACTTTTCTTACATACCTATACTTTTCTTCACATTCAAATCTTATTCCCTTAATAAAAGTATGTGCACATAACTACCGAAGTCGCATGTACCAATGAGGGCGAAAAGGTAATTAGGTTAGGGTTGCAATAACGGAGAGAAGGGAAGGTGGAAAGAAACACGGTGTCGCGAAGGCAATGGCCTGAACGGAGCGAAAGGCGCTTCCGACTCGCATTTGGTTATCTTACCTAAAGGTTCGTGCGCTGAATGTGAAATTCACTCCACACTAAAGCAGGCACTGAAGCGCTAGCATAGAAATCATGCCACCACCAGGAATTGAAACCGGCTCTTCAGCTGGGAAGTTCGTACATTAATCAAACGGCCAAGCCGACTCCCACTTCCTCAGTGCGAAAGAGTTAAAGGGCATTGAGAATGGATCTAGATCCCTCTCCTTAAGGGATGGGCACATACATACTACACGTACATGTGCATGAGTGGAGACTAAACGTAATATTGTCCCTGGATTTCTATTAGAATAGTTGTGATTTTTCGTTGTTTAATGAAACTATGAGGTTCGATAAATAATGATTTTTAATTGTCTTTGCAGCAAGCCTTCACTTATCCTACGAATTGTGATAGTTCTTCTGTAAGTAGTTTGAATTCGATGCAATGGTCTTGTCCCACACAATTTTTTTTAGTTTTCGAAAACATTTTGGAAGCTATTTTCTGATAGGCCCTTCTAAGTCCCATCAGCAGCCATTAGATTTGGCAACAGGAAAAAATCGCGAATGCGAATATTTCTGGTCCATAGGGTGAGCAACATTTTGTATTAATTTTGATAACAGAATATAAAAACCAGTGGGAGTGAGTAATGTTAGGCTCAATTACTTCTTCTAAGGATTTATACACAGTACAGAGTTTGTTAAGATCTATTTACGTAACCAATCTGCTATTTTTTTGAAAATTCGCTGATAATCTGAAATCAAACCTGCCTCTTACGGAACCCTTATATAATGAGCATGTTCTAAGTGAAAAATAACGACCCTCTTTCGCCTTCTCATCACATATCCGGCGACATCCTTTTCCCCATCCATTAACTTTAAGCCTTAGGTACCGGAACTTCTCTTCGGAGACCACGATCTCACATAATCTCGGGCAATGGCTTCAACGAATCTTAAACGACGCCGGCACTATTGCCGTTATCTAATATGTATTTACGACGCCTTACGCGATGGCTTGCTAGCTGGCGAGATGACTTCCCCCGGGCTCTCTCTCTCTCGCCCCCTCCCCCGACTCCCTCCCCCACCCAACCCCCTGCCGCCCGCCCGCATAGCGTCTACGGCGCGGCGCACGTCCATCCATCTATTCAGAACCCCTTTCTCTCACTTACAGCACACTTCCTTGGTGTTCGCCCTTTCCCCCTCCCTATTTCCATCCCTTCTCCTCCCTCCATGCTCCATCCGTCTCAATCGTACCCTCAAACGTTTTTCCACCCCACACCCTCCCTCCCATCGGTCCTTCCCCCCCCCCCCCCCCCCCGTCACTCTTTTACTTTTAAAACGTCTCCTCCAACGCTTTTTCTCTTCGACCATATCCCTTTTTGAATGTGCTCCAGTCATTTGTTGCTGTCAGACTTTTCCTCTCTTTCTCTCTCTCTCTCACCCACGCATCTCTTTCCCCTCCCCCCCCTCACTCCACTCTCCCTCACCCCTCCCACTCCACCCCCCCCCCACAACCGCCACGCCCTCTTGTTTATGCTCCTCTTTCTGCTTTCACTTTTCATCCTCACCCAACTTGCTTCCTCTCCAGACTTCTTTCCTTTTCGTCCCACACGCGGGTCCTTCCTCGTCGCTAGCGTCCAGCAGCATCAACGGTGATCGGGTCGGAAAGATAGTGGTCATTCGGGTACGTTGGACATGTTCCGTGGGACGTGCTGATTTTATGGCGAAACCATGGCACGAGCAATTTTGACTTTCTCACCCTTCCGGCATTCGGCAGGCAAGAGACGTGCACGCTTTGCGAATAGAATTGAGCATTTGCAGTTCGAATGACGGGGTAGGGGAGATCATTTGACGAGATTGTCGGTAGTATCCCGTCAGTCGGATGGGGTAGCTGAGGCCTTATTGCCGCTATTGACGCTTTAAATCTAAGGTAGGTTGATATCGACACTTGGATTATCCGCGAGCAGGACGAAAATATTGACTTCTATTTTTCGTAAATATTCTGATCCAGCTAAATACGTATGAACGGGGTCCATCCTTAAATTATGCATTTCCGGCTTTTATTTTATTTCTCCTAGCCGTTGCAAGGGAACGTGATGAAATAAAGTTCTACCCCCTTCGCCCAAAAGTATTATGTTATTTAAGCACGGCTCCATACTGAATGGTACGCATTATTTCGGTGTCTCCATTAAAACGTAATAAAGCATTACCTCTGAGCTTGTATCCCACGGCTTAGTTGACTCGTAGTGTTCATTTGATGAGAGGGAAAATCGGATATGGAATGAAGAGAGTCTGGTTTTTGTTTCACTGGTTGGAAATGCATGTTCTTAACTAGTATTTCGAATTGTATTTACATCGTAACCGCTGGGTGGTCCCCATCGGATCCGTTTGGACTACTGGGGCCGGGTTGAATATTGTTGGGAAGAATATTCATCAGGGGAACCATGGGAGGAACAGATTAAGGGCGCATATTTCTCATAGCGTGGCTTAAGACGCCAACAGGCCTCTGCATTTTCCAACCGTCTCGTGGAAACTGAATTACGGGGATATTACCTATTTTATGAGTTCTATCCGGCGTTCTTGCGAGAGTAACTTACCGCGTGTGCACATAATGATGGTGATTTTTCTAGTAAATGTTGCCATATCTAACCAAAAGGGGTGCGCATACGTAATATCCACCTTCCCAATATGGATCTTGAACTTGCTATCTTATCACAGTTATGTGCTCATAGTTCAATTACACTAAAACGACCGGGTTTAATTGTTCCAGATTCGTGGCAATTTATCACAGCAAATTATTTTCCTGCCGATTTCAAAGTTAATGCCGGACTTAATTAAACAAAGTTAATCAACACCGGAAGCCGGCGACCCCTCCCCGACGCCCTCGGTCTCCTCTACCCTTTATACCAATCACAAAATTGCCCGCGGATATAACGGAGAGGAAGTTTTGTTCCTTGTGGGCACGGGCGTACCCCCGATTGGCGAACGTGGAGATACACGTCTCGCCGGAGAAGAGGGTCGCCATGGTGCGACTACCAAGGGAACACTATGGCTCTCTCCGCGGGGAGAACAAGCGGAGGCTTGATCATCTCCTGGGGGGGCCCACGGTGGTCATGCGCCTCGACAACGAGGCAATGTGGAGGAGCCGTGAGGCGAACAACAGGCATGGGAAAACAAATACTAAACCAACCGTCTACTCCTTTGTAGTGAAAGGAGTCCACGACGAGGCGGACATCATAAGAATCAACTCTGCCCTCGAGAATGCAGGCGTGCCGGTGAAGAAGAGCTGGCGCATTAGAGCCCGCAGAACAGGCGCACCATCAACGGTGATAAGGGTCCTCACCGCAGACGCCCACGCGGCACGGACCATACTGGCCCTTAAGGGAGTAGAGGTTGACGGTAATTGGTATCATTGCGAACCATCCCACCCCCCTCCGGCCCAACCGAGACAGTGCCCGCGCTGCCAAGACTTCGGTCACACAGTAGGCCAGTGCAGGGCCGACGCGAAATGCGGGCGATGCGGCGGAAGTCACAGCGCCGCCGACTGCAACGCAGAGGTCCTGCGCTGTGCCAACTGCCGAGGTGGCCACCACGCGGGTGCCTGGGCCTGCCCAAAAAGACCCGCACTCCCTTCGTCACTAGCAACCACGGCCCCAATTCACGCTGATTCCTACACCATAGGATCCGTGACGGACGACGAGGAAGTGCAGAGACCGGTTACGCGTGGGGACCTCCTGAGGATGTTGACGGTGATCAACGCCAACCTACATCCCGCAAACCGAGACCTCACAGCCCGCATCATCCGGGAGGCTGCAGAAGCGATCCTGGGAGTCACAGTCACTCCACTGTACTCCGGGAACAGGGTTTTCCCAAGCGTCTCCTACGCCGCCGTCGCCCGCCATGGATAAGTATTCATCGGTGTCCTTTATAAATATACATGGTGCTGTGCGGCAGAAAATGCCGCTTCTTAAAGAACATATAAGGTCTAAGGGAGTCTCCATCATGGGGCTGGTGGAGACTTACCTGAAACCTAACTCAAAATGCAACATTCCCATGTTTCAGGAATTCGGCACCCCAAGATTGCAACCCGGATCCGGCGGCGTTACTGTCCTCATTAGAGATGACATACCAACAATAGAACTACAATTCCCAGAGCCAATGGAAGACAAAAATGAAGGAGTCATCACCGAAATCACTGTCGATAAAAGAAAAATCATCGTGGGGGTTCTGTATTCAAGAACGCACGACCGTCTCCCAATCAAGGCCCTCTCACACATAACATCCCTACAGAAACCATACATAATCCTAGGGGACTTAAATGCCAGAAGCCAATCATTCCGAGACTCCATCACAACCGCTAAAGGACAGGAGTTGGAGCACTTTATACAACAACATAATATGATACGACTTGACATACAAACGCCGACTTTCATCGGCCGCGGAGCATCCTTCCCGGACCACGCAATTGTCTCACCCGACATCCTTAACCTCCTAGGTGACATCACGGTAGATGACTGCATAACTTCAGACCACCTACCATTTTCCTTTCCGTTCCTACTCTCGAAAAGAACACACAGGCACACATTCACCAGGATAGACTACTCGAAGGTGGATTGGAAGTCCTTCAACGAATACATCGGCCGGGCAACTGCAGACATCTCGGAGCCATCATCCGCAGAGGACATCGAGGCTGCTGTGGACACGGTGACAGATGCCTTTCGGGAGGCAAGGAAGGACTTCCCCACCAAAACCATAAACCCCACACGCCCCCCTCTGCCACAACACATAGTTACCCTCATCAAAGGGAAGAGGAAACTATACCGCGATTGGATAAGGACGAAGGATCCATCACTAAAAACCGAGTGGAATAGAACAAACGCCATTATTCGCAGGGCAACCACACAATACAAGGAAACGGCCTGGGAGAACGCGTGCAAAACCTTAAATTACAGGGACGGTGGAAAATTCTGGAACAAGTTCAAGGTGCTGACCGGGCAAAAAAGGACGGGAACAACCAACCTCATTGGACCCGACGGGACACCAATAGCCACGCCTATGGAGAAGGCAGAAGAATTCCGCCGGGTACTTGACGGCGTATACCAACCGTTGGAGGACAACCTTTTCCATGAAGACAACGTACTCATGGTGGAAGAGCATCTGGCCAACCTGCCGTACTCCTTACAGCCAACCCACGTCGCAAACCAGGAAGATGACATCACAGGAAAGATTGACGAAGACGATGTACTTTTCGCCCGCCCATGGAAAAACACCGCACCGGGGGAAGATGGAATCACCAGCCGGCATATCAAGAATGCGCCATCATGCTATGCCGCTATGCTGAAAATATTCAACGGCATAATGACATTTGGCTACTACCCACTACAATGGCGGAAGATGACGACAATAATGCTGCCCAAGCCAGGGAAGGACACCAAGAAAGCGGAAAACTATAGACCAATATGTCTTACTAGTAACCTGGGCAAATGGTTCGAAAGAATACTGGTAGCAAGAATGAAATCAGTGTTTGAAAACAAAGACATCCTGCCACAACACCAGTATGGATTCCGCCCGGGGAGATGCACAGTGGACCCCCTAGCACTCTTCACCGCTGAAACCGCGGAGGCCATTAATCAAAGGAAATTTATGGCAGCACTTTTCCTGGACATCGAAAGGGCGTTCGACCACGTATGGCACAACGGACTCCTGTACAAACTATCAACGATGCCAGAAGTTTCTCCCTCATTAATAAGAATAATTCATACCTTTCTGTCGAATAGGGTTGCTAGAGTGAAGGTGGGCAGTACACTATCCAATCCCTTTTTTCCTTCAGCTGGAGTGCCTCAAGGCACAGTCCTGTCCCCGCTGCTCTTTGCAGCCTACTGCTGGGACATGCCAACAGATACCACAAGGAATCGGGGCGTAACAACTGCCCAATATGCGGATGACACGGCCATCTGGACGCCGGCACGGACACCAGAATCGGCAATGGCACACCTCCAGAAACAAGCTAAAAAGCTGGAAGAATGGTTCAGAAAGTGGCGACTACGGCCTAACCCTAAAAAATCCACCCTTGTCATCTTTACGAGTCACTTGGACCGAAGGATGGTGGGACTGCGACAACCCACACTTGGGCTCTGGCAGCAACAAATCCCGACGTCCAACTCCGTAAAATACCTGGGGGTCACTTTAGACAGACACCTTACATTTTATGCACACATCAGGGATGTATGGTCGAGATGCAGTCGTCGGAGTGGTCTATTGAGAGCAGTCCGGGCGAGAGGGAGGGGGGTCTCTGCGGAGTGCTGCCTGCTCCTATACAGGGCCTTTGTCCGCCCTGTTATGGAATACGCCGCGCTGGCAATCCTTCCCTTCAAAAACACTCATATGACCATATGGGCCGCCCTGGAAAGGAGAGTGCTCAGGCAGCTGCATCTTCTGTCGCCCATGCATCCTAGCACTGAAGTATACTTAATTTCTAATACTGAACCTATCCTTCACAGGTTATGCCGTCTCCGCGCCAGAGCTGCAAACCGGATTGCCACCTACAACGAAACTCTCCTAGGGGAAATAATGCGGAGTGCCAACGCAGTACTGGGGAAACGACCAAAGACGAAACTAATTTCCCCAGCAAGGATAATAAGCGACCAACTACACCTGTACTACGATGAGACACACCTACCACCTTATCGACTGGGCAGCATTCTACCAGTGCCCGAGAATCTACGCCCCATCGAGAAGTACCCACTCTTCCGAAAGAAAACGAAACGGAGAAAACAACAAGGGACTGGAGAAGAGCCGCAATTGGAAACAGCAGTGTAGTGATAAAAGTGCCAGTGAATAATGTGTTTTAAACAAAGACAATTACTTATTTATTTATTTATACTATTTCTACTATATTTTACATTCATGTTAATTTATTTATTTATTATTTATTTATGGACATAACTGTTATGGACTTCCTTATGGCGGCCTGCGAAGGGTTTTTCGGGTTTCCCCTTCGCCTAGGGTGAATACCAGGCCAATGCTACCCCGCGAAAAGATAAAAGATACATGCAATAGCTGAACGAAAGACTTTATAAAACAGTTTTTAGACCCTGAAGAGGCGCACAGCCTAAAACAGGGCTTCCTTGTTTGTTGTACAACTTACTGTTTTTATATATACTGTTACATTGTTACCTGTTATTTGTTATTTGTTGCTTATAAATGTTATGTACAACAACCTGGATAAATAAACACCTTTTTGAATTGAATTGAATTTGAATTGAAAGTTAATGCGTGGCAGTCGTGGCCGAGTGGTTAAGGCGTCTGACTAGAAATCAGATTCCCTCTGGGAGCGTAGGTTCGAATCCTACCGACTGCGAATTTTTTGCCGGCTCCGCTGGCGGCGGGGTAACGGTCTCGTCTGCCAACCCAGAGGTCGCGGGTTTGATTCGCGCCAAGGTAGGTTTTCCTCCGCCTAGGGTACGGGTGTATCTATCATTTCAGGTATTAGGGGGAAGAATATGTTCTGCATATATACTTTTGTCCTGATAAAGACATAAAAGAATAGGTCCTGACCTCCCAATTTCCCGAATGAAGCAGATGACATAGCGTTAAATACGTGCACCATCCACGTAGGATACAACTGAACTCAATTTCGGGAGAAGAAAGAATAGGAATAACTACGGTGGCCCAGTTGAAGTGAATGAAATAAGTAATTGACGCAACGAAAATGAATAAACATGAAGACATGATGAGGTTAACTGATAATTAAAAGATGTAAAAATCGGTGACAAACCAAACCAAAGTTTAGAAATGTTGACCATTGGTGATGGATGGTAACTTTGGCATTGATTCCGTGCAGGAGAAAATGAATGATTCCCATCCTGTGCCCACCAATGGGGATTAAGCGTGTTTTTTTCTGTAGATTCTAGACACGCGCTTGAATCACGCGGACTTTTCTCTCTCAGAAAGTTGTATAGTCTCTCAGTATATATATGTATAACTATATATAGTATATAGTTGTAAAGTCTCTCAGTATAATGTTCCCATGATTGATATTTTTTGACTTTATTGATTAACCTTAAGGTCAGCCATAGGTGGCGAGCACAGATTTAGGTTGATAAATGATTTTTCGAGACCCGATAAATTAGGACGATACCTAAGCAAGTGAATATTAATTTTGAATATTGTGAAAATCTGAATGCAATAATATATTAGTAAAAAAAGGGTAAAGTGAAATTAAATTGAGCGCGTTGAAACAGAGTCGAAATTATTTTCGGATGATGCGAGCAATACTTATGCAACGATCATCAAAATTGCAAAAAGAAAGAAATAGGGAAGCATTAAAATATATATATATATATATATATATATATATATATATATATATATATATATATATATATATATACATATGTATGTTCACATGTACATATTTCTGTGTTAAAACGTAGAATGCAGAATCTAAATTTGGTTGGAAACCATAAATTTCCTCTGATTCATTTACAATTGTTTTTATCTTTTTTTCGAAATTTTCTCATATTGGAACGGAAAGGCTGGATTCCATGACAACCAACCGATACATGTTGTAACGACTTTACTTAGCTTTAAAATGTTCCATTAATTTTTTATTTAATCCTGAGCAATCACCTAGGACTTCAAAGTAACTTGTTTATATACGCATTACAGCTTGGGAACCCACCCCGTCTCCAATTAAGATCAAACAATTCATAAAAATTTACATGGAAAGTATTTCGCTGAATTTGTCGTTGAATCGCTAAGAAACTGTGTGAACAACAAAAGGTTTCATGAACATCCGAAATAGAAGGAACAATGGAAGGGAAAAAAGAAGCTCCAGAGGATGGCCGTAGACGAACAACGTGAAACTCTTCCTTGAAAACCTTTTCGCGAGGCGCAAATGGGATGAATCTTTCGTAATCAACACGAAAGCCATAATAACTGGTTGGCTCTGGAGAATTCTTCCCGTCATCGCCTCATTTTCAGCAAATAGAGCTCCCCTCACCTCACCTTCCCCTTAAATTAGAGGTGGCAAAGGAGGGAGGGAAGAGATTAGTCAAGAGCGGAGTGGAGAGGGGAACTTGTACAAAACATGAGATGAAAAAAAGTGAAAGAAGCCAGAAGCCTTTTGCAAACCCCTGCGTACGTTTATCAGAGGGGAAAAAAACAATTTTCCGATCCCAAATGTTCAGTCGCGCATATCATTGGGTAACTATGTCCTTCCCCATTGAGTCGGTCCCTGAAAAACATACACGGATTTTAGCCCATTCAAAAAAAGCAATGTTTTCATCTCAAATGTTATTGAAACTTTTGATTCGTGTAGTCTGTCGTCAGTTTGAGCGATGTGTTTTTCTTTATGGCTCGCGGTAGCGATTTTAAAAGCAATGTTGTTAAGACTTCACACTCAGCTATTCATTTGGCTTTTATGGATTATCTAAAATGAATTTGACAGGGTTTAATTGACCAAAAAAAGGTTTTTCAAGCATACTATTGGATGCACATGCTGAAAATCAAACGTAGAGACACTCTTAAAGTGAAAAGTGAAGACGTATGCTAAAGATGAAGAGTATATTTACAGCACAACATGGATAACAGGAACCAGATGTTTTGGCACGCCTGGAGATATAGTGAGTTTGTAGCGAACATTAGATCACCACACGTAGAAGGAAATGTTCAAATAACGAAATCAAACCAAGAGGGATATGAGACGGATGAATATTAGGGAATTAGAGTTCATTTAATAGGTAAGACTTGTGGGGCTGCAGTCAGCCATTTAACTATGCATCTCAGCACAGGTCAAATACATAGGTGTTACAGTGACTTCACCCTTTTCATAGGGCCCATAACCTTCATAACAACATTGTTGTTGTTTTGAAGAATATAAAAAATTAAAATTCTTCCATGTTGCTAGACAATTCTTTGTTTTATTTTTTTTCTTGATACTAATCGTCTAGTGCCCTTAAATTGTTTAATATTTGAACCTTAATTTTTTGATCTAAATAAGTCCATATTAGACGGTACGTTCCTGATTATAGCCTGGAAGCTTGTCTTACTCTCACAAAACCCAGGCTACCAACACGATAACGTGAATCCAAGGACGTATATCCTGAGGTGAGTTATTTACTCAATTATTTGGTCAAAGGAAATCTGTCGAACCACATTGAAATGCAATGATAGCCTTCATTTGGGTAACCATGACACAAAAAGGGAATAAAAGTTGTAAGCCTTATTTCAGCAGATGTAAAGAGTATAAATATTGATATATTTAATCTATTTTTTATACATATGTTGCCTGAAGTCAACTATTTTCCTGGGGGAATGCAACGCAAACATAATCTTTGAGGATGTCCGAGGTAAAAAGTGTGGATCTTTATTTCAAAGTGGGGTGGAATTATTAACTAGGGAATATTTACTCTTTCCGCGCAAAGAGTGTTGAATATCCCTGCTATTATTGTCTTTTTTTTAAGAAAAAAGCTTCCTTCCTCATTCTCTCTGTTTGATACCTTTCGCGCTGTTCGAAATCCAGGCATTTGAGGAAATTTCATTGGTGGAGCGGAACTTCCTGCTTCTCTCTCCCTCGTTATTTTACTTCCCGAAGAGAACACATGACCCGAAGGATAGGTTTTATCCGGCAGAATTGTTTGCTCGGCGCAAAACTCCCTCGTCCGAGCTCACTAACTAGGCGCATTCGGAAATAGAACAAAACGCAAAGCATCGTGCCTCTAAGACTGAGACAAAACGATGCTTCTTCTGCATGATTCAGGCGGCGCCGTGGCATGAGTCAGCCGGACGGCGAGTTTTAGGGTTTAACCTTTCTAATATTAGCATCCTAGGCACTGAGTTTAATATTTTCAATATGTGCTCCACATTCCGAATGGTTTATTTATGTATAGTTGAGAGAAAAGTTCATGCTCAATGATCTCCATATTCGGGGTATTATCTGTCCGTAATGAGAATGACGGAACTCTTGCTACTAATCACGTGCAATTTTTGGTGCACAAGTATTTCCGGTGTTACCAAAGTCTTACCGAGCCACAGAAAATATTTCCTTCGCATTCCTCTCAAATTTTCTAAATATGCACTCCAGCTTTTGCATTGTTCCTACTTTAGTTCTTGTAAATTTAAACGAGCATCATGGGATATCATGGAAATAACGTGCCTCATTTACGTGTACACCGCTTACCCTTCAATCCATCGCTGCATTGTGTGCTAAGAGATGATTCCATGTCAATCATATACTGTACACAAAAAATTTATTAAAATCGCCCAGTCAAAGGATTAACTTGATGGAAATTTTCCACAGTGGTATAATCTTAGAAAAGCAGTTGTAACTTCACTAAATTTTTATCATTCTCGGCCTGCACTACACGGCGCACGGACGGGTGGCGGGGCGCCAGCCATTCATGGAGAAATTATAGTTCATACATAAATTTAAATATACGTACATTAACTGATGTACCAAAACACTCGTACACACGTATACATCATGCAATAATTGGTATGTGTTCGACTTAACCATTAATTTTTCTTCTTTAAGGTTCGGTTTCGTTTATGTCTCGTTAAATATAATTGCTAGTTAACGAGAACGTTACCTTAACTCGGAGATTATTGGAAAATCCGATTTCATAAACAAATGAAATTGCTCAGTAGTGAATGAGAACGTTATAACCGTAGCAACGAGCCATTCAACGGTTGGTTTTAATCCTAAATAGAGGTCATAAAACTGAATTTTGGCCTTCACCGAAAGTTAAAATTAACTATTGATATAACAATAGATTATTGCTGTAAACCCTGGTCTAAGCGACTATATTCGGTGGTTTTGGATCTACTTTTTATGCTAGCGTCTCCTGTGAGGGCAGACCGAGTATTTGAATATGTCACGTGAGGGTATATACGAGGGTCATCCGGAAAGTAGTACCCGTTCGTGCCGCATGAAGTGCTGACGACGCGAGTAGCCGCTGGACGAGGTCAGATAGCTTCAGTGGCTTGTCTGCCTTCTCTGAGCCAAGTTGCGTGACGCTAGCATTGCCTGTGTTGTTTCTGTGATTGTTTACAATGTTTAAAAAAATTGAGAACGCCGCCAGTTGTGAAGTGAGGGCAGTGATTAAATTCCTCAATGCAAGAAACGTTCGCCCATGTGATATTCATCGCCAATTAAAGGAGGTGTATGGAGACAATGTAATGGACGAGTCGTCTGTTCGGCGGTGGTGTCGCAACTTCAACATGGGGAGGGGGAACACACACGACGATGAGCGTTCGGAGAGACCGTCTGTCATTACAGACCAACTGGTGAGCTCAGTTGACGAATTCGTGAGGAACGATCGGCGCGTCACAATTGATGACATCTGTGAGCATTTTCCCAATGTTTCTCGAACAATTGTTCATGAAATTGTTAAACACCATCTGCATTATGCAAAAATTTGTGCAAGATGGGTCCCTCGCGTATCTCAATGAGCTGGCGGCGAAGGACTATGCAGCAGGAATACAGAAACTTGTCACACGTTATGACAAATGCCTTAATTTGCTTGGAGATTATGTTGAGAAGTAGTTTAAAGTATCCTCTTTCAAATAAAATTTTTTATGTTTGTTAATATTTACTTTTGTGTCTTTATTTCACGAACGGGTACTACTTTCCGGATGACCCTCGTATATATATATCAATTACATTACCATGGTGGTCGAACCTACTAATATAATTTGATGCGATAATAATTACCTCGAAGTGGAAAGAAAAAGAAAACTCAGGTGGCCTGTACCTTTCCGGTAGTTTTGTTATTCTGATGATCGCTCAAGCAGTCGAAACCCGAGTCATTATAATAAGTAAGTGAAAATGAAAAGTGCGTATCTCTTTATCTTTTCCAGTTTATTAAAAGGTAAAATACTGATACATAACTATGCGTTCCAAACAGGTTTGCAATCACAACAGCATGTTTCTCTACTGATGCAAGAGAGGCTTAGAAATAGATATGATAAGCACCTTTATCACTTAACTGATAGTTATATCGATAAGGAATTCTCCTTAAAGGGTATCTGAACAGGAAACGATTTGAGGGAAACGGTATGATTTACAATTTCAAATCGGGATGAAGTAATAAAACTAAAAATAAATATTACAAATTTAAAAATTAAAAATGATACAATCAAAAATGATAGATGGAGAATATGTAAAAAATGAAAGGTGGGCATTCGAATATGTTACAATCGTGTATGATTTTCTAGCAACAGGCGAGAATGCCAAGAGTCATAACAGCTTTATCCAGCAAATGCACGTATAAGTATGCGAAAATATAATTTACTATATTGAAGAGTTCTCCAAAAAGACACCAGACTAACCCACTGCCCTGCTTTCCAATTATAGAGATTAACTATCCCAAATGACGGCGAAAAAAAAATAAACCAAAATTGAAAATATCGAAAAACTCAGTACGAGTTCGAATCCAGAGTGGAAAATATTTGCTCTCCTGACAATTTTATCCGATTGGTCCACAGAGTGAGTGATTACTCTGTTCGCCTTCGCAATATGATACACTTTCCCATGACAAGGATAGTTTGGGATGAAAAATTCTCGGATCCTACGGGAAATCAAATCAGCAATGGTTGCGCAAATCTTGGATGTGCTCATGACAATTATTGCTGGGCACGAACTTCGAAGTTGGCAAACTCCTGTTGCTCTTACATACGAGGGTAGGCTGAAAATTAATGCACACATACTTGTAGACCACAAACAAAATGACCTTCAGAAGCACTCCTGGTGACATGTGGAAGTAAAACTCCCCCTCAACACACATGCGCAGGTTTGAGGGCGTTTCATTCATCCTGTGTACGTATTTTGAGAAGTGGAAATATGGAGACGTGTTCTGGTGCTATGTCGACGCGAGTTAAACAGCGTGCTGTTATCGAATTTTCACCTGCTGTATAAGTGACTCCCACTGATATTAATCGTCGTTTAAAGGCTGTTTATGGTGACGATGCTGTTGATAGGTATACTGTAAATCGACGGGTAGTAAAATTTCGTGGTTGCGAGCCTGAAAAAGCCATAATTTTTGATGAAACGCAGCGGACGTCCGATCACTGCCACAGACGATAAACATCGCAAACTCGAGGAAGATTTGATTAAAAATGACCGGCGAATCACTCAAAAGCGTATTAAAAACCATACTGATCGAGTTTGTCGTGTTAAATTCAGCCTGGCTTCAACAATCTTGCAACATGACAACGCTCGTCCACACACCTGGCGAGCAACTGGAGAGGTTCTGTGAAACCTGAAATTTGAACCGATTCCACACCCTCATTCCTCCGATCTTACACCTTGCCATTTTTATTTTTTTCCTTAATTCATAAGACACCTCAAGGGTAATTATTACACCTCGGACGATGAGGTGAAGGCAGCTGTCAAGCCTTGGATTCGAGAAAACTCTCGTTGACAAAGCACTAAAACACGTCTCCATACTTCCGCTTCTCAAAATACACTGGGTAAATGTAACGGCCTCAAACCTGCGTATGCGTGTTGAGGGGGAATGTTACTTCCACATGCCACCAGGAATGCTTCTAAAGGTCATTTTGTTTGTGGTCTACAAGCATGTGTGCATTACTTTTCAGCCTACCCTCCTAACTACATTCCTGTTTTAGAAAAGGGAGCATATGAGTATGCAATAAGAGCACTCCAAGTCAAAAAAAAATATTTTCTTAAAATAGTGAGGTTCATGCCGCCACCTCTGAAATCAAAAGAGAAAGTCCAACGACACAAGTTTATCTTTTGATCATATTTGAGAAGTGCTTGGAAAACATATGGCAGAAGCTATGACCAGCTCTTTACATCTAATTTGTTGGAGTTTTGGGAACCTTTGCTTTATTCGCGGTCGTGAATAGTGTGAGGGGAGAACGAGAACCGGAATGTGATCGTCCATTTCTTTTATTTTATCAGGATTTCCAATATCCTAATGTAAAAGCGTTGTTCTAAGCATTAATTCACTCGCTGCCACGAGTAATCTCGAGATCCCTGTTCTTTTTTAGCACTCTGAGAGGAATTCTCAAGAATTTCTCCCAAAATCCTCTCCCATTTCTCTCAAATTTCTCTCTGCTATTTGCTGCCAAAGCCGGCTCATTTTTCCTTCCTCACATCCTAAATATGGCAATACCAATATAATTCCTACTGCCACCAACGACGAAGCTCAATCAGTCTCAAACTGTAATTAAAAATCATTTCATCTACGGATGATTATTTTCACAGGTTACTGAAACCGACAGCACTAAGTGAAATTTCCACCTCCACTGTTAGTATCCAGGCTTTACTATTGTGTTTTTATGGTTTTACAGCTAATTGCATTGTTTTTCATGTCAAGTTTATCCTCCTAAAATATTCACGACAATTTAACATAACGACGGTAGGTCTTCCGTCTCGCCGCTGATTATATAACAATCTCAACAGAGTACAATATGTGATTAACGTATGAACATGGGTACTGGATTCGGGTTCGTGTTCACCAACAACAGCCAGAGCCTTCGTCATATTTCGTTACCTGATTTGATCATTGCTTTTAGTTTTGCAAGCACAAAATGAGTAGTAATTTAGCGGTGAAATTGATAAGAAAAACCTCGGTAAAGTCAACAGTCAATGACTATTGGAAATGCCTGTTGTAAATATTAATTAATCGATGAAAGGCTATGACCGTTGAAAACGTGGTTGAGAATAAAGAAAAAAGTTGGTTAAACTGCCCTTAATCTCTCTGGAATAAAAATCTGCTTATATTTCTACATAATACTCCGCAAGCCGCCGCAAGGGCGCCTGGCGGGGGGTGTTAGGTCACCACCCGTAAAAAAGAACATAGTTGATTGCAAAATCAACACATATAGTACATGCAAAACTATACCCACAGTGGCGTGTAAATTCATTCAAAAATACTTTCATTCCTCTGAAGTAAACAATTCTCATCCATGCCGAGTTACCATTTTTGTACTTTTGAGAATACGAGAAATACAATATTCGCTGATTCTATCGAATCAATACACCAGCCAAACAATGAAACGCGTGAAAGTGGGAAAGGGCGGAGGTGAGCATTATTTTGCGGAGATGACGTGTCGGAAAAGTGGGCTGCAGAAAGTCATAATTCGTGCCTTTCCTTGCGGGCTGCTCTTTCTCATCTGCGGGAAGCTCTCCTCGGCTGAGGTTGCTCCCACCATATTTTGAACGAGCTTTGTTTATGAGACTCGTCGAGTGTGAGGGTGGGGTTCGGTGGGTAGAGAGATCGCTCGAGCGTCGTCAGGAGGGATCCGAATTCGCATCCTCCGAACACACACTCTACCAAAACTCAGGCGGCGTGATTTACTGAGTGACCATATGCACGACCGATGTGATAGAATTCCTCCCTAACCCATCTTGAACGTTTAAATCGACCTACGTTTGGACTTGAAATGAGATGAGTGCATAACCGATCAAATCATCACCCAAGTTTACAGCCATTTAAAAAAAAAATGTTGAAATTATTATCACTAAAATATTAATAATTTGATTTTTATTCACTTAATGTAATCCCTTGATTCTTTACTGTATCTCTCGTGCTGATATCCGTTAGTTGATCTCACGAGAAGACCACCAACGAGGAAGGAACTAAAAATCCACGGATCTCATAAGAAAATATCTCTGAAGCTTACCAGGTAACTTTATTTGCTAGTAGTAGTAGTTCTTAGGGAAGGCGTCCGACTGCTGAGGTCATTTGCGCCATAGGGGATGGACAGGAAAGGATGAAGGGTGGAGAGAAACCCGGCGTCGGCATTAGCCTACTCTTTACGAAAGACGCCAAGGGGTCCGCAGTTTAACGTCCCATCCGACGGTCGGCGTACTCACTCAAAGTGCCCTCCACAAAGCACCTCAAATAGGGATCGAGATACCTCTGAAAAATATTAAACACCGCCGGGATTTAAACCCGCGCTCTCAGGGTGGGAAGCCAGTACGTTAGCCCCCGCACCATCTCGATCCCCTTTATTTGCTTATTTTATAAATACTCATGGTTACGTTGGGTGTGAGGACTTAAAGAAAGTACTTTGAGAAGGAGAAAATGCTGAATAATTAAGGGCAATTCGTTTAGCGAAAATGGAAGATGTACGAGTTCTTGCAGCTCCAGGATAAATACGTGCGCGAATAAATTTTATCATGTCTTCATTCATGGGTATCGTGTTGCATTGGTTTCCGTTTTCTTACAGCCTTAGGAAATGATTATTTCTTATACCTATTGATTCCTTACTTATCCACTTATTTTTCATTCATTAAAAATGTTAAAAACTTTACTAGATGTACTGAGTTTGGAGTCGCATTGAGTCTCGAAAATCATTGTTGGAAATATTTGGAAAAATTCTAGGCCCAGCCTTGACATTTTTCCCTCAAATGTTTCTCTTTCTAATTTCAATTTAATAGAAAAAGTACATCTTGCCTTGTCGTAGAAATTTAAGGATGGCCCGGCTGATTTTCTATTTCTCATATAAATACAATGGATGAAATTGAAACGAAGAGAAGATAATATCTGCCCATTTCATAGAATCACTGAATCATTTCCATGAATTAGCGAAAGGATACCCCTACGCATCACTCCCATCTACTTCAAATTGTCGTGGAATATTTCGATTTTCCTAGTTATACTACAGTGAGTCCATTGCCCACTTTTTGCTATTCACTTTGTAGGAAATTCGACGTTAATGATATATTCACGGCTGAAATCCAATCACAAAATTCAGCCTCAATACATGTAATATAGAGTGATGCAAAGTAGTCTGCGGGTGTCTGTGAGAGCACTGAATGTGGATTATTCACAGTTTCAAATCAACTTAAGAGACTGAAATCGCAGATATGGAAAACATTTTGTCCTTTGATTGCCCGGATTGAATTGAAAACTGGGATTGCATCAGCGAGGGATTGGGAATGATAGTTAGCAGATCTTTAAATGAATTATATTTTGGTGCAATAAAGCTTTTAATTAGGAAGTTTGCGATGGGATTACGTTCATTGCTGAGCTCTTTGAAATGTCAACTGGATTAAGTTCAAGCATAAAAAACGAAAGCAATGATTACCCACTTTTACACTACCAAAGTAATGCAAGGGACAGATTTTTTTTAATTTCAAGATTTGCAGAGAACCAATAATAACCGTTGGGCCAACTTATCATTGATGGGTGTCGGCTGAACATAGCACCCTTTGAAAAGATCTCCTCGTCAGTTCCTGTTCTCACTTTGACTATCTTCCCTGTGAGTGCAACGTGGGCACGCCTAGGACCTTAAGGGTCAAAATTATTTTCCTTGCAATGATGTGCCCTTCTACAAGTGTTATCAACAATGAGCTTCTTGAGTCCTCCTCATTATTTGTTGCAATTAGATCCAAATGTGTTACGTAAACATCAGGCATGCTGATGGAGCTATATTAAGGGCCATCACTAATTGAAGATGCGTCTGTAATCGGGGAAGTTTCTCTGTCGTCAACCGCATATTCCCATAGGGTATGTAACCATATATACCCCATCGCACTACAGTAGAAAAAATCATGTAAATAAAATTAGATTAAGTTTAGAACAGATCGATGTAAGATGTCATTTTTTCCACGAGCAATAGGTGATCACAATATTTTTTAAAATTTATATACACCATGCAAGCCACCGTCAGGGTGTGTGGCGGGGGGTGAATATATATACCAGAATAATTTTAACCGAACATGACCCTACCGCGGTCGAAAAAAGTTATTATGATCCCCTATCGTTTGTGGAAAAAATGACATCTTATTTATCTGTTCTACACTTAATTTCTCTAATTTTGCTAGCATGATCTCTCCTTCCGTAGTACGATGGGGGTAATAATACATTTTTAACATTACTGCTAAAGAGACCTCCTTCCAATTTATGTAAGAGTTTAAATTTGTAATTTAACCTTCGCTCCGTGAGTGATTCCCAGCCTAGCTGCCCTAATATTTTGGATACGCTACTAAGTTTATCATAACAGCGTTTTACCGTAACATTGTTCGACCGCGGTAGGGTCATGTCCGGGTAAAATTATTCTGGTGTGTATTCGCCCCCTGCCACGCACCTTAGCGGAGGCTTGCAGAGTGCATAAATGAATAAAATAAATAAACCGTCGAAATTGATGCAAGAGATCCCCATTCAGAATTACGGACGACGTATCTCGCAACCTCCGCACCATCCTTGCCTGGTGGTATAATAACCAATGGTATATGAATGATATTTTGGGCGAGTAGGAAGTGAAGGATAATTGTTTGAAAAGTTGGAGGCCATAAATTAGAGCAGTCGAAAGAGTTCGCTTCATTGTTCTGTAATTAAGAGCAAAGGAGTCAAATTATTAAAGGCTATCATGAGAATGAGAATGTTTTTGAATTAAGAAACTACGTTGAGGAGAGGATCAAGTTCAAAGACTTGAAGTAAAGATGCAAAGAATATATTAGTGAAGATGCCAACGTGAAGCGTTGAAGTGTGTGGCTCCAATATGCAGTCTTTGAGACAAGAGGTTGAGCGTTAATTGAAGGCTCACTAGACCTTCTTTAAAAAATAATGGAAAATTGGGTGAATGTTGCGGAAGAATCACGAATAAATGCTAGGTGGGATGAAATAGGGGAGGACTTTGTTGAAGAAGGCGGTGAAATTGGATGGAGGCGATATTAAGAGATGGGGGATTTTTAAAAGTCTGTGATAGACGAGTGAATATTAAGTTATGCGGGGATATAGAAAATTAAGAGGTCTTCTGGAAGGATTTTGTACAATCAAAAGGTCCGCGAATAAAGAAAGGCATAAGAAAGAGATGACGTCGGAGAAAAGAAGCTTACGTTGTGAGGCAGTTCTGTGGAAGTGTGCAACGGTGCTTATTACGGTTCAGATCGTCTAGTCTCAATCGCGGATGAATTATGATACGATTAATCGATCATTCTCATCACGTGATATCAATCCGAGGATTGGCTCGTTGCAGCTATGCGAGCAATCTTGTTCCCTACTAATCTCTTCATTCCACCATAGGCTCTTGCACTGACGTTTTCCAATGGCTGCTACTCGTGGGTCATTCGAGGTTTCCTCTGTAATTCTTCCCCATCCATGTTTCCTTTAATTATGACCGTCGGTAACCCAAACCATAAGTCAAGATGTGCGGCCGTCACTTTGCGAACCTTGCGAATATTGGGGAAACATAACTTTTTAATCATTCCCACAAACATGTCGCAAACCGGGTTTAGCACAAAATTGTCATTTTAGATATTGTGTCAATGTTTTTTTTTAAACTGGGTTATTAAGTAAAAAGATATTAGTGTAAATGTTTCAAAGACAGTCATACCCAATGTTGTAAATTAATTTTTTCTAATTTATGATGGCGTTAAGTGTGCATTACGACGTCTATATCTATGTATGTATGTGGACGGGCGATACTTGGACAGATACAAAGGTCGATGTTTCGGAAATAAATTGAAAAATCGCTCGACCCCGCCCTCTCCATCGCCCTTTTCAACTTTCCTTCCCCTCAATCTCCTCTCTGCCCTCCCGCCTTTCCACCCCTCCATCCTCCCCCCCAAACTCCCCTCGCCTCTTCTTCTTCCTCGTGCGTCATCTTCACAAATAGCCCCGGCCGCTTCGCCCCGAGTCACTTCCGATGTTCCTATTATACTCCGCCGCTGCTTCCTGCTCCGACCTGACGAGGGCGCTGGCGGCAGGAAGAGAGGACGGTGGTGGCAAAGGGGGGGAGGGTGGGGGTTCAGGGGGAAGCCGAGAGGCTGCAAAAAGGAGGGTTCCAAGTATGAAGGAGAAAGGAAAGGTCTGAAGGGAGAGAGGGATAATGTAATGGAGAATGTACCCCCGATGCTTGAAAATTAATATCCGAGTTCTCATTCGATATTCGTTAGAATTATGTCTTCTTCTATATATATCGTAAATATTCGTAATAATATTTCATATCGAATTCGCAAATACACATTGCATGTGAGTATAATCGATACGATTTTGTAAAGTGCAGTTTACTGTATGTTAATTTGCAACCCCCCCCCCCCCAATTCGTCCTGCCCCCGAATTATCTCTATCGATATATGTATGCACGGGAGGTTAAAAAGCAATACTGTTGTTTTGTCGGACGATATTAAGATTGCATTTATATTTAAGATATAAATTAGAATTCGTTGTTGTTGAATGGAGTAAAATACTTTATTCGCCAACAGTATCAAGCGAAGGTATAGTATTCGGACGAAATTCTCTCAGAAGATGATGATCATTGAAGCCGGATATTAAGATGAATTTTTTTCTGTGGATCAGAGAAATTTTCTTCTTTTCACAAAAGACTGAGTTCCACCGAATGCACTTTATTGAATACCACGGCACTTTGTGCGCATGAGTATCGGAAAATGCAAAGAAATTGCCGGATACAAAATCTTCATTCCGGATGTGGCTGCATCGCAATACGACGCATCGCATTAATTACTGGATCGATGCCCCAGGGCGACACGGCTTCAATTTAGCTCATCATCCTACTATTAAAGGTTTGGTGATGGTAGAGTACAGGTGGGGAGAGGGTAGAATAGAGGTGGGGAGAGGATAGAGTAGAGATTGGGAGAGGGTAGAGTAGAGTTGTGGTGAAGGTAGAATAGAGGTGAGGTGAGGGTAGAGTCGAGGTGGGATGATGGTAGAATAGAGGTGAGGTGAGGGTAGAGTAGGGTGGGGTGAGGGTAGAGTAGAGGTGGAGTGAGGGTAGAGTAGAGGTGGGGAGAGGATAGAGTGGAGGTGGAGGGAGTAGGGCTTAGCACGAGGGAGGGTGGGGAGCGGGGGATCCCTCCTCCTCTTGACGCCTTTTCGGGCGGGGGTTCGTGGTCGGTGGAGAAGAGGAGAGACCAGAGGGAGAGGGGCTCGAGGGAGGTGGTGTTTTAGGGATCCGTTGAATTAAAGGGAAAAAATGGTGAAGCGGAATAGAAAGTAATAGCATTCATCAGTGGATAGGCGAGTCCGTTTCTTTTGAGTCCTTTCGAAGAATTAATAACCGTCAGACTTGGATCTCTTCGAATGTTTTAGATGGCTCAGGCATTAATTTCCTCTCCTGTTCCTTCCTCATTCGGATCAAGACGGATGATTTTATTGACGATGCAGTCGATTTATTTAATCAAAATACGGAGTATGAGCGATAAAGACCTCTTGACGGTGTTTATCATTACGCTCCGCGTTCCTCCGCTCCACTCGATGGAGTTAAGTAAATTTTCTAACGAGGTAGCGCCAGTATTGCAGTCGACAGCTACCACGCTTTGGATAAAGATGTCTGGATGTACGGTGCCATTTGCACACCACCACTCTCTCGCAGTTGGACGGAGCTGTTTTTATTATTAATTTTTTTTCTATGGTCCCGCTAGAACGTGACCCCTCTGAGTTAAAGTTCCTTGGTTGTTTTCTACGGTAATTCTCTCTTAAAATTCTTCCAGCGTAAAGTTTTGTTTTATGACCGACGGAGGTACTTCTCGTCTTTCTTCGGAATATTTCCTTAGAATTCTGGTGTGTATTCAAATACTTGCTTATTCGTATGCAAGAAAATATCTTATTTACGTACAGTCATACCAATGACTCATCCACCTCCTGTATATCACTCACGCTAGATTTTCTTTGTCTTCAGCAGTCTGAAGGTTCCAGTGGTACATTTCCGTATAACCAACACGCAAATAAACACTGGTGATATAGGTATACTATTTTCCTTTATCGACCCTTGTAATTATTTCCATTTTTCGTAGCTTAATTGTTTCTCCTCCTCAAAGTATGTCCTAGGTTTACCTAGAATGTTGGACGAAAAAAGGTGTTTTAAGCGAGAAAATTAAAGATTTCCTGCAGAATTATGAATTTTCATATACTACCTTGATCAAAAGGTTCCCGGAATAACCACCGTGTGGCGCTCCCATCGTTCCGATTTGAGTTCTGTTTTTTTTGTTAAATTGGTACATCTGTTGTTGATATTCCCTTTAAATCTTAGTGTCATAACTTGACATTTGCAAAAGTTACGTAGCCAAGAGTACATCTATCTCTGTGTGTGTTGGCGATTTTTTACAATTGCAGAAATGGATTTAAATTTGCAACAACGAACTTGTATTAAATTTTGCGTAAAAAACGGATTTAGTGGCGCACGGACGTTGGAAATGTTGGAAAAGTGTTTCGGCAACGATTCTCTAAAAAAAACGGTCGTTTACCAGTGGCACGAGCGGTTCAGAAGTGGTCGTGAGTCAATCGAAGATGATGAACGCAGTGGCAGACCATCGACATCGAAAGTCGGTGAAAAAATTGATAAAGTAAAAGAAATGTTGGTCAATAACCGCAAATTAACCATCAGAGAAATAGCGGAGGACTTGAACATTGCCTATGGATCCGCCCAAGACATTGTGGTTAATGATTTGGGTTTCCGTCGTGTAGCAGCAAAGTTGGTGCCAAAAGACCTCAATTTCATGCAAAAAAGAGACCGTGTTGACGTCGCAAAAGACATGATTTGCGAGGCTGAATCCGATCCCACATTCATCAAAAGGATCATTACTGGAGACGAGACGTGGGTTTATGAGTACGACACGCAATCCAGACATCAGGCAAGTGAATGGCGTTCACCAAATGAGCCGAGACCAAAAAAACCACGTCGTTTTCAGTCAAAAAAGAAGGCAATGCTGACGGTTTTCATGGATTACCACGGTGTAGTGCATCATGAATTTTTGCCAGACAGTAAACAAAGAGTATTATTTGGGCGTTATGAGACGTTTGCGTGAAGCAATTCGCCGAAAGAGACCAGAAATGTGGGCAGAAAACTCGTGGATTTTGCACCATGATAACGCACCGTCGCACAGTGCTATCATTATTCGTAATTTTTTGACGAAAAATGCAACAAATACCATCCAACAGCCACCGAATTCACCTGATTTGGCTCCCTGTGACTTCTTTCTGTTCAATCGAGTTAAAAAACCATTACGGGGAACGCGTTTTAGCAGCCGAGAGGAAGTAATGGAAAAATCGCAGGAAGCACTGATGGACATACCGAAAACCGAATATAAAAAATGTTTCGAGGATTGGATCAAGCGCTGGCATAAGTGTGTTGCAGTCGATGGGGATTACTTTGAAGGGGACAATATAGATTTAGATGAATAAACTTGTATTTTTAATTTTCTGAATAAATTCCGGGAAATTTTTGATCAAGGTAGTATTGCTACACACTGTTGCCACACCCTGCTATAAAAATAATTGAATTAAAATATTCAGGTGAGTAATTGGCTTGGTATTAGCAGTAATCGCGGATGATATTACTATAATATAGGTGAAAAAATTACCACTGTTAAAAAATAATTTCCCATCTTCGGGGAGGAAACTGTACAAGGCAAAGCGGGCGCTAACCATTCAATTGTCATTGAATAATTACTCAAGAAAATGATTCTTGAAATTTCAATCAAGAATAATTTGAGTCTATTTCACACGGGGAAGGGAATGGGTAAGATACAGGTCAGGAGGAAGACTGGAATTTATATACAAGGGGTTGATTGCGGAGGATACCATGTTACTTCAAAATTATTTCAGAATGAGAGAGATGAACGTTTTTAGTTTTCTGAGCATGATAGCTTAAATGGTATCAAGAACTGGCATGATTCCCCGATGAGAGCAAAACTCGATGTAACTTGAATCTTTATCTTACGACCTAAATTCTCGTAGGCATATCTGCATTCATTTACCTATATTACCACATTAATTTCTTCTTAGAGGAAATATTTGGCAGGTCTACTTCGGCTATTATTTATGCTTTAAAAGGATTCGCCCGGGTAACAGCCCACACCCGGAAATCCTTCAGAGTAAATCGGGATTTTGCTTAATGAGCCCACTCTGGAAAAATCTGCAAGTCTTTTATACAAGCAGCGAAACAGTTAAATAAAAATATTAATTACCTACAGTGCTGCATTAGATTGAACATCCTTCTATTTCATGGATTTTGACAGATAAAGGTTTAATCAGCTGGCAAACCGGGGAAGTACGACGACGAGTTACATTTACGATGGAAATTGCTGAGAAAACATGAACAGTCACCGCACGTATGAATTAGAATTGATAATTTAATGGAAAGATAGTCACAGTATACAAACCCTGCGAAGGTTTAAGGCTGTGGTTTTATTCGGACACTCAATTTGCACTTCTATGACATAACTACATTAATGGCAAAGATCACGACAAAAAAACAAGAAATAAAAACTGTAAATTTTATTTGTTTTGTCTCAAGAATCCTAAAGTTGGTGTAACAGTGGCAGATTGGATATATCCGTAATCACCATTGGCTGATATTGCGTTGAAAACTCAAGTGAATATGCATAACTTCAATTAGAAAGATTAAGTATAGAACAGATAGATTTAAGATACAATTTTTCCACGAAATATAAGGGATCAGAATGACCTTAACCGACCGCACTAGGAGGAGAAAAGTATTTTGGTTCAAAAGTAATCTGCTGAGTAACCACCCCCTGCCACACACCTAAGCGGTAGCTTTGAATAGTTACAGTGTACATAAAGTCTAATGCAATACGTTCTGAAGGAATACGTCGTTATTTACAACTTAGAACTCGGTAACCGTCTATTGTACGCTGAAATGCAAGCGGTCTTTATCTTTTACTCTTATGAGATTTAAGCGTCCAGGGGCCTAAACGATCAAAGACACAAATCACTTTATCAATCCTGCAAAAGATCATAGTTATAAAGGCTAAAAAATCAGGCATTTATGAAACACACGTCCACTGAACCATGGTTAAGTGAGGGGTGTTCTTAAAAGGTTTCATTTCGATTGTATGTGAGGGTTCTACGAGATGTAAACCGAGCTGTAAGGTCGAGAAAAGGAGTCCTAGTCATGCTCAGCGCAGGAGGCCGGGATGCCGTACACGGCGAAGATGAGAGGGGTTGCTCCTCCTTTCGGGGAACTTTCACCTACTTGGAGGCAAGGAAGCAGAATACCGCCCCAGCGTTGTGGGAGAAGGTGGAGTTGGAGGGTGGAAGCGTGGACGTAGGCTTGTCTTGGGGGGGGGGGGGGAGGAACGAGGGATAAGTGAGAGGAGAGTGCGTACTGTACGGGAGCGGGTGTAGTGACTAAGGGTGTCGGGAAAGGGCGAGAGAAGAGTAGGAAGTTTCGGTGCGGGGGAGGAGAGAGGGAGACTGAGGGATTCTTTTTCTTTCTGGGAGAAGAAGAATCTGACGCGGGCGAAGATGAGGGAGATGCAAGAAGTGAGGAGGAGGAGAGGAATTGAGCGAGAAAGCGGGGTTGTGGTGGAGGAGGAGAATTTAGCATAAGCATAATGGCAGAGATGGGGAAGGGATGGTGGTGGCGCTCAGGGTTAGTGGGTGGCGGTGGGAGGGGAGGGGTGAGGGAAAGGGATTATGGCGAAGAAGTTGAGTGGCTCGGAGAGGATTGTCGGGGTGGAAGGAAGAGTGGAGAGGCCTGGGAGTGGGTGGAGGAGGGTGGAAAGAGTTGAGGGGGAAACTGGGGGGGGGAGCATCGTGGAATAGAGAGCTGCCTCCATGTCTTAAAGTCGTTAGCGTGGATTTTCATTAGAAAGTTAGTTTTGCCAGGGCGAGTTCAGGAAACCCGGTGCCGCTGCAATACATTTCCGCCTTATCGTCCGTAAAAATCGTTTAACTTTAACGGTGGCGGTCTAATCCAATCAGCAGACAGCCATTGTGAATTTTATCTAACTATCATCATTTGGAGAATGCCACTTTTTTTGGAAAATAAAATAACCTTTCTGTCCACTGGTTTGATTTCCTGAATGCAGTTGTTCAATTTAAATAGGTGGCAGATTTATTTCACATTGATTTCAATGGAAAAGTAGGAAAATATTACCTCGAGTAACGCTAAGTGAATTAATATTTGATCGATTCCTCATATTTGACTAAATAAATGAAGTAAGTAATAATAAATTACTAGAAAATTGGCGCTTGAATATTTTTTCGAGAATTATTTATGAATTTGAAGCTACTAAGGAGAGTAGCATTAATAAGAATTCTTTAAAGATGCAAATGATCTTCCATTAATTATGTATTTATCATTGAGGAAAAGTAAGAGGTGCATAAAATATTAGGATTGAAGTAATTATTTTTCTTACAGATTTGAGGGTTGCTGTGAAGTAATTGGTTTATAATTTAAAGAGAATTAGTTGTGCAAATTATTAAATTATTTATTTCCCCTTCTTTACTTTTCAACAAATGGGACCCGCAATACTTTTCTCTTCACTGGCTCGCTCTTACACCCTGTTTCTGATTTAGCGCAGACGCAGCGTAATCCATGGACTATTAATAGTCATCATTAAAATTTGGTGCTTAAATGTTTATTAAATACACCTCAAAGAAATATTAGAAAAAAATTGGAATTGCCTCCTTTCATTTAAACTTTATTCAATACCACTTAGAGTGGTATATTGTTTATTTAGTAAGAATACCACCGTATTCGCTGAAAAGTAGATACGATATATTATAACTATACTATTCTAAGGCGTACATTTAATATTCACTATTAACTTAAAATGAAAAATTTCTCCAGCATAATTTCTGCAGTAGCATTAAAATAATTTGTACGTTATCGGGGTACTATAAAATTCGTTTCAATACGTACATCTTAAGTTTGTGGGTTTGAAATGACGCCATTCCTCATACTTCTCAGTTCTCCAAGATGTTAGACATTTCAATAAGTTTAACAGAGTACGAATTGTTACTAATAACGTAAAATTGTTGAGTCCATTATAAATTTTAATATAAAATATATAATGTAAATATAAATTTGTGAAATAAAAAAATATATTATAGTTTTATGTTTATTTAATAGAAAAGGCAATAAATGTGATGAAATTATTTCCCTCTGCACATTACTTCCCTTCTAAATACGAATATACTTGAGAGAAAGAGCTAAGACTGGAAAAAGCATAAATAGCATGGACAAAGTGTGGATTTGTATTGGATTCATTATATCTTTTGACGAGGATGGGGTAAAACTGTCCCTTCATCCTAGCACAGGAAGTTGCCAAAAAACTGAAGATGAAAGAGAAACTTATATCGAAGACAAGGATGTGAGGACATTGAATATATTTAGTATAAGGGTTATGAATGCATAAAAAGGAAGCGTGACAGTAGCGAAAGTTCAATGATGATTTCGCCCAGTACCAGTAAAGCAGTGCCAGTTCTCCAAGCCCAAGTCCTTGAGTATCTACAGCTTTCATCTATCTTCCCCAAAATATTCTTTTGCATTAGTCTTTTCAAGTTTCGCGTTAATTTTCTGGACTCGAGAGTTGGTGTCATAAATTAATTCTAACTTATTCCTCCTAATGCTTCGCTAATCTTTCATATCAACTCTCAGTTTCCATTGTTTTGCCAATTCAGGGGACTTTCCTCACGATCACTGCACAATACAGTTTATTCCATTCCGTCTAAAAACCTTTATTCTTCTCTAACACCCAGAAGTCATACTTTGGAAATATACTTGTATCCTTTTGCTCCATTTTTAAGCGAATAATTAGTTGAGTATTAAAAAATTAAACGTTAATGCTGCTTAAAGGGTCGTTAGACGGCGGACTAGTAAGTAACAAATGCAGGGAGTGGGTCGCGGTAGTCCAGGAGGTAGAGCGTTGGACTGCTGACCGGAGGGCCCCGGGTTCAATTCCCGGGGAAGGCACTCTTGGCACCAGCAGCTCCACCCAAGCTATGTGATTTTTCGTGTACCAGGTCTTCCTGGGAAACCATAACCGGCACAGGGGAAGGAACTGGCCCCCCTACCCTGATGTGTGAACTTCACACGCCGTATAGGGCTTAGTACTGGGTGAACTCTGCCATCACCTACCAAACCGACCTTCGGGTTGATTACTGTGCTAATGGTTTACTACTTAAAGGATAGTTAGACGGCGAGTAGTAAAATGCTGAGAGGAATTAATTCATGGAATATTACCCTGTTTTTTTCATGTTTTTTACAACTATGCAATGATGGTTTCATCGAAAGCTATCTTTCTTCGTTTTAGACATTTTCTCATGACACCCTAGTAGATCTTCAAGATAAGCGACGCGAGATTCCTCGTCGTTTCCTGCCAATTCGTTTACTCCCGCACGGTGATGTCAAACATTTTCCACCCCGAGCTACTTTTTCGACAAATCGTAATGTTCTCCACTTTTTATCGAATTTGAATCAACACTGTCGTTTGCACAATTCAGAATAGTGCCTTGAATGCGCTGAAATACGAGTGTAGCATATCTTACTGGTATACGTCGTTTAATCGAATGACATTGTGACTCATTGATTTACGTCACATTTCCTGCGACGTCACTCCCATCCCCACATGGCATCAGTTTCCCATGACCCTTTGGCTTATCTAAAGGTGAGATCAGAGCCACTCCATGAATTTTCGAGAAAAAAAACCTATTAGAATAGTTCGGTATTGGTCAACACGTTCAGAAAGTGATTCCTGCGGCTGCTTATAAGGAAAAACATTTGCTTTGGTTCTCTTTTGCGTAACGTTTTCGCTCGCTCTCGCCTTTTTTTCCGAATCCAACTCGAGCGGAAATAGCTGGGAGCGAGAATAGGTCGGTGGGTGAAGGATGCAGGGCAGGTGGGGGTGGGATGATGATGAATGAGCCCGCTGTGAAGGGGGGAGGGGTGGGTGAGAGTGGGAGGGTGGAAAGGCGGAGCGAGCGATTTCAAACGGGGGTTTCATGACTTCCTCGCCAATGTCTGACTTGAACTTGAACAATTGAACTCGTGTTTACGCGATTCACTTGAAAATTACGAGAGTGCAAAATTCAAAACCCCCTGAGATGATCCACCGTGACTTCTATGCTCATTGTCATTTTAACTTGTGATTTTTCATCGCAAACATTATATTCCCTCTTTATCATTTCACCAGCAACCTCGAAATTGACCAACAACAAAAATTTGACATTTCGTCCTCCTGGTCGGAAGTGCTGCATTAACGTTGGAATACTTGTAAAATCTATTGGCATTCCTTCACCTTCAGTATCACTCCGCGAAATAAATTCGAGAGTATAATCATTTGCCTAGTAGGGGCTTTATGTAATTCAATGCGCATGTCTTAGCAATGTGGTACGTACAGGAATATTTATTTACGCCCATATAAAACGCGCCCATCTAAGTAAAAATAATTTATAAGTTTGATAATTGTTCACATTCCCCTTTTGCAATAGCTAATTAAACCCAGAGTTCTTTTGATTACGCTTTGCTCTTTTGAAATAAAAACAAGATAGCATTTTCACATACATTTCCGGTTGCCATTTTGTGGGAGTATAACCGTCCAACCTAGGGAACACTCGAAAACTCGGGATGCGACAATCTACTTGCAGTTGGAGGAAGGATAAACTGAAGCTCCCCGATTGGTCAGCCATTATATTCTGAATCAATTAGCCATTCGCCGTATCGTTAGTGATTGAAACCCGCATTTTTTATTTTGCATCGACGGATAATGGCGCATGCGAATTATGGTATATTCATTAAGCGGGTGTCGATGCAAAAGAGAACTTTCGTTGGTCTAGGGCTATCAACAATTCACTATCGATTCAGACGATACCTATCGATATCGATAGATTTTCATTCAACGAGTGAGAGGTGGTGGAGACTAGGCAATGGCTCCCCGTTTTAGCCGTTCTTTTCCGAGAGCGTGTGCTATCTTTTACCACGCCTGTCAGGCGAGCTTGAGAGTATCTGCACACGAATGTTGATGCTCGTATCTACATTTCTCTCTCTCTCTTTCAGTTATCAGGAGAGGCGACCGACAGCTGAGTTCTTGGGCCATTATGGATAGGTGGGTAATCCGGTAAGAGTAGGATATTCAGAGAATAGAATATGGTTGCAGAGAAACCTGGAGTCGGCCTTCTTTCAAGGAAAGGCGCCTAGGGGTCACACAGTTCAACGTCCCATCCGACGGACAGCGTACTCCACTTGAAGTTTTTTTCACTCAGTACCCCAAGGACAAATAAAAACCACTGA
Organism: Hetaerina americana; assembly: GCF_022747635.1. Classification (NCBI taxonomy): domain Eukaryota; kingdom Metazoa; phylum Arthropoda; class Insecta; order Odonata; family Calopterygidae; genus Hetaerina; species Hetaerina americana. The sequence continues at coordinate 13,020,183 of NW_027287427.1, forward strand.
AAAATCCTGCCACTTCTGGGATTTGAACCCGTGCCCTCATGGTAGGGTGCCAGTAAATTAGTCACCTGACCACCTCGAACCCCCATTTCTCTTATTTTAGCTAAGTTAAACGGGAAAGCGGCTAAAACTTCTTTTTAGTTTATTCCTTTAAACCCCAAAGGGAGGAAGTATTATTAAAGGCTACCGGTTAAGGTAGGTTTTTGGATGGATACAACTTCCAAATAAATATTTTGTGACTCCTAACAAAACACGATGCGGCAACCTAATCAGGTCCCTCTTAATTTCTGAGTACTTCTTTCCTCCCTTCTTCCCGTCCAACATCCCTATCCTGTTCCTGCCCTTTCCTCGTTTGCCTAACATTCTCCCCTCAATTACAGTCTTCAACATCCCACTGTCGATCACCAGGCCCTTCATCCAGTTTTCCCGCCTCCATAGGATTTCTCCCAAAAAACCCCTCTTTTCACCCACCATACAAAGTACTTCCTCATTTGTTTTCCTTTCCGTCCATTTCACCTTCTCCATTCTTTTCCACACCCACATTTCAAAACCCTTAAATCCACTTCAATCCTCCGGCTTCAATGACCACGTTAGAGGAAGTTTATAGAAATGAAGAAGGGCTTGTTGTAGAGTAGGATGTTGTTGGGTTGTGCGTTGTCAGGAGAGACAATATATTTATTTGGTAGTTGTGTCCATCCAAAACCTACCTCAACCGGTAGATTACCTTTAACAATAATTTGACCCCACTTCCCTTGCATCGGAGCCGGGGGCTGTAGGATTGTGGCCTCGCGGGGCAAGGGCAAGGGTGGGGGATGGTCGAGTGAGAGGGAGCGAGGATTGGAGAGAGCGAAGCCGCTGCTGGGCGGAGAATCCGCGCCTTCTGAGTCATGGGGCGTGTTGCGGCCGCGTGCGTCAGTACGCATTTATCACCGCTGGCCGGACGCACATTCGTCACAGCGCACGTTTTGTTTTGAACGCTCGATCGAGGTTTCCTTCCCTTTCCAATCCTCAAATCCGTGTAAGCGGGAAGTCGCATCTTATTGTTCTAAATTTCGCATAATCTTGGCTGACCTGTTAGTCGGTGACAACGGGAAAGGCCAATATTTCGGGAACCGCTCGAGTTTCATTTTGATACTAAGGAAATTGATGAAATCTGGTTTTTTATTAAGAGATTTTACATTAAATTACAATGTACTCTGCAAGTCACCACCAGGGTGTGTGGCAGTGGGTATTTACACAGACTAATTTTGACACCAAATATGTTTCCCCCTAGCGTGGTCGGACAGCGATATTATGATCACTTATCGTTCGTGGGAAAAATCACATCTTAAATCTATCTGTTAAGCACTTAATATCTCTTATTTTATTGACATGATCTCTCCGATCGTAGAACGATGGGGCTAATAATACTATTTCAACATCATCGCTAAAGATACATCCTTCCAATTCCTGTAAGAGATTTCTGCAATCCTTACTTTAACCTTCGCTCCGTTGGTGATTCCCAACCAAGATCCTCTAATAATTTTGATACGCTACTCAGTTTATCACAACAACATTTTACAAATCTAGCTCCCTTACGCTGTACGCGATCGGCAACCAATCCAACTTCATGAGGATCCCTTATGCATACCCGTATCGGCAGCATATTCTATATGAGGCTTAACCAGCGAAAGATAACATTACTTTTTAACCTCCTCGTCATATTTCCCCAATACTTTGATAAAGGCTATTTTTTTGTCAACTTGTCCATATATTGCTCTTATACGGACAATCTTCGGGATACGGACCACCAGACAGAATAAGAGAAATGGATACAAAACGTAATACGCGTATCGGTTAACATGTTAGGTTACGTAGTAATCAACCCGAAGGTTCATTTGACGGATGGGGCTCAGCTTGAACGAAGGCGTGCACGACGTGTGAAATTCATTCATGAGAGGCAAGGGAGCTAGTTTCTTATTCCCTGAGTCAACATTGATTTCCCAGGAAGATCTAGCACCCGAAAAAATTACACGGCTTCGGTGCCCAGTGAGGCGTGCCCAGGAATCGAATCGCGCTCCCTCCTATCTAAGTAAGACTGGCATTCCACCCACTGGACTACCATGCTCCTCATATTAGGTTTTCCATCTTGAAGAAAAGCAAAAGAAAAGGTTAAACAACTTGTTTCCCACGACTCCATTCCTTAATTCTAAATATCTGGCATTGACGTCTTCCATTACCCTTTTGTGGAAATTAGTTCTTGGCGTTTCTCTGTTGTTTGATACTTCCATTACAATCTACTGTAAACTACCTCATATCAGCCGAAGAACTAAGTTTCACACGTATTGGCACAATTCTACAAAAATCTCGCGGCTGAAATTTAGAATATCATTGTCTAGCTGATAAAGATATGATTTTCCCGAGTAGTAGTGGTATTTATGGGAGGCGACCGGCCATAGGGGATGGACAGAAAAGGATGAAGGGTGGAGAGAAACCCGGCGTCGGCATTAACCTACTCTTTACGAAAGGCGCCAAAGGGGTCCTCAGCTTAACGTCCCATCCGACGGACGGCGTCCTCACTCAAAGTGCGCTCCACAAAGCACCTCAACTAGGGATCGAGATACCTCTGAAAAATATTCAACACCGCCGGGATTTGAACCCAAGCCATCTGGGTGGGAAGCCTCTCCATTACGATAGCAACCGCACAAATTCCGATCCCCGATTTTCCCGAATCATGTTTGACACCTGGTCGAGATAATCTGGCCTTTCACTTTAATTTGTCATGTTGCAGTCATCTGAAATGCATAGGTCAATTTATTTACCGTTTAATTGGTGTACAAATTTTCACCTTCCTCTCCTCACCGTTTGCATTTCCAATCCTACGCCTTTTATATATTACCTACTTAGCCTTCACCATCTTCGGTCCTCTCTCACGATATAGGTAGGTACCCAGTGGACTAAAAGAGCCATTTATTTTGGTTGCCTTTTTTAAAATGAGTCCTGTGAGTCTTTCCCTCGTAATTCGAGTTTTCCACAAACCCCTCCGCTATTAATTCGCTCTTCTCAGAGCTTAATTCCGCATAGTTCCACCGAATTGGACTTCGTCATCACTCAGCGGACCGATGCGCGTAGATGTGTGCACGAAACAGAATGATGAGTTAGCGTAACACAACCCACTCATCACGGACGACCTCTTGGCCTATCTCCGGGCATAATCCAAGGAAAGCGTCCAATGACGTAAATATTTTCAGAGACACGCTTCATTCGCATTTCTGATGGTTCATTTACAAGTACTTGTACAATAGTAATATTTCACATTTCCCCTAGGATCAATTAATAATAAAAATAATAATTGGGCCCGTTCGAGTAGAATTGGGCAATTTATTGTTTCAATTTCAGTTTTTGGGGTGCCTTATTTTTAGGATTTCGGGTGCCTTATTCTAGGATCAATTGTTCTGTATCACCTTTGAAGCTATGAATTGATTGATTCATGGAATAAAGAATGTTTTAAATAACTGAGCGGTATAGTTATAACGACCCAAAATAATTCACACAGAAGTTTCTTATTCAAATCCAGACAGAAGAATTACTTGTTTTACTTTTTTTTACCTTATTTCTCGTGTTCCTTGAGGAATAATTCATTACCCAAAGTTATTCAGAACACCAAACTTGCATTTGTACATCACAGCCCTCTGGTAATAATTCAATACTAAACAATATCCTGCTATTACTTAGTGACTGCGGTGATTTAGGAGATAAACAAATAATAAATTTTGCAATAATTTGTTTCGTTTAAGGCACATTTTCTTTTGGTAAGTTTCGTACTAGCCTTTTGTTGATTTTCATGTCTTAATGAAATATGCCCATATAGAAAATAGTCTGTTCTTGCAGTGGGTTTTGTGCAGAGATAGTGAATGCTAGGATAAAGCAGAACGACTGCACGATAAGCAAAAGGTCAAATAGAATGGCTACGTATCTAATCAAGCGAGCGATCTATGGCAGCCGGTAAAATACCCCGTAAAATATCGCAGCTGTTCAGATAGAGGGAATGTAGAATATAATGTCTGCAGCATGAAGTAACTGCTATTTTTAAATGAGCGAAACTTTTTTTTCTCCCGGTCATTCAGACTCACGAGTACGTAATCGCACACAGGCAATATCAACTACCCGCATGGTAAAGGAACGAATATGACCTTATATATGATTAGTAGTAGTAGCAGTAGTATTTAGAGGAGATGACCGACAGCTGAGGTCATTTGCGCCCTAGGGGATGGACAGAAAAGGATGAAGGGTGGAGAGAAACCCGGCGTCAGTATTAACCTGCTGTTAACAAAAGGCGCCAATGGGTCCGCAGTTTAAAGTCCCATCCGACGGACGGAGTACTCACTCAAAGTGCTCCCTACAAAGAACCTCAAGTAGGGATCAGGATACCACTGAAAATTAGCTGTCGCCGTTGGGATTCGAACCTGAGCCCTCAGGGTGGGAAGCCGGTACGTTACCCACCGCACCATCCCGATCCCCCTTATATATGATTATCAGCATGAAAATGCAATTTATACTTGTACAAGCGAGCTTAATGAGGACATGGGGAATACTCAGTCAAAGGGAAGCGATACGATGGAAGAGGTGCAGTTACTGCTGAATAAATGAATGCCCCCAGACTATTTACCACAAAATCTTCTTCCAGGGTAAACAAATCTACTTCCTTAAAAGGGTTGGTAATAATGGTTTAAGATACGATTTGCAGCATTGAATTACCATATTAAATGAATTTAGCAAAGTCGGAAATCAGGGTAAACGATAGGTCCTTTCCTTGAGATCATGCTCTCGGCAGTCAACATTTTTATACCTAGTAAATGTAAACCTAAATGGCATAACGCGGAAGAATGAAAATCTTAAAAGCGTTAAAGAGCATGTCATGTAAAGTGAAACGAAGACTCAAAGGTCTATCCAGCAAGTAATATAATGAAATTATTCAAGATCTTAAGCGTATCGGAAGGCGAGAGTTAACTTCAAAAGAAGAATATTAAATGAAAATTTGGACGATAATGCAAAAGCATTTGGGTCATATATGATTCAGATTAAATAGTAAATTTATTTCATAACTTTAGAGGAAAAAGCGACCAGTAGTTTGGAAAAACCCAGCGTCTTAAACTCCTTTGATTAAGGTTTTAGGAAAATGTTATCGTATATCATGCAAATAATATATCAGAAGCCTAAAGGAACTAAATCCATTCATAAATAGCTGATAATTTCCCGCAACAGACGCCCTCCCACCGAATATTTAAAGCAGTAGTATGACAGACTCTGGCTGAATATCATTAAATCCAATTTTATCTGTTTGATTAGAACATAAGCATCATAAATAGGCCTCACATGGAAGTAATAATTTAGAAATCTTTAACATATCATTTAATGCTCCCTAACGGAAATCGTATTGTACCTAGAGCTTAAATCGGCTATTGGTGACAGCCAATAGACATAGAACTATTTACTCACATACATCTAATTTCAACGAACGTTTAATTTCATTAATTCATACACTCTACTCTGCAAGTCACCGCTAGTGTGTGTGGCAGGGGGTGATTGCACATCATACTGCTTTTGAACCAAAATACTTTTCACCTGGTCGGGAAATTCTATTCTGATCCCTAATCGTTCGTGGGAAAAATTGCATTTTAAATGTATCTGCTCTACACATAATATCTCTAATTTTATTGGCATCATCCTACTCCTATCGTAGTACGATGAGGATAATAATGCATTTTCAACATTATCACTAAAGATAAATCCTTCCAATTTCTGTAAGAGATTAATCTGTAATTTAACCATCGTTTCGAGAGTGATTACCAACCTAGATCCTCTAATAATTTTGATACGCCACTCAGTTTATTATAGAGAAATTTTACAAATACAGATCCTCTCCGCTGCGCGTGATCCAATTCGGCAATCAATCCAACTTCATGAGGGTCCCTTATATTGGCAGCATAGTCTAAATGAAGCTTAACAATGATAAAATTGCTTTTTGACCGTTTCAGCACGTTCACCCAGTACTAAAATCCTAATTTTTTCTTAGCTTGTCCACATATTCCCCGCATATGTTTCACCCAGGAGAGATCGTGAGTGAGGGTAACGCCTAAGTATTTAATCAAGGCTACATATTCCATTTCGGTGTTCTTGATTCAGTAGGTGTTCGGCAGGCAACTTCTCTTATTCTAAAATTTCATCAGTACGGAATTTCTCAAGTTTAACTCTGATTGCCAAGTGTCGCACCGATTTTCTGTAGTATAAAGGTCATCTGCTAAAGCTACTTTATCCTTAACACTACGCATATCTCTGTAAATAACTGCATCGTCGGCAAATAAACGTATCTTACCGTTGACCTCGGAGTTAATGTCTTTAATGTAAAGAGGGAATCAAAAAAGGTCCAATCGACGTCCCAGGGGAACATCTGAATTGATCTGATGTCTCTTCAGTTCTGTTTATTTTTTAGTTTCTCGAATATGTTGACGTTGTGAAAAATAAAGATCGGAATCTCGGAGACTATATCTGTGGAGCTTCAAATAGAACTTTCTAATCACAATACCTTGATTGATAAAAATAATAATGGTCAAGTTGATGCTATATTTCATGGTAAGAAAGAGTTTTTAAATCAAAATGGTTATTGTTGTTTTGATACGTGGAGTGAAAGAGCAAGGTTTATTTTGGGAAAATACGAGAGGAGTTATAGGAAAAAGACAAAGAGAGGCTGAAGTTAAGCTTGAGGGTGGAAGAGAACCTGTGTGGAAAGGGGAGAGTAGAGATGAAGCCTTAGAGAGGAAGAAAGAGGGGAGGAGGATCAAAGATGAGAACGCTGACCCCATTAGCATGGGATAAGGCTGAGAGAAAGAAAGGACTTCCCAATGAAGCACTTCATAGAAATTTATTAAAAAATTAAAACCTAAAGAGTGAATAAAAATATTCCATAATGGTTTAGGAAAAGATTCTAAGGGGATGAATGTTCATTAGAAAGATGCGAGTATGGATAATGATGAAGAAAATAAATTAAATGGAAATAAGACGAACGATTAAGTTTTGTATATTATTTGAAAAGAATGAATTTGCCAGGTGAAATTCAACAAGTGCAGGAAAGATGGATGAAGGGGGAAGTGAGAAGCAATGGGTTTTTGAAGGATGTGATGCAAAGGGAGAAGGCCAGGGAAGCGGGAGAGGATTATGATATCCTTTTTGAGCTGCATGAAAGGTGGTAGTAAGTATGAAGAAGTGAAGAAGAAAGTAAGGAAGGGAAATAAGGATTCTAAGCTGGAGGTTCCAGCATATATATAATCATTGCCAGTGACCGTCGGAAACAAGACTATCCAACTAAGAACAATATTCATTGATTCACAGAGTTCAACTAACGCAACACATACACGGATTTGAGCTAAACACTCTTTTGAAGTTTATTATTCATTTTCCCTAAAAGACGGTCAATTATTTTTTTCATTATTACCACATTAACATATTTTTTACTCTTGTTAGATATAAATCCGCTGCCCTTCTCAAGGGTAAAAAAATATTTCTCAATTTCGCTCCATGTTGATTCGTAGAGTTATCGTTCCGGAGGTCAGGTTTCGGAGATCCATTGTTTTCCATTTTCCTATTCCACTTCCGAATATATATATACGAGGGTCATCCGGAAAGTAGTACCCGTTCGTGCCGCATGAAGTGCTGACGACGCGAGTAGCCGCTGGACGAGGTCAGATAGCTTCAGTGGCTTGTCTGCCTTCTCTGAGCCAAGTTGCGTGACGCTAGCATTGCCTGTGTTGTTTCTGTGATTGTTTACAATGTTTAAAAAAATTGAGAACGCCGCCAGTTGTGAAGTGAGGGCAGTGATTAAATTCCTCAATGCAAGAAACGTTCGCCCATGTGATATTCATCGCCAATTAAAGGAGGTGTATGGAGACAATGTAATGGACGAGTCATCTGTTCGGCGGTGGTGTCGCAACTTCAACATGGGGAGGGGGAACACACACGACGATGAGCGTTCGGAGAGACCGTCTGTCATTACAGACCAACTGGTGAGCTCAGTTGACGAATTCGTGAGGAACGATCGGCGCGTCACAATTGATGACATCTGTGAGCATTTTCCCAATGTTTCTCGAACAATTGTTCATGAAATTGTTAAACACCATCTGCATTATGCAAAAATTTGTGCAAGATGGGTCCCTCGCGTATCTCAATGAGCTGGCGGCGAAGGACTATGCAGCAGGAATACAGAAACTTGTCACACGTTATGACAAATGCCTTAATTTGCTTGGAGATTATGTTGAGAAGTAGTTTAAAGTATCCTCTTTCAAATAAAATTTTTTATGTTTGTTAATATTTACTTTTGTGTCTTTATTTCACGAACGGGTACTACTTTCCGGATGACCCTCGTATTTGGGGTGAAAAATTCCATCTTAGGAAGTGACTACGGCATTCCGATGGAAGGGGATGCGAAAGTGGTCCATTCCATAGGATAGGAATCGAAGAGAAAGCTTTTCAATGCGGGAGACAAACGGTATCAATGGTATTACGAATGCCAACATATTGGTATTGATCAGAACTCGTCGTGCACTCTTCAAGCAAACATTGTCGTCTATTGCTTCATACACGGACACGTACCTTTGGGGCAGTGGTTTAGGAATGAGACTGGTGAAGTTTACTTAAAAGCATTTCAGTTTCCTCCTAAGGGTAAGAAGACTATGGATGTAGTAAATGTCAGGTAAGGTAACTTAAACTAGTTAAACCATGGCCTTAGAAGACTACCGGGTAAATGTGATGAAAAAGTTAAAAATAAATGTTATCTTTCGCTAGTAAGGCCTCATTTATAATATTCTTATTTTTTATTATTGAGTAATCTATTGGCTAAGGTAGGTTTTGGATGGACCCTGGAAGTCCCTCTCCATCTCTGTCTACTTTCTTCCTCCCTTCAACATCCCTATCCTGTTCCTACCCTATCCTCGTTTATTTATAATATGCTGCAAGTATATCGGATCCTCATGAAGTTGGATTGCGTGCAGCGTAGAGGAGCTAGATTTGTTAAACGTTGTCATGATAAACTTAGTAGTGTATCCAAAATATTAGAGGAGCTAGGCTGATGATCACTCATGGAGCGAAGGTATAATTAGAGACTAAATATCTTGTGTGAATTGGAATAATGTCTCCGTAGCAATGATGCAGAAAATATATTATTACCCCCATCATACTACGGATAGTGTCAATAAAATCGAGATAATGTCAATAAAATAAGAAAGATTAAGTGTAGATTTGAGATTTAATTTTCCCACGGAAGATTAAGGATCAGAATAGCGTTGTCCGACCACGGTTGGGGCTAACATATTCGGGTCAAAATTAGTCGAGTTTGTATTCACTCCCTGCCACATACTCCAGCGGTGGCTTGCAGGGTGCTAAAAATATTTAAAATACTTAAAATATCAATCGGAAGGGTGATACATTCAAATTTACCCCTAGAGCCTTTAACCAAGAAAGTCCTGTTTTCCCTTTATTTCCTTTGAATAAAACATTGGGTTTGAAACTGCGGTGATGGGACTACGCCTTCGCAGACATCATTGGCTCCTTGTTGAGATGATAACTCCTGTATTGGCTTATTCAGGTCTCGTAATTTCTGCCATTTTCACCCTTGCGATTGTCTCCTTGCATCACCTTAGCTCTTCGTTCTTGCCTCCGCTCGCACACAGGACAGTGACCGGGAAAACGAGAATATGTCCTTTATTCACGAAGAAGAAATGCTGGACGCCGGCGCCACCGACGGAGTTCCGGCATCAGACCGCCCGCCACCGTCTAGCGCGAGGCTTTCTGGCCCGCACCCGAACAGCGACGAATCGGCGTAAACTTGAGACAGTTTGTTTAACCTTCCTCTTTCATTCTAAAAAAAAGTGTTTCACTCCATTTACTTCCTCTGCGCGATCTTGATTTGGACACAGCCCGCTTCCCCCAATCGCTCCTCCCATCTCCGTTGAGGTTCGGGACTAGAAGCGACTATGAAGTCTCAATGACGCCCCCTCCCCTTAAAAAAAGACGATTTACCATTTATCTATGCCTCCGTTGCACCAATTTGCTACTTAAACCGGCAAATCTGCAGAATCACAAAGAAATATCAGTTGAGTCCATGTAAGACAAAAGATTGCGAGGCTTTCCGGTGATCCAATTTTCTCCCACTTTTCCTCCACAAATCAACCTTGCTTTCACTGGAGGGCATTCGGTTGATTGAGCTCCTAGCATCCTTCTTTACTCTGGCATTTGGAGACGGAGCAGGATACGCCAGATCTGTATTCGTTAATCACTCTCTATTGTACTCCTCCATTGACCGCCATGCTTACCCTAGCTTCTACTCTTTTTCTGTCTTTGCTTACCCTCCCTTTCAATCGGTCGGGGCGTTGCTTATGAAGATGGTTTGATGAAAGATGATGCTCATGATTTGCTTTGCAAACAAATCCCAACGGGACGCGCAACCTAAACAAAGATGAGAAAATGAACCAACTGCCTATGGATAAAGCTTTCGGTCACTCGTGTTCACCAAAAACATTCTTCCAGTGGCACACCGTTGCGGAAGCAATCCACCATTTATCAAAAGAGCGTTATTTTTGGTTTCTGAGGGTTGATAACTAAAGTATAATCGCACGTTAAGGCAAAATCTTCCTCTTTGTTCAAAATCGCATTGTTTTTGCAAGTAACATACCAGTAGAAGGCTTTGATCTATGAAATGCAAAGAAAGAAATATTTTAGGTGTATTTTCTGGTAAAAATTAAAATACACGAAATGCAGCAGTGTTGTTCGTACAATGACTGCACCGCTTTGGTGACGTGTTTTCCAGGGTGTTTTTCTTAGTCTGTGTCTCCGACTCCCGTTCATATTCTACGCCGACCAAGGATGGGTAACTGGCGATCTTTCTTTGTCTCCAGAGCGACCTTTTGCAGTATTTTCATCCATGACGGGAGGGCAATTCAGCAAGGCACCACTAGCCCCTAAGAGCACGTGAGATAGTGAAAATCGTTTATCGGAAATCGGGTTAGATGTCTATTTTCTTTTGCACTGGAGGAAATCCGGAAATAATCAACCCAAACGTGGATCAACTAACTGAGTAAACACAGATTTACTGGAATACAAACAATAGCGGCTAATAATCAATCCACTAAAGTGCTTCCGAAGAGGCAGGTCACATAGAACACCAATGGAAATCCTTTGGGGAATGATACTTCTTTTTGGGTAATCCGTTAGCAAGATGCTGTTGGCCTTTTCCGCGAAACGTATCATTGGATTGAGCATTGAGGTTGGGAAAGTCCCCGATTTCTCGACAAAGCTTTTCCAGAAACTCAGTCCACCCTGTGCCCTTCCCGGGGAAGGATTTCAGTCGCTTCATTAATTGTATCACAGACTTATTATATATCTTGAATAACTCATTCTTCAACATATAGATCAGTGGAAAGTATGCATTTAAATGCCAATAAATATGCAAATGGTGAGTGCTTAAAAAACTTGAGTGCGGCCACCTGGTTCACGACAATCGAATAAGTTGAGAAGTGCTGTATGTTTTATTTAATACACTTAATAATTTCCATATCTACGGCAGCAGCATTTTAAGGGTTTTCGTGTGATTTGAAAAATAATATCACCATGATTAAATTTTTTCTATGGAGAAAATGTCAATTGTTTATTCTACTGGGTATCGGACACCCACCAACCGCATCGTGTTTACCCACTAGCGATTGACTCAAGAGGTTTCTGGCGCAGACGCAATGATTGCACCGCCGAATGTTGCGACTTTAGCCTGATAAAAGAAAGCCTATGAAATGTACAGTATCTATCTTATTTCTCTTTGTTCACAAATTTTGCACAAGCTTCATAGATTATCAATTTACCTATTTGTGAAAATGTGGAAAGATGAAATGTGTATAGTCAACCAAAAGGTTTAGTGGGTCCCTAGCAAAAAGGCCATCATTCAGTGTAATGCACGTGTGGTTAGGATGGCGACGCACGGGTTTTTCGTTTTTACCGCTCATTTTTCTCCCTTTCGACGGATGTTTCAAGAAATCTTTTTCAGACGTGAAGTTTTTCATTTTGACATATAGTATTATTTTCATGTCATTAGAATGTTCAACTTGTATTTTTTGCTGCTATTTACGTCTTAATTACTAATTGGCAAAGTGAGAATTCGCCCCAAAATATTAAAACAGCTTTATGAAGTTTTTTTCCGAATGAATTCCTTGGGTATTCCATTCTGTACGGTAATTTAACTCATGCTAGAGACTGTGCATAATTTTCAAATTTGATGCCAGGAAAGTATATTTATTTTTTGCTTATATTCGCTGGGATTCAAGACGAGAAAGCTGTAATTTTACTGAGAAATATGTGTACCATCTTTAAAAATTTTGATTGAAACCATTCCACTTCGGTATTATATTTACGATGGCAGTGTCAATTAATGTTCCTCATTATTGTTCTGGAGTCTTGAAAATGTAACTAAGAACCATCAACTAATTTTATAAGTGTATTCAATGAAACACTTGTAATATACACTTGTATGTGACCTATAAGGCAGGTTACCTAAAAAAGTGGATAACAAGAATATTATGGCCACATATAACGTTTGGAATGCTGTATTATTTCTTCCGAGGGCATCGCAAAACCCAAAACTATGCATTACGCAATTTTTAACGTCTCATCCTAATTCAGTAAGTGAATTCATTGTGTGTGCGGTGCTTCCCTCAAGATGGATTTTAATACGAGACCAAAAGGTTTTTCAATACTGTCAAATAACGTTTAATTTCATGATATTCATCACTGTCATTGTTCAAATATTAATTTTCGTCCAATTTTTTTTAATATCAATATTTAATTTAGAGCTTCAATCTGTAATTTAATCTTCCCTCCGTGAGTAATTCCCAGCCTAGCCGCTCTAATATTTTGGATACCCTACTAAGTTTATCATAACAGCGTTTCACAAATCTAGCTCATCTACGCTCCACACGATCCAATTCGGCAATAAATCCAACTCCGTGGGGATCGCATATACCTGTACTTGCAGCATATTCTAAATGAGGCCTAACCAGCGACAGATAACATTTTTCTTTGACCTTATCATCACATTTACCTAATACTCTTCTGATAAATCCTAATTATTTGTTAGCTTGTCCACATATTACCCGTATGTGTTTCACCGAGGAGAGAGCGTGAGTGAGGCCTTGGTATTTGAGTCTACACATTCCATTTCGGTGTTCCTGAAGCAGTAGGCGTTTGGGAGGGAATTGCTCTTTTTCTAAATATTTATCACTACTACTTTCTTTAAGCTTAATTCTAATTGCCAAGTGTCGCACCAACGTTGTATAGCATTTAGGTCGTCTGACAAACCCGCTGTGTCCTCAGGATGACGGATATCACGGTGAACCACTGCATCATCGGCAAATAAACGTATCTTACTATACTTCTAGCTTTGCGAGTAGTTTACTATGGGGACTTAGTCGAAAGCATTCTGAAAATATAGAAATATTTCGCCCACTGGAACATTGCTCTCTCCCGAAGTAAGAATATCATGAACAAAAAGCGCAAGTTGTGTCTCCCAGGATCTACCTTTACGGAAACTGTGTTGATTTTTGATTAATAACTCCAGATTATGGAGGTATCTCACGATCAAACTAGCAACTATATGTTCCATAACCTTACACGAAATAGATGTGAGGGAAATAAACCTATAATTGCCCGGTTCCATCCTGTCCTTTTCTGTAAACATTTGTGTTACATTAGCCGTTTTCCAGTCTCTGGGAACTTTTGATTTACTAGGGACTTCTTAAATATGATTTCTACATACGGCGCAATTTCCTAAGCTAATTCCTTAAATTTACGAGCTGGTATTTTATTAGGCTCGGAGGATCTGTTTGTGTTATTAATATTCAGGAAACGTTCTATTTCATTGCATGATGTTTCAACTATGGGGGTCGGTTGGCGGAAACGATTTGGTAAGCAATCGGAGACATTCGGTGAGACATTGGTAAAAACTCAATGAAACAAGGTATTTTAATAAATCGGCCTTTTCCAAACTGCTAGTTACTATTTCTCCTTTAACGAGTGAATTAATTGTAGACTTATTTACTTGAACCTCTATAACAATCGGCCAAAATGATTCTGGATTCTTGTTTGAATTTTCAGCTAATATTTTCCTTTTGAATTCGCTTAACGCTTTCTGAAATTTCTTCTTGGTATTCTCCTACTATTTGTACGCCCTAGATATCTCATAATCATTTTTGATCTCATTACGCTTGGCACTAGAGATATCCCTCCGTATAATTTTCATCTTTGCGTGACATCTTAATGATGTTCAAACTTCTGCATTGCGCCGTGTATTAACATGGAGTCCTCTCAAAAGTCACGACGTATTTAAATAATCTACTTTCTCTTTATGGCCTATGAGGTTCTTCTCTCCCGCAACATAATATCATCAATTCATTTAGTCTTGCGAAAATTTCGCAAGTATGATTTGCCAGTGGAGAGCTCTTCTCGAGATCTCGAAGAGGTTGTCGTCAACTTCTTGAGCGGTGAAGTTTTCATTGACCCATTACGACAATGGTCTAAATCTTCCCTTGATAACCAAGAAGGATTTCTCCGAGAGAGTTTAAAGTTCACCACTAGTATTATAGAAAGCAACCAGATCTTCCTTCACGAATTACTAGTTTTTAAATACGTTTCTCGTGCACACAGGAATCAAAAGCCAAAGTTAAAGACCGCTCTCCCGCGCTCGTCCCCTGTGACATTCTGGGGCATTCTCTGGCTTGTTCGAAAGTTGCGTGTGTGAATAGCACACGTACGTACTCGTGGGTCTCGTGTATCCCGCCGTTAATTTTTTGCTGGAGGCGGCGCCCCCAAAACTTCTCCTCGGGACGGATAGGAAGGATTCCCGCAACCCGCCCTCTCCGTAGCAGGAGGAAGGAGTATCCCCGGAATATCGCGGGCCCCTGTCTCCTCTCCTCTAGTAGCTCTGCTTTATGCCCAGGCGCACGCTCCCCAAACGAGAGAGTTTATTTGCATGTCGGGGCGTGAGTTATTGAGAGAGGCAGAGGGCGCCGCGAACACACACTCGTGCACACAAACCGGGCACGATGATGCTCTTTTCGGGGAAGGAGGGTGCGAGGGAGGAAGTGGAGTCATTCCAGGGAGAAGATGCCTGCGCGAAGACTGGAAAACATTTGCAAAAAGATTGAAGTGAGATTCGATGCGAGGGACCGATTCTGCACGAAAGTTTCTCATCGAGTTGGGATGAATCGATTCCATTCCCAAGCGATCATTGCTAAATCGCTTAAATTCCAGTTACCCATTAAGTGATAGACATGTGATATTCGTGTGAGTGCGCGTTAATTCTGTAATGTGTATGCTACATTGTCATGTAGTTTTCCATGGAGACATGTGACCGAAGGCGATTGATCTAATCAACCAGAGAAAAAAAATGTAAAAAGTAAATGAGTTAGGCCCTTTTTTTGGCGGATCAAGAGTTGGTTTTTTACAAATATTATATTATTATAAGGTAATCTACCTGTTAAGTTAGGTTTTTGGATGGACATAATTACTAATTAAATAATTTGTGACCCCTAGCAAAACACAACATCCTACTCCACATCAGACCCCTCTTCATCTCTGAGTACTTTCTTCCTCCCTTCATCCCGTCCAACATCCCTATCCTGTTCCTTCCCTTTCCTCGTTTGCCTTACATTCTCCCCTCAATTACAGTCTTCAACATTCCCCTGCCGGTCAATACCCCCTTCAGCCACTTTTCCTGCCTCCATGGGATTGCTCCCAACAAACCCCTCTCTTCTCCCACCATACCAAGTAATTCCTCGTTTGTTTTCTTCTCTGTCCATATCACTTTTTACAAATGTGAAAAAAGATTCACTATTTACAAAAAATTATAGAACATATGAGTCAATTACAAATTAATCAGAAGTGATGGATTTGGGGTTGTCACGCTCTACGAGAAACGCCATGTACGTAACATATATTGAGTGAGTTATATGCTGCCTTGGTTAAGAATGTTCGTCAAAAAAAAAAGGAAACTACAGTTGTGTTTGTTCCAGCGTGTATTCTGATTGACTGTGGTTCAGTGTACGTACTAATGAAATATGCAGCTTGTTTTTCCTTCCGTTCAATAGTGAATTTTGAATTGCCATAGTTTTTCCAGTGCCATCACCATTAGACTTAGGTTCAAGGGAAAGTAGGAAACGAATGCTCTGGTTTATGAAAAACTCCTCATTTTGAGTGAAATTTGCAATTAATGCCGAATGAAGATATCCTCAGACAAAGCTCCGTTGATGTTCAATGACCACCACTTCAATGAGCTCTCCAATAATTTTATTGAAATGCACATTGTCCAAAACAAATGTGCAGTTAATAGTGTAGAATGTAAGGAACTATAGGCCATGGTGAATTCGGCCGTCATGAGTTGCCATTCTGAATTGCGGATGAGTAACTTTCCCACTGAGGTTTAACATGCTTGGAGTTCATAGCGATCGGAACATGAGTATTTGGAGAAACTTATTTTGGATCATCCGGCAAATTCATGAACAGGACTAATCGGATGGACTCCGAACTGAGTGTTCTGGGGTTTCATTGGCAGCGTGAAACATTCTATCCAGAAACGTATGAATGGTATGTTCAACTGGCAGTGACAAATCTCGTGGACGGTTGGCGGACGATAGCGAAGGCCGGGACCAAATTGTTCTCTCGTGCATCTCATGAAGGCATTGTCATATGTTCCATTTGAGAACGAGCGGATAATATTGGCGCAGACAATCGTGTAGCATTGAAACAGAATCACGGAAAATCCGCTCAATGCCGGGTGGGATGAGAATTTTAAAAAATAATTGACGCGATTTAGCGAGACTGTGTGTGAATAACTTAAGTAAGGATTATTTCTCTCAACAATATATACTTTTACACGCAAAAGGAGAAGGGACGTAGGCCGTTCTTTTGATTATAAAACTTAACTCTTAACTTGAGCATATACATTGTTAAAAATACAGTGATTTTGTTACTGAAGAGCCCCCAAACATTAATACATCTTGCATTAGAGAGGTTAAAGTAATGGGTATGGGTGACCTACATAAATTAAAAACACGAAAGACGTAATTTAATTAGATCATGTGATAAAACGTGTCTACGGCCGTGGAACAGCGATCGACACCAATGCCCTATACCGCAATATTTTCCTTATGAATACACCTGCCCAGCAGACCTCTTCAGAAAACAATAGAATTAAAGTTCGGGTTGAAAAGAATATTGGTGTATACGTTAGGGAACGGGAAAAGTTAATTGAAGTCATTGCAGCAATATTGAGAGCTTATGTAAAGATGCGATACTTCTTAATTGGCTCAAAAGAGCCCAAGGTCGATCATATAGGATGCTCGAGGAACATAAAAACTGAAACTTATTATCAAAACTGTTAATGCTTGAATACAAGGGAGGAAAATGTTTTCCTAATCCGCCAATCGCCTTGACGTCATGGTTAGGTTAACTGTTTGCGGTTGAAGGCCGTTGGGAGTTGTTGGAGTGCCCAATAGCAAAGCATAGACTGTTTGGAAAAATAATGTTGATCTGATTTGGCGACTGTCTTTGTTGATATGTTTTTTTTAACTTCAGAATCGCCATTCTCTCATTAAAATGTAGCGCGTGGTCTGGCTTTTGTTTTAAAAATTACAGATCTTAAAGTGTGATATTATTTGAGCGCGGGTACATGTGCCACGGAGAATTTTTCAATGTGTCCTGGTCTGTACTTTTCCAAGTGCTCTTTCAAACGAGTAATAGGTTTGATCAACAAATGACTATGACCTAGGAAATTTATAACAATCATTAAATTATTATAACTATAATATTTACTAAAATTTGTTGTCTCAGGCATAACTTTTTGGAATTTGCATAACATTTGAAATGTAATGAAATAATTGACTTCGTAATTCCACACTATTAAAAAAACACAACATCCATAACATAACTATTAGGGACTTTACAAATAGGGACTAACATCCCTATTTGTAAAGCACCTCATCGAAAGTGACCACAACAGTGACTTTGTGACAAAAATTATTCATTTTGAAGAAAAAGGTCAAAGGCTCGATGCTTTGGAGCAGTTAGAAATTTTGAAATGTGTCCGTTGGAAAGATGATCTTGCCAACGAAATTTTGTATCCCCACTCCTAGACCTACCACTCTTCTAAGTCAAAAATGTAATTCTCTTTTCTTCCCAGCTACATTGTAACCTTTTTTACCCTTCCAACCTCCCTCTCTGACCAATCCCACCCTCCTATTATCAGAAGGTATATATAGCCAGCGTGCTTCTATGAGGACCACCTGATAATGACGTTCAACGTCGAAACCTGGGTCGTATGTTTTTTAAAATAAAAAGTGTGGAATTATGAAGTCAATTATTTCATTACATTTCAATATAATATTTACCTTCAAAAACATAACAGTCAGTTAAAAAATTGATTTTGAAAAATGGATCTTCACGATCTTTGTTGGCGTTCAAATAATCAACAAAGTCAAGTTCAAGAGAGGCTATTTGAAAATACAGTTCACGTCTCTTTGGAATTTTATGTCCGCCTTTATTTCATTCCAATTCAAATAGTTATAATAACATTTGCGCTGAATATTATCAGCTCATGTTTCACGGTTTCCAGCTTTAGCAGGTTTCCGTTCTATGTGAATCCTACCTTAGACATATTTCACCGTTATTACCAACAGCTATATACGTGATTTCCAAGATGAAAAGTGTTGCGTACACAAGTTTCAAGATAAAGAGAATATTTCGTGTTTAATGTATCAAAATTCCTCAGAGTAACTACGCCCACCAGCAAATCTGACAGCAACCATTTTTCACTGTGTTGTATTTTGTTATTTTATTATTATTACACAGAACCCTGCAAGACATCGCCAGGGTGTGTGGCAGTGGCTGATCACGTAGACCGCTGATACACCAAATAATTTTCTCCCTTAGCTTGGTAGGGCGATTTACTGATCCCTAATTGCTCGTGGAAAAAATGTTATCATAAATCAATCTTTTCTACACTTATCCACTATAATTTTATTCACATGATCTCTCCTGACATAACACTATTGAGCTAATAATGCATTTTAAACATCATCGCTAAAGAGGCAAGAGATTTAATCTATAACTTAACCTTCACTCCGTGAGTGATTCCCAACCTAGCTCCTCTAATGACTTCAGTCCCACGTTGAATTGGCAGAGTAGGTAGGTAGTAGAAACCCTCGATGGTGGACATTCATGATCTTCTCATTTCCGAGTGATTATCGCCCTCCGCTTAGCTTTTGCACTTCGTAGAAACAACCATAATCCTAGGTCAAGAACAACCGGCACTTTTACTTAGTCTCTTTCCCTTCTCATGGCACAAACATTCGTCCAGAAGTGGCCTACTTCATCCCAATCAAGAGTACACATTCCAATATGTTCTACAACAGTTCAAACCTTCTCGGAAGACGGAGAGAGGAAGGAATATTACCCGAATTTTAATCGAGAGAAAATGATGTGCGTTGGAAAACCAACCAGTAATCCCAACTCAGAGAAAGAGAAACCATTTCATACGACAAATTCGTCTTTTTAATTGGTAAATTCGTCTTTTGAAAATTAAGCGTCTTTTCCCACGAAACGCTTCCAGTTTTCAGACAAACGTCCAAACCGTGCTACACCTCACTGTCGTCTCTGCATTCGTCGTATATAGCTTCCTGAAGAAGAGTAAAGCAGCATTTTGAATTCTCCAATAATAAAGTATTATACTAATCATGAAATGGTATTTTCAGCTGTACTGATCACTTACATGCCTTTTCCATCAAAAAGCAATATTTACGATGCATAAATGGTAAACAAATACAAAATTTTGAACGGAAACAAAAACGGTATGAAGATTGGCCTGAAGGGAAAAGACATCATTAGTTCTTTCGGGTGTTTTCCTGAGTGTTGGCTCAAGGACGTTGCATCAAAATGTTAGCCAACAATGATCACTCTGAGTACCTTCCTGATTGATGAATTCCAGATTACAGAACAAAAGGTGTTTCGTGCCGATGTGTGAAAATACACTTTTATCTGAAAAATCACCTGAAATATTATTTACTACTGAACCAAATTATGGCAGGAGAATCCTGGATCGAGCGCGCACGGCATCATATGTGAATCTATCCCCACCATCCGTCTGTGCTGATCGTTTCAATGCGTCTCGCCACTGTTAACCTTCTATCATGTGTATGTGCGCTATATCTTGTCAACAAAAAGAATCATAAAAATTTAGTAAACCATATTTTTTCCGCAATGACTACATATTTTGATTATTTCCGTATTAGCAAGTAAAACCTTATTTCTAGACCACTAAATATGTATTACGTTATATTATTGTTATATTATTGGATTCGTAATATTTTACTTGAGTTTCATTGCAGCAATATTTTATTTTAGTGGGAAGAAGACATAAAAATTTTTAGGTATCATAAGGTCGGTAGTATTCGGCTGAACGATGATATTGTCGTTCGAACATTGTAATTGTTATTTAGACGAAGGATAAAATACATCTGAAAATCATTCACGGGCTCATCGAAGGAAAACTGAAAGGAAACTCAGCGGAAAGTTGTTTTTGATGATTTTTTAATGATGATTAAGCTTAATCCTCTCTCCAAATTTGCTCTACTAATCATCTACATACTAACTATCTATATTACTAATAATCATTTGAGATTCATTGACAATCAACGAGAAAGTACAACCAAGGACATCGATTACGACCGATAAGACAAAACGGAATAAGACCATTGTTTCGGACCATATATTTTTTATTAAAACTGTTGCTTTTATATTACTACATCAAATTTTGAAATTAGTGCTAAAGAAGCGAAGGCATCACCGACTCGGATTTGTTCATATGAAGTTTCCAGCCTCAGAAGTCTCCACCAGAGAGTGAGACAGAACGTAATGAGAGCGAGATGCAACCAGCTGACGGCGAATGTCCGAATGTTCATGAACGCCAAAGTAGGGATTTTGCGATCACAAACACTTCGGTACGGAAAAGCCAATAGAGCGCCTCGAGATGTCCAGCAATGGGAATTCAATAGTCCCCTTTTTACTCAAGAAAACGGGTCTCCATGAAAAACATTTCAAACCTACCTAGATTAAATTAAATCGAGAGAATTCTTTGAAAGACTGGCAGATCAATTTGGCATCTCAGCAAGCTACCCCCGTATATTATTTGATGCTCGCCTCTTCTATCCAGCACTTTACTTTTAAAACGCATGTTTACAAAGAAAAAGAAATTTACCTCTGCCATTAATGGTGGAAATATTACCAGTAGGAAGTAGTTATGGACAGTTTTTAAATAGAAATAAAAAATACACCCAGTTGAAAAATCCCTCTCGTGATCTGAATACAAAAATTGTAATTCTCCAAAGTACGTATTTGGTGTTTCTACCACTGATGGTTTTATCGATATCATCTCTTCATGGTGGAATAATAACAGTCAAGTGTTTGGTAGAAGAATAAGTTCATTCAACGAAATGTCTAACGCAGGTCGATTATTTGAATTAGTCTTGGCATAGCCGTCTTACTCATCATTCTGATAATATCACCTCTATAATAAAAACAGAGTATTTTCGTGCAGTCGTGCGATAGAGGCTATAAATTTGTCATAGGCAGGCTATGACTAGGAATTTCAGAAATTTTCTTTATTTCAGAAATTTCTTAAATAAAATTGTTGAATTGCTTCTATAGTTTTATGAGAAAAACAAATTTGCATTTTGCACAGATTAAATAGTATGTGGAAAAGTGCCCATTTGTTTTCCTCATAGTGACGAACTTCCACTACATCTAGCTTGAATCTGTTGAATATAATCTATATTTTTGTTTAAAGGTCTTCTTTCATTTTATCCATGTACTGATATTCATAATCTCACATAAAATATCAGCTATGGCACGGTTTAAGATCATTACCCCACTGGTCCTTAGAACACTCATCATATTCTCCTAGGCTTCCTCTGGAAAATATCGGTAGAACTCGTCCAAGAAGCGTTCGCTTCCTCAAACTTTTCAATACAAATATCATTGCTAAACTGTGTACCGCACTGAGCAATTGAAATATTTGATGATTATTCAATAATCAGGAACGCATTAGGGTGCACATGAGGATAAAATAAATGAATCAAATAATAAACACGTAAAGAATATACCTTAATGCACAAAAATTTCCACAATACTTTATTTATTAGCGTAAATTATATCCGGCATGGAATTTAATAATAAATGGTTATTAATGCATTCATTTATAGTTGAAATATTGAATTTCATGTTAATACATGATATAAAAACATCAATAAAACCTTGATTTATAAGGCGGCTTTGATTTTTGGCTATTTTTTTCTTGACAGGCTTGTTAGAATAATGCCTAAGCCATCGATCAATTAATCCGAAGGTCTCGGAATCAACCTGCGACTTTGAGGTGATGACAAGGTGCCCGATTAGGATTTTCTTCGGGTGAAATGTGTGCCATCTGAAACGAGCTAATCGTGGAATATTCACACTCATTCAATATTGCTATCCATGTACACTTAAACAGGCTTTAGGACAACTTTAGTCATTTCGATATGATTAGGTGTATCACGTGGGTCACGACCGGATGAGAATTTAGCTTATCACGAAGACTACTGCTGAGCATACCATGAATTCCGGCCTCACCGTGATATGAATGATATTACTTAAATATATTTCCCCCTGATCACTCTTAAATGACACCCCCAGTTGGTTGGCTGAAGGTTTTTGAGGAGGAAAATCAATCGATGTGGGTTGACTTTTAAAACGGGCGACACACGGATGATTTGTAATCGAATTTAGTTTAATTTATCGATCTAGAGAAAACGTTCAAACGGCGTTGTGGAATCGAAACGGGGGAGAGAATCGAATCGGCATCGTCC
Source organism: Hetaerina americana (assembly GCF_022747635.1). NCBI lineage: Eukaryota > Metazoa > Arthropoda > Insecta > Odonata > Calopterygidae > Hetaerina > Hetaerina americana. The sequence goes on from NW_027287427.1 coordinate 13,043,144, forward strand.
GTCGCTAAATCGGAAATGACTTCGCTCCGCTGGTGTTGCTTTCGCATTTTTCCAACCATCTTTTTTTCCTCCTTTCCTCGTTCCTTCCCTTCCTCAAAAAGCCCTCTCAACCCACCCACACGCCCCCCGACCGTCACCCCCACCCCCTTTGCCGCCCCCGAAACGAAAACATAATGGCGCTCTCTTTCTCTATAGGGATGATCCGAGCGCCTAGTTTTCTTCTTCCGCAAGCGGGGCGGGTGACGTTGGGTGGTTGGGGGGGATGGATGGGGCAAGTGAGAGAAGAGAGAGGGATTCTGTGGAGGAGAGAATGTTAGGAGGGAAGGAAGAAGGGAACGGGGTTCGGGGAAGCAACGGAGTTTTCGCGTCGGCGGAGGGAGGGGGTGGAGTGAGAAGGAGGAGGGCTCTATATGAGAGAGAGAGAGAGAGAGGAAGGAAGGAGGGAGGAGAGGGAGTGTGTTTGCGAGTGTGTGTGTGTGTGTGTTCTGGGACGGGAGGGAGGGCGATGAGGGGGAGGGAGAGGGAATTTCAGCAGCAACGTTGCGAAGCGGATATCCTTCATATTTCGCGGAGGGGAGAGGAAGTCTTTCTCCCTCCACCCACACGACCCGAAAACCCTTCCCCTCTCTCTCGGATGTGCCGACCCCAGCGCCGCGGCGGGAGAGGCAACCGTCGCCGCCACCCCTCCTTTCCCGGCACGCCGCTTCCCCCTCCCTCCACCCCCACCAGCCCAGCGCGCACACACACACTCTCCCCCGTTCCCCTCTCCTCCCGTCCCACCCCGGCGAACCTTTTCGTTCGCTCTTCGGGAGGGGAAAGGAGGAGGGAAAAAAATAACGTGCGGATGAGGGAGTGAAGGGAGTGGAGGGAGGGAGATCGGGGCGGGGGGGGAGGAGGAAGAGGGAAAAATGGCCGAGCGGGGAAGGAGGGGCGGGCGGGGGAGGAGGGGGGGCGGGGGAGGGGAGGGAGGGGAGGGAGGGGAGGAACCCGGGCATAGGCGGCTTGCGTCGGTAATGCCAGTCTGCGTCCGACTGCTCACCGTTTGCCCTCGCTGCTCTAGGAGCGAAGGGCCAGACAGGTGGCGCTTGGAGGGAACAAGGGTGTTGTTGTTGTTCGTCGAGCCGCATTGGTTGGCCCCCTGTGTCTTTCGTGCGGGGAGAAACGATCTTAGGGAAAGAAGGTTTTCTGCATCTTTGTTTCGGGAGTTACTTCGGCGCACTTTTCTCGTGAGGGACTTTTTCTCAGCGTGTTGTTTGTTTTCCCGTGGACTCGTCACTTCAACACTCCTCCACAGCTGTTTTTTTCTCTTTTCAATCGACGACAAATTCGTTGGGTTTTTTTTTAATATCTAAAGAAAGCAATCGGTGAGTGTCTTGATTTAAAAGAGAGGGACTGTTACGGAGTGAAAGAGACCAGGGATTTAATCTCATCCAAGGAAAAGGAGTCCTTCTGGACGAGGAGAACCATCCCGAGAGTTGATGGGAAGGAGGATCGAAGAAAGTGGAAGAAGCAACGGCCCGGACTTTTCCGACACTGCTCCTTGAGGTTACTTAACGGACCCGTGCGGGAGGAGGACCTCGAGAAAGGTAAATAAAAAGTGAATTTATTATCACCTCAGTGGGTGGGTAAACCATTGCCGCCCTTTTTCTCCGGAAAGATTTCGACCCACTTCTTCCACGCCCTTGTGTGGTGCATCCATCCGATGTTAGGGCCGCTGAAAGTGTCGAAACTTACTAAGCACCCCTTCGGCAGCGTGCATCTTCTCCGCGGGGGTATCATGTGGCAGCCGTGGTGATTATTAACTGCATCCCACACAAATAGGACAGTTTTTTTAGGCACGAAAGTGACGCATCCGTTTATTTAGCATATCCACCCCCAGGAAATAATGACCAGGCAAATGAAGGTGGGCGAGATTAAGACGTGGAGAATATTATTTCGCCAAAGTGTTCTCTCGATGTACATCGTGCTCCAGCTGTCTTATGTGGACTGTAGTCGCTATCGTGCTCGGGGAATCACTCGTCTCCCTTATCGGGGATGGATGTTTGGAGGTAAAAATCGAAAGGGACCTCTGGTGCTTGGAGAATACTTTGAGGTGCTTAAACCATCGTTCTAGTGCGGAGTGTCTGTGTCAGTGTCACGCTCACTTGGTCCCCCCCCCCCCCCCCCCCCCGTTGCCGAGCACATTAAAACACATCCGGCCTCGCGCTGTCTCGGACATGTTCCAGACTTAATCTTCTCTGGGTCGGAGGAATGTTTTTTTTCCTCCTCGCTGGAAAAGAAATTGTTATTTTCGTACAATCGGTTACTCTTTTTTTAAGGACGACCATCGCCGAACGTTTCATAATCTTTCGGACGCATGCGACTCACTCGTTTTCTTCGAAGGGAGGGGAAAGAGGCAGATAACAGAACGTCAGCTTATAAATTGTAAGTGGATCTAAGTGCCGCTTGTCAGCGCAGAGTCCATGCGCTATCGCCGGGGAAAGAAATCGCGCTTCTTTGCCGGAGGGGACGGCGGCGACGTCTTGGACTTCTATCCCCTCCCTCCCTCCCCTTTACTCCTTCCTCTTCCTCTCTTTTTCCGACTTCACGGAAACTGTGCGGTGCGGACGTGAGCGGAAAGTATAGCAAAACTTTTAAACCACTCGGGCGTGTGAGTGTGTTTTTCGAGGAATTCGGAAAAGGCCATAGGAAGGAGGGTGGTTTCGGCCAAATTCAAAAAGTTGAAAACTTTTTTGTCTTCTCGTTCTAGCTGTTGGGTTCTACCGTTCGATGTCGATTATTCAGACTCGTCTTCGATTTTTTTATGTCCTCAATTTTCAAGATATTAATTTGCGATGGAACGAAGGGAGGCAATAAGCAACCGGAATCGAAGAGGCACTTCATGCAGCGCCCGACTCTAAGTTGTGTTTTTGGTTAGCTGAAATTGTATGAATTGTGCTCATCCAACACCCACCTTGACCGGTAGAGTACAAAAAAAATTGCGTCAGTTTTGGATGGCTTGTCGTGAGGAGAGCGTATTCACCCTATGCTTCTAGGTTTCACTATCATAGTGGGAAGAGCACGTGAGTGTAGCGTGGGAAGACTGGAGCGGGTTTGTTTATTTGGTTGTCATTTCCGGAGCGGTTGTCTACCCTCGCATCGGTTTTCACCTGTAAATGACAGCTGTTAAACCCAAAGAAAAGCCTAGTAGCTGCTACGTTCAGACGGCTACAGGTGGACTGGAATAGCATTTAAAAACGTCCTTAACAGTTTTTTTCTCTTGGTGAAGTTCTCGCCATGTGGCTCGGAACTTTTGTTTGGTCATGTTCGCCGACGACCGCATTCGCGGTGCAAATATAAGAGTGAAAGGAGTTTCGTGATTTCTCCTCGAAACGTTTCATCACTTTCCATAATCATTTCATTCTTTGCTTCGCAATGGTTGGAGTGCGAACAATAGCTTATGAATAGATAAATTTCGACCACTGAAAGCTGTGAAGGAGCATGTTGATATTTAGTTCAGTGAGAAGGAGAACGCCTTTAATATATTTCGGAAATCGCGCTAGACTCATGTTTTCCCCCCGTCTGAATAACAAAAGTCTACCGCCGTTTAGCAATTAGCGAAAATGAGAGTGAGATTTGTTTGATCATTTAATTCTACAATTTCACATCTAACTAATCATCCGGGAAAATGAATGTTTTAAATATATTAACCTAAACTCCACCGTCCCTTGAGATGTGTCCTCTTCAAACTTTACGACTTGACTGTTTCTTTCGTATTCGGATGCTATTTACTTATCTTTGCTCTATAGAAGCAGTCGTTAGCAATGACTTAGTATTTTCAGCAATCAAGGAAACGGGTCTGATAGAATTTAGCAGTAATGAAGGCGAAATTATTTTTGAACCATTCAATGGGAACATTCTCTTATTCAATCAAGAAATGAAATACATGTGTGAATATAAGGTTTTAGTGTCATCAAACCTTTTTATATAGTTGTTTAGTGCGAGTAAATATTATATCGTGATTATTGGAGAAATAATTTGAGCTGGCCATTTAGTCATTCGTGGCAGGACTGACCCGAGTTGCCAAGTTGATTATTTTCGACATTCCTTGATGCTAATGTGGATTTAAAAAAACGGCTATTATGGAGTCCTTATTGTGATCTAAAACTGAAACTAAGCCTTTTTCATATACTAAATTGTTCGTAAGCTAGGTTCGTTGTCGTAGATTTGATCAGTATATCCCATGAATAAGATAGTATATCGCAAGTGGTGTGTCTCTTTTCATTCCAAATCTCATGCTTCAATTTCCACAGGAAGTTACTGGAAGAGTTTTCTAAAAAATTGCGCACACCGGAAACGCAAACGCCAATAAGCGGAAATGTGTCCTGTTCACAGTTTGTTCTTTCCTGTTTGTGTTTACCTAGATGTTTTCACAAGCTCATGCCCCGCTACAGGAAATGTATTTTAAATGTTTTGGTCAAACCTCGTGGTTTATGCCTAGGGAAACGTCCGACTTTAAAAAAAAAAACCTCGCCGCATAACTGCCAATACGTTTGAAGCCATTTTTTATGGCATCTCGGCACTTTCCGTTTGTTGATGAGTCTCCGGGCAGGGTGAAGTCTCCGCCAGAAATGTGTACCGGGCCGAGAGAGAGAGAGAGACAGGCTTTTTGATTTTTCTTCGTCGATGAGAAAACCATGTTTTTTTTGTTTTTAGTTTCTATTTTAAAAGTTATAATCTCCGGAGCGGTCTTCGTATGTCTGTAACTTCCGCACGATGAAGGGCATTGGTAATTCAAGGAATCAATCGGCGTGAAGACTCGAAATCTTTTACGTGGAAGGTCGATGCACTTCTCTCGATTTTTTTTACCGTCCCTTCTCTGTTTTATTATCCCTTTTACTATCCCTTCTCCGATTTTTTTGTCTGGTTTTGGCACGTTTTCTTCCGCCGATTTGTTCTCAAGTGATTTCCTTCAAAAGTCTCGAGTAAATATTCAGAAGGACTCGAAATGCATCATTTATTTGCATTCGTGTATAATTGTGATTTACTTCCTCTAAAAAAAACTAATAAATCCACAGGAAAGTAAGGTATTGAGCTCTAATTATTATTGGAAGACTGAATCAACAGGTGTCGCCTTTAGAAGTACCACGGGCTAGAAATAAGAGATTTTTCGCCAAAAATCTACTTTAAGAAAAAAAGATAAAAAATCCTACTTATTAAAAAATTATAGTTATCAAATTCAATACATGTAATAATCTGCTGTTTGTCTATTGTATCTCACTCAATTATGTTTGTCACTATTGTCTTTTGTAAATAGTTCTTAGTATAGTCTGTAAGTTTCATCTTCTCGCAAACAACATAAACACACGTCCCAATATCTCACAAGTCACTTCCTTGTCGGCTGTTATAACTACCGGTAATGGTGGGTACTCCCACCGGTACGGATATTCTTGTCGGCACTTAGCTGCTGCATCAGACTGACGTTCGGTATCTCCCAATGTCCTCTCCTCGATGGGAGCGTACTATGTGGGTATATTCTCTTTCCTTCAAAATCCCTACGTTGGTTTACTCGGGTTTTCCTCCTTGAGAAACACATCTACCTTGGGAACCTGTTTAAGAGGCCTGCCTTTATTTCCGAGAGAATCCAAGGAGCAAGAGCAAAGGGGAGAGAGAGGGGAAATAAGAGGATTGGAGCTGGGAGGGAGGAAAAATACGTATTTAGAAATTTATCACGACGCTTATTTCACCCTCTACTCATTTATGGATAATCTTGCAGGGAAGTTCAGTATGACATAAAGAAAACAAGCATCTAAACCATGGGAATTTAATTAATTTTTTTTATTTCGGCCACTCATTTACTCCAAATGAGCTCATCCTTCCTGATGATGGCTATTTTTGTGGTTTGCATGTGCAAAAGCGATCTCACCCGCTAATTCGACACGAAAATGAATCCGCATTAGAATGCGTGGTTTATCAATTTTCAGTTTGACGTGGCTTTCCCATAAATACGTTGTGTTTGCATGACTCACCAAGGAGGTACAGTTTAGAGTTGTATGATGAAGAGAAACGAAACGGTACAAAATGCGTTTATGGGTCCTTATAAAAGTTTCCGTGTGTCGTAGGCTTGGGTTGCTTATTGATATGTGAAGTTGTGTTCCTTAGTAGCATTAATGGGAAGATGAAATATGGACTATCTATTTTCGTTTTTACCCGCTCTATATTAACTGTCAAGGAACGCATGTGTGCCATATGGTAATCGAGACTGCTCCTTGTCTACTTAAGATTTTGTTGTTATTTAGCCCCTCCAAAGTTATGTCACTATATTTTTACGGCATCCGTAAAATTCAACATACCTTTTCAACGTATATATAGCATGATAAACATAGGAACTGATGAATTCATTGAATAAGCATTTTAATTTTTATTTTGCGTTTAACCATCATGTCATGCACGAACCATATAGTTTCAGGCTTATCTTTGTGGAAACTTTCCATTTTGTAGAGAAATGATTATTATCAATTGTGATTTCCTTTGTCCTATTTTTACACGAAACCAAGTGTCGAAACCTGGGTCGTGTGAATGAAAATAGTATAGCGGAAATCCAAATAGTCAATTATCATTTCTCTTCATCATCTCCGATGTGATCACTTGATATTTTCGAACAGGTACCTTGCAGTTTTAGAGCATTTAACATTTTTTCTTATAATTTTTTTTCTACTTAACTCTCCCTCACCTCGTGTCCAACTTCCGCTGCGTATCCATCATTTATTATAATCAAAGGCGGAAGTAGTGCAGAAAAGAATCTTTCTTTTTTCCTTTCAAGATTACTCGGTCCAGCGCGTGGCGACGTCGCACATTACGGTGCGGATGTTATGTTGGCGTCGGGGATCCCGCCCGGCGTGCCCGGCGACTTCCATTGCCCTCCCTATCCTCCCACTTCCGAGATTTCCAAATAACTTGATCGCCACCGGGCGATCTCCAGATGCGATATCCCCCGCGCCCTTTAAGAGCGGCACATGTGGGCACCTCGTTCTCGACGTCGACGCCAGAGTTTTCGGTGCGAATCGTTAAATATCGAGTCGCCCAAGGAGCAATGGGCCTTCTTGTATCCTCTCCTCGCAAACCCCCCTCCCTCCCCCCATCCCTCGTGGCATTCCTCTCCCGTTACGCAGTTTCCTGTGGGGATAAGGTCCGAAAGTAGGCTTCGCGAGAGACTTATCTTGAGCGTGCGTGGGGTTCACGAACCCCTTAGAATGTCCCCCTACGTCACTCCCTTGGCAGTATGTGCATGGTTAAAGATTTGAATGGCCCATAAAAATTCGCGAGCCGTTTTTCCCGCCGATCTTAACTTCACCAAGACACCAGGCCAACTAAGGATGCTTGGTTTTGATGTTCGTAGTCTCAGAATATGATTGCTCTAAGAATATTTGCTAGTTTAGTGTGTTTAATCGTGTATCCGATCTCACCATGTGTGGTTGATAAAGTTTTTGCTCTGAAAAAGTATAAAATTATTGATTTTGTGTTGAAAATGTAGTCTAGCGTTGGACTGCTGACCGGAGGGCCCGGGTTCGATTCCCCGGCATGGGGCACCATCAGCTCCACCCAAGTTGTGTCGATTTTCGGGTACCAGATCCGCCTGGGAAACCACAAACGGCACAGGAAAAGGAGTTAACCTCCCCTGATTTGTGAAATTCACCCGCCCTCTTTGCCTTGTATTGGTTGAACTCTACTATCACCATCCAAATCAAACTGACCTTTGGGTAAACACACCTTTATATGTACTGTGTATGATTAAACATAATAATGTTATGCAATAAATTATAGGTTGGAAACGATTTTTCTACTAAATTTGGTGCTTTAAATTTAGATCACAAATATACCTAACTACCTGAAACCATATGTGGTATCGTGTATAATTCACATGTTAATGAAGATGAAAACATGAAAATGAAATTAACTTGAAAATAAGACTTCCATCAATTTTGCTTTAACAGTTTTGGATTGAATGCTCATTCAATATTTAGACTCTAGGTCACTGAGGAAAATTTGAAGTATATTTGTTCTTAAATTGATAATTGAAAAAAAATGATTGGATAGCACTTCATTACTTCTTCAAAGTCGCAATATAATTGGTCCTTCTAATTTTGAAAGCTTTATTTGGGTGCCGATTGCTTATGAACGTGATTAAACTGAGTTTAAATTTTCATGCTCTTTTTTGCATTGTCTTATCGTTTTATCAAGTTTTCTGTTCAAGGGTACAGTACATTACATGTACGGAGTAGGCCGTAAATATAGTTTATTTTTCTGGTCTCATTCCCACTTCATGAACCAATGCATCCTCTCTTTAGATTTAACAATCTGTATAATATCTGTATATCTGTATGGTTCTTGAATATGTATTTGTCTTATTGCTGTGGGGTCGTCGAGAAGTAATTTGAGTTCATCAGGGCCGGCCGGATTCAAGCGTTTCGAAATGCATGTGTGCGCCACTGGCTGTATAATCGCCAGGCCGACGTTGCAACTATTCCCTTCTCCTATTAAGTTTTGCTTATTTTTATCCGCCTTCTGCCACTAACTGCTCATTTCGCACTTACTGGAACCAAGTGTAACATTCTAGCTAGCTAACTTGCAGCTGGACAATACGATAGTCCGCGAATCCTATTTCCTGAATATTCGCTGTACTGTGCAAGGACGGCGTAGTTTGCAGGACTTTCAGGTGCTCAACAAAGTCTTATTATAGCTACCGGCATCGATTGATTTTCAAATTCTCAAAAGAAAAAAGATATATTTATCAGACATGTCTTGAGCTTGGCGTAGGGAACATTCTGAGCGAAAACACATTGTGAGCTTGTGTACATAGACAAGTGATATTCACGATGTTTTTTTTTCTTTTCCTTGTCTCAAGGCGTCTCGTTTCTTTTCCCCGTCCATTTGTTTCATCCAATCGGAAGTAGCGCGTCGTCGGTTCCTTTCCGGTTAAATGGGTTACGCTCCGGCACGGGTTGCCGAAACGCGCCGACGCCCACTCCCCTGACAGTGCGTGAGTGTCGTCAAGGCTTGACACAACAACGCCCTGCTTGCGTGGCGAGCGCGTGAGAAAGTTTCCGGGAAGAAGGGAAAGGTGAGGGGAGAGGATGGGGAGGGTGGGGGGGTGGCGATGGGAATCGGTCCTGAACAGGGGGAAAAATAACGATGAAAGGATTGGGCGCGAACGTATGGGGGGGGGGGTGTGATGTGTTAACAGCAGTCAGTCGGTCGTGTCTTGGGACGATGATGCCTTCTCCCTCTGCGGGGGGTTCAGCCAACCTGGGAGCAAAAGGTGGTGTCCATCCGCTCTGCTGGGACGTCTTAACAGACAGGAGGCACTGGGCGAATAAGCCTGGAAGGGCCGGGGGAGGAGGGGGTCGGATGACGTAAACCGGAGGCGCGCATGCCCAAAGAAGTAGTTTTGTCTTTTCCCTTTCCCGCGGAGATTGGATAAGAAAGTGATTTCATTGGAGTGTCGAGGGGCGGGGGGAGAGGAGGGATGAAAGGGGGGGGGCAGCAAATTGGACGGGAGGGTGAGGCCCTCGTGTTGAGGGAGAGTTGAGGGCGGGGGTGGAGGGCCGCGACCCACTTTGCAGCCGGGCGGCCAGTTGCCCCGAGTGCGCGGCTAAGGGAAGAGAATCCAGTCGGCGAAGATGGCCCGCACACACACACACGGTTTGATTGTTTAACACCACCACCCGGCGTGTATGCATCCACTGCCCGCCCCCATATTACCCCGCACTTCGCTCTCTGCTCTGGTCGGAGAACTCGATGCTATTTTCCGTTGAGCTCGATTCGTTCGTGGCGATGCGGTGAAAGGAAATACCACATGCATGCACATACGAGTACCGGAGTGTTCGAATATTTTTTCGGGATGCGTTCCTCGTTAAAAATCTTGCGTCCTACATTCAGTTTTCGCGTGATGAACAGATTACGTTACGCTGACGGCCGGAAAATGTTTTCGGCTAAGCGAAAGTTCTCCCATTCCAATAATAAACATCTGGGTGCTCCTCAAGTTTGATACCTTGTCCGTCGCAATACACCTGGCGTAATATACCCAATGTAAATTCTCTGTGCACGGCATAGTGCATCTTGATTTGTTTTATAGGGAAAAGTAACTTCGTAAAACGTCGCGGTTGTAAACTTTGTCACAGAGATTCGGCAACAAAAGTGGATTGAGTTAACTGGAAATTGATTATTTCCTTTAGTTTTAGCGCTGAGGATAAAATTCTCCTCCAATAGATCGGCAGATGGTTTAATTGCCTACATTGTTTTCGTAAAGTTGAATTTAGTTGCACACTTCGATATTACGGTGGATGAAGCGGCCGTCCTACGATCCCGGGTGTGTGTATTTGCTCTTCCATTTCGCTCGGGCTTTTTATCTTTTCCCTTTTTCGCCGAGTTGTGCAACACTTTCCCAGGAATTGCACCGTGCCATTCATTCGGAAGGCGCTCGTTCATTTCATTCGTTTGGACACCCACTCGGCAAGTTGACGCAAGTAATGCCGGAAGGATTTCGAACCAAGAGAGAAACATGCCCTTTTGATTTTAATACCGTTAGTTGGAAGCATTATCGTAGACTGAGCAATCAAGTGAAAGGTATGCATACGTATATGCTATATATTTAAAACTGCAGTTTTTATATATTTCTATTAGAGTCGTGGCAATTCTTTCCTGAAACAAAATGTTTCTGGGGTGAAAAGCTTGGTTGATTATAAAAACTCTCGTGTTTTCCTGATAAATGGAAAATAAGCTTCGTGTTCCTAGTAATGAAAGATAACTTTGAAAAGAGCCAGTGTCTGTAACCAGTTTGTTTAGTTTCATAGTTATTTTGACAGGTTTTTTTTATCTTGAGTTAAATTAGTCATAGTAGACTGCCATAAACTTTCTTCGATTTTTAATATTGACGGTTTGTCTGTCCTACAAGTAAATGAGAATCTCTGTGTGGCAAAAGGTTTTGCTAAATATTGTTCATGTGCCATACTGCCAAATATATTTCAATTTTCCAGCTTGTTACATTGGTATGGGAGAGCTGAATTACATTTCAGACTTCTAGGAGGGACAAGTATTCATTTGTTTCCCAAACCCAGTCGAACGATAGCTTGTACTCATAGTCGATCACTCTCAACGTGTTGCTAACAGGGTTTTCACCTTCTTCTGGTTATGTTATTCATAGCAGAACTTGCCAAAAACTAATGCGATTTAAAATATTTTTGTGTTCGGTAGTTTTATTTTCCAGCGGAAAAACAAGTCGGAGGTCAATACTGGATTGCTATAAGAGTATATATTTACATTCCAGATACCTACGTTTAAGCCTTTCTACTTTTAATTAACGAAGATATTAATGCAGCATATAAATTAAAATCATTTTATCCTGCCCAGTTAATGGTTGTAATCTTTCAATAATACCTGATTTCAGTCCAGTTTTTCCATAATTTTCTCTACAACTAGTTCTGAAATAGCACCTATCAATATAAAGCATGGTATTCTGTTGAATATTTCAGTTGGTTTTTTTCAATCGTGTTGAAACATGTGAAACATGTAGACTTACGAGGAGAAGAAACAATGTTTTTCGCCATGGCTCACCTTTTTCACGATTTTTACGTGCTTGCAATGATTATATTTTTTTGAAGCGAAGATGCGAATGCCATCCGCATAGCGTGACACTGTCCAAGTGAAGCGTGAGGGTTAGCAAGGGGATCAATAGTGTGGGTGACATTCCCGCCGCTGGCCTGAACCTTTTAACCTCTTATCGCCCCTCGGCGAAAAAAATCTCATGTTGAGCTCATATGCGAGACCAGGAGAGCTTCTCCCGCGTCCGTCTGGCGAAAGCAGCGTTGTGACATTTCCTCGACAATTACAGAAACTCCGGAAGAGATGGGTACGCTGTGTATTTCTAAATATGATTTTTAAACGGTCGTTTTGTTTTGGTTTTGGGAGTATCCTGCGGCACCTGGTATATATCTGTTGCTCCCATCCTAAACCCCTCTCCCACTTCCTCAATATCCCCCGAACTATTGGGGCAAGTGAACAGATTAAATGAAAGAGGAAAAAATTAACATTTCCGAGCTCAGATTACCTACATCCGCTGCGAGCAAAAGTTTTTTTCTCCCCCCCCCCCCCCGCCGCCTTCCCCTGTGGTTTTTATCCCCTTTTTGTCGCATCTTGTCTTCTCGTAGATGTAATTTGATCGCTGTACGCCTTCGCGTTTTTTTCCAAACTGCTGAAAGGCTTCTCGGTCTCTAGACGAGTTGAGTGAACGAAAAAGAATGAAAACGTGTTCGTCTTTTGTTCGGGGTACTTCAAACTGGGCGCCCGTCAGTCGTGCGATCACCACCGTTTCATCTTCGGCTGAACTTTTATCGCCAAGTTTTCTCCGACTTCCGTTGGCATAGCGTCTCATATCAGTGCGATAAGTTCGCCTTCCCGTATGAACGCCTCCTGGGTGTATATCTTTATTTAATTGTCTTTCTTAATTATTTTACCTTCTGTTTGGATCATACTCTGGACCTATATTTTACATTTTTGTCCGAATTCGTTTGCAAAACCAATCCGAGCTTAGCCCTCTATGCGCTAACACGCCCATCAGGCGTTTCAAATTTAAGTGTACAGTATTCAAGATATTAAAAATGAACGGAACCACTTTTCGGGTTTTCATTACGGCGTCCGTTATTGTTTATTATGGTTTCCATAGCTCCCAATATGCGCGCGCTCAGTGTGCTTCGCACCCCATTAAGGTCAGTGAAACATTTCCTTAATTTCGCTATTACGCCGAATTCAGTAATGAAACGCCACATATTCTTCAGTTGCGTCGGAATGTTCAAACTGAACAATTGGAGAGCCTTCATGAACTCATACGCTTGAAGATAACGACTCCCGCCCCCTCAAATGAAAATGTTACCAAATGCTTTTTTGCCCTCTAGGGGACCTCATTTCGCTACTGGAACCTTCACTGCATCGTTGAAAAATTTTATGCCCACTTCTATTTTAGGGAGTTTAGGCTAATCGCAGACGAAATATTTTGATCAAATATCGATCCGAATATTAAATATATATAGCGTGAAAGCCACTCTTAATAAAAAATAAACCTTCGTTAAGGCAACGTGGTGTCCGGCAAAAAGTCACATTTTTAAGCATTTTACTAGTGAATTTTGCGCAAGGTGTTCCAGTGATAGCTAGAAGTTAAGAAAAGATCCTTTATTCAATAAATATAAACAAAGTATCTTTAATTAAGTGATTACAATGGCATATCATATCGTTATTCATTTCGCTAATTCGCTTGAATCCCTCTTCGAGTATTCCGTATTGGCGTATCGGACGCTATCGTTACGCTAATATTCAGCTTTCTTACGGGATCGCATGCAAAGTCTAAGGGATCCCGATTTGGCGTTCCACAATTTTTTAGGGTTCACCATGAATGTATTGAGCGCATTCCAGTTTTCATTGCGGATTAAATAAAGTGCAACCATGGGGATGGTATGTCACGCGGTATCAGCATTCGTCAGTATTGCCACCTTTTGGCGATGGAGTCAGTGGTGTTTGCTAGTGAATGTGTGGTAACTTGGCTGTATTAATTCCTATTTACTCTGGCATATTTCAATTTCTGCTGAATGTTAGTTAAAATGAGTTACTAGAGTGTTAAAAAAGGACTTTTTCGTTCTTAAAAGTGGTTTAGACCCTTAGAGAAAGAAAAATATTGTGAAGCCAAATGTTTTTAACCTATGTAATGTGGGATTAAGTAAAAAATATGGATAATATGCACATGTAGCCCGATCATCCATAAATCATGGTGATCTTATTCTTCGGTGTGAGCTGACTCGTCTTATCGGTGGCCGTGGGCTATTAATATTGTTAAATATTATTAATTTTGGATTCTTCTTGGGGGAATTCCATTCTCCTAGATCTTAAGATTTCTTGAAATTTTCCTAGAGTAGGAATCACTACAGCGTATTTAGTGTAATTGTGTTAACACTTGCATGAGATTAGTATATGTAGACAGGAGAGTTGAAGTTCTTTCTGTACTTCACGGACATCGCCAGATTAGGTCATCAACGAAATTTTATCCGTCCTTCATTCGGTACGTACGAAATAGATGCAGATTTGTTTGGGGCATGTCGGACCACCAAAACTCATTGCTCTGTGTGTACTTTTCAGAAAGGCTGTTGACCTGAATTGTCGGCCAGATAGTGTACCCGCTCGATGAACTGAACATCACAGTTTCGGATCTCGTGTGAAACGGATCGTGTGTTTCCATTTGAGCGTTACCATAGAGTTTTGCACGGTTTAGATTTGCATAAATTCACACGACACATGCAACAAACCTCTAAGGTATTGCTGAGCGTTTGTCGAAGTCGACGTTGAATGCTGAGGTTACGTCGGATGCAACTCGAATGACATAAATTGGTCCATCTTGCGCTTCAAACCTCATATCCTTGGAGATCACGCGAAATCACATAACAGGAGAGACATTTACCGCAAAGATTCGAGAGAGAAATATACACACGATTGACAACGGGAAGCTATTCAGTTTATTTCATTGTCATTGCAATTCAGGCTGAAGCTAGGTCATCTTATTCCGTCTGTTAACTCTCTTCGTTAAAATTGCCATTTGTGCACAGTTTAATTTGGCGTCAATTTTTTTACAAGTATAAACTGGCTTTAATAAGTTACGAATTTGCAAGGAGATACGGCCCACTCCGTTGGGTCAACTAAGCAGAAATTGCTACCACTACCCTCACCCCGAAGTACCCAGAAGCAAGGCTCCTTTTACACTACGGCCCGCCCGTAAATTTACGGACTGTTGGCAACGCCGGCCTCTCTCGAGTACCAACTCCCGAAACTCTCTCTCTCTCTCGCCCCACGCCCCCCCCCCCTTTTCCCTCTGCCCGGAGGGGAAGGGGGCGTAGAGGGCGGAGGGAGGGGGAGTCTCGCCGGCGCTCTTCGGTGTGCGCGCGCTCGGCTTCGGTGCTAGATCTTTTCCTTATTTCTATCTTCGTCCTCTTAAAGGACGTTGAGAGTTGGGAATTCCGGGAGCTTAACAGGAAGGGTCCGTTCGTGAGAGGAGCAGCGGAGCTGTAGCGGCAGAGAGGTGGGATGGGAGAGGAAGAAGAGAGAGACGGTGGAGGAGTTGGTGGTGGAAAGAGGAAATGAGGAGGAAGAGAGAGAGAAGCGGAGAGGAGGAGGAGGGAGTAGCCGGTGTGTATGCGTGGAGGAGAGAGTGAGGAGGGGGTGTGGAGGGAGAGGGAATGGAGGGGAAGTGTCTGGTTGGTACTGGGCGACCCCGGAGCGTTCGGAATTGGAGGGGTGGAATTGCGGGGGGGGGCAGGGTGGCTCTGGAGAGGGAAGAGAGAAGACCGTGTTGCCTCGTCTGAGAGGGGCGGGCCGGTCGGGGAGGAAGGAAGTTAAGTTCTCTCCCTTACCAACCAGCCGGGGAAGCCACGTAGTATTGCCGTCGGGTTGGGGGGAGGGGTGGGAGGTGGAAGGGAATGCCGGTGAGGGCTGGAGGGAGGCTGGAGGTGGTGAGGAGGGAGGCGGAGGAGATAGGAGGAAGTGGTGGATTAAAGTAAAGGGAAGAGGAATAAAAAAAGGAACCGAAGGAAGGAGAGTGGAAGGAGGAGGAGGGGGAAGAGGCTGTAGGGGAGGGAAGATGTTGCTGTGGTTATATTGGAAGGGGGGAGGGAGGGAAGAGGGGGATGGAGTTTAAGGTGGCCCTCTGGGAGGCGGGGGAGTTGGTTAGAAAGAGTTAATGGAGGAAGGGATTGGTCTGTCAGACTGACTTGCCGAGAGGAAGCCAGAGCCTGGTTTAGGAGAGAGAGAGAGAAAGAAGCCAGGAGAGAAGTTATTAAATTTTTTCTCGAGTTTTAATTTTCCACCATTCCTCCCCTTTACTTCTTTACCCCTTCAACATCCCCTCCCTATCACACACCCCATGGAGCCTTCTTTGTGTTTTATGGTCGCAGTTATTGTTATTTTTTTTCTGTTTTACCTCCTAGGACGTTATATTCGACACATGCAGGGAACACGCAGGCGCGCACAAGGGAAGGGATGATTGCCTTACAGCCTACCCAAACGAGTTGGGTCCTAAATAATAATATTTCGGGCGATAATGGGATTATTGCCTTTCGATGGTGTGGGAGGAGGGGACGGAGAGTGGTAAATGAAGGGGGCTATTCCGTGATTGCGACTTGAAGGCTCGATGAGAAATATTTCCTAAGTGCTTTTTGCTTCATCTGACCAGGAAGTATCACTTCCACATCCGTCCGGTTAATTCGTTCGTTTCATCGCTGAACCGGCGGCTGCTATCCCTATTGCATGAACTGATGAATTTTATTGTAACGATAGCATAAAATAGTTATTTCTAGATTATTTTCCTGTAGGACCAACAGCGAAGTATTTGGTTCGGTCATATAAGGTACCAATCATCTTAATAATTCTTAAAACGTGTCCGCCGTTTACTTGATTAATTCGTAAAACGTGTCCGCTGTTGTAACTAATGCATACGCAATTTATCGATAGTGAATTGAATCATGAAAAAATCTTTGGTCAAAGTAGCTTTATTCGAAGAAGCCGTTAAAGACAGGAAATCAGCCACTCCTGTCACAAGGCTGCAACTG
This sequence comes from Hetaerina americana, assembly GCF_022747635.1. Lineage (NCBI taxonomy): Eukaryota > Metazoa > Arthropoda > Insecta > Odonata > Calopterygidae > Hetaerina > Hetaerina americana. Next base: position 13,059,763 of record NW_027287427.1, read on the forward strand.
TCACTGTCGTTAACTGGTTCTGCCATTTCCGCGCTTCTTCGTGCGCAGTGGTACATCTAAATCTTTATCTACATCAATACCCTACGAGCCACCAAAAAGGTGTGTGGCAGGGGGTGCAGCACCTGGAGAAAAGGGCAAGGGATGAGGGGGTTGGGGTTTTTCAAATAGAAGAGGAAAGGTGGGGGGAACCTGCAAAATATATATACGCACACACACACACACACACACACACACACACACATATATATATATATATATATATATATATATATATATATATATATATATATATATATATATATATATCAACGGTACGTTTGCGTTTGATTCGAGTATTAAAAAAGGCCGAAATTCATTTGCCACCGTGTATATGATTTTTTAAAATTTTAGTTAATTTATACCGATTTTACTGGATTGAGGCTTCATGGTCTCTTCTTTCACCTGACCCCTAGGATTGTGATTGATAGACAATAAATATGTGCATTCGTAGGGTGTCATTATTTTGTAAATGTTTCAATTTCACGGTTTTTCTCGCTCGTCTTACTTCTTCAAAGTGGATCCATAACCGAAACCTTCCTAACATTCGGTTATCACGACTGGCCCCCGCTACCAGTCGTCTCCTGTGGCCCACTCCACTTTTGACTCTTGAATTTCTCTGGAGTGTGTCTGTGTGTGTCTGAATTGATAGTCATAATTTGTTGCATGAAATTAATATCGCACGCAAGTGCAGTTTTCCTTTCCACCCCGCGAGACTTACCAGTTCCGTTCTCTTCAGGTTATCTCCGCCTGTTTCGCGCGGCGAAAAGTGAAAGCATGTTCATTTTCGTGGAATAAAAATACAGTTCGACGCCTCCGACGAGACGTCTTTCGTTTTCGACGCAACTGGAGGACGCCGCGGGTTCGACCGCGCTCTGTGGTAACCGTTTGAAAGAAAAATCTCTCGCCTCCCCCTCCCCACCCCACCCCCGAATGCACCCTCCATAACCCCAACTCTCTTGTCGAGAGGCGATTCCTCTGGAGGAGAAGGCAAGAGAGAGAGAAAGAGAGAGGTGGAATGAGCGATACAAGAGAGAAAAGCCGTTGGCATCTCTCAGCGCGAGATCGCATGGGGAGACCTCCGTCGCGTATGAATATTTAAAAATATTTGTCCGTCGTAGCCGCACGCGGGTCCCCCTCCCCCCCCACACACATACTCAAACTAACGACGCGGCTTTTTTTTCATAAAGGCGGACACTTTTAATCCGTCGGTTCGGTGGAGTAATGAAAAAAAATAAAGATCGGGAAGTAAAGGAAGAACATGGGATGAGAGAACGGAAGAAAAATGAAAAGTTTTCTTCTCCTGCCAACACGGGAGGAACGGGATAAAGTAAAAAACGAGACTGGTATCTCCTCCCTCACCTCTGCCGACGCATGGGGAAGAATCCCCCCCCTTTCCCTCCCCCACCAATCTCTCCCCGCGAGGATGGGAAGAGAGGAGGAAGATGGGAGAGGGGATGAGAGCTCGCCTCCTCCCTTCCTCATCCAGTGAGCGGAGAGGGAGAGCTCCGGGCACGCACTCCAGCGAGCTCGCGCACACACACACGCACGCACTATAAAGACCTTCGCTTGGTTAAGGTGCCGCTAACACCCAGGCGCGGAGGAGGAAGAGTAGAGTTGGATGTGGGGGTGAGGTGGACATCTTGTGGGGAGGGAAGAAAGGAGAGTGCGGGGGGGGGGGTGAGGGTGGGCGGTAGGGAACCAGGAAATGTCGGCTGGGTTGCTTGCTTGCTCATGGCGAGGAGGAGGCGGTGGGAGAGTCGGTCTCTGGGGATGGGCGCCGCGGGGAGAGTGGAGGTTTAGCTCCGGAGGCCGCGTAGGGAGCGGGACGGGGAGGCTCCGGCGAGATATCTCGATTGGCGGGCGGTGCCCGTGATGTTGTGGGTGGAGAGAGGGGGTGGACTTGAAAAAAATTAAATATATATATATTTATATGTTTGATCAGAAAAAATTGATGCAGGTGCGTGTATTTTTTTCCGAATTGTTTGAGGAATAGGTTCGGTGTAGTAGGGTGTGTTCGGGTCCCGATTGGAAACCGGTGGGAAAGTGAACAATTCCAGTCGTTAATAACGGTCTCCTATTCACTAATCCACGGGTGTGTTTCATCGCTCAATGGAGTATTGGATATTTAACCCCTGATATATATGTGTGTATATATATATATATATATATATACTCATATATACAGAAACATATATAAGGAAAAGGGATAGGAACACGTATAAAGGACGAACACAATAGAGGTGGGGAAGGCGGAATCGAACGGATCACAAGAGTAAAAATATTTCCTCAACCGGGACTCGAACACCGGATCTTTCCACTTGCCGGGCGGATGCTCTTAACCACTTGAGCTATCGAGGATATGTAATTTACCCTGAGATCCGTGGATATATATATTTAATTATGTAAGATCTTTTTCTTATGTCTGTCAAGAAACCAGTGTGCAGACTGCGATGCTCTTTTAATGTCACCGGTATTTTTTTCGGAAGTTGTGAAACTCGACGTAAGCGTTTGTTTCCCGTTTATGGACGAGCCACGGGTACCATGACATTATCTCACGACCAATTGCGGTCACGGGCGTCATTATTGAGCCGAGAAAACAGGAATACAGCAGCGACCTGTTTTTTTTTACGTTCCGTACTTCGCGAATATCGCTCAAAATTCAGAGCTTGATTTCATTTTTTGATTTTGAGTTATTTTTGAGAAACCATAAGATATCCGATTCTTCTGTTACCTTTTGTTTAAAAAAAATATCGTCCAGTGTTGTATGAAATGATAGATTAAAACAGTTGGTGATAATAGTAATTCACCAATACCGTCATTCACTTGAAGAAGTGTTATTTATGATAATCTGGAATTTCGGTTATCCTGCGACGTTCTACTTCGGAAGCGGATTTTTTTTAACCGTGGAAGTTGAGTCTCTCTAATATTTTTCTACTTCTCCAACGCGTTAAATAATATATTAACTCTTTTCGCGATGAATCTGTCTACGCCTCCGATAAGTCTCCTTCATTCATCTTGTATACGAGTTTCCCCTTTAAGAGAAACCACCCACCCTTCTTTCCTTCAGTTTCAGCTTCATTTTCCGATTTCATCGTACTCTCACGAGCTTTTGTTTATTTTTCAACCTTTCGCATAACCTGCAATTCTTAAGCGTGCGTGCCTCAAGTGAAAAAAACATTCCGCTGAAACTCATGTACGCGATCGCAAATATTCTATTGAAATGAAATTGTACTTCTTATTTCCATTTCGTTGCGTGAATCATGCCTCTCCGGAAGGTGTGTTCGGAGGGATGTGTTGCGTCTGCGAAAAAGTTGCCGAGGGAGCTCCAGTGTCAGTTCATTCAAATCACACGCGGAGCAGAAAACGTCCGATGTTAAACTCTTGTTTATTTTATTTATTTTGCTTCGAGGGAATCCATCCAACGGATTAATTACCATTGACATTCCGAGTTTTTTTATCGTGCATTAGTTGCCATGGCAAGATCTCATCGACGCTAATAAGAGTTGGATTTGAGTGTCCAGTGACTCCACGGAAACGCCTCCACTAAGGGCTGAACTTAACACTGACCCTATCGCAAAAAACAATATTGAGACGCATGCTCGAATGCATTGTAATTAACTGAGCAATAGTCTGCAATGCATGCAGTAAATCCACCTTCGAAGAGTGTTTACTTCCCAAAGTAATTCCTCATGTGTCATTAATAAACCTAACTCTCATTTTTTTCTGAAAACGATGCTGAGTCACTGAGTTAACAGACAACTTTAGCAAAATAGCGGGCGATTAGTTTCCTCAAGACGTATTTTACGTAGTCGGCGATATTCATTTTGCGGTGAATATTTTAACTCCTCGAGGAAGAAATGAATATTAGGATGGCACTCTCTAAGGAGAGATTCAAACCTGGATCCTCGAAATTAGCATATCAAGGGGGTGACCCCCGCTGCCATCCAGGCTTATGTACATGCACGGACTTCAAGCACCCCTGCACAGTCGTGCATTCTTTGCTCTCCCACATCTCATTGTTTCAATAGCGTTATAATTTGGCTTGCGTCTCGTCACCATGTAAATCAACGAACGACGGCGGAGATTTGTGGCATCATTCATCTTGTGAGTTATGTTCGTAGAGAAGTCCGCGAGATAAGTGCGCAAGTGCAAACACAATCCATTCGGCCGGCCTCTTCTTTTCCTCCTCCCGTCTTCTCAATAACTTCGTCCTCCCCACGCAACCGAGTCTGTTAAAATATTCCGCTTCGTCACTTCCTCTTCCACGAGCGCACATCTTCCTCCTCTGATTGGTTTGCCCTTTTTTCTATTTGCATGCTAATATCCGTGCAGTATTTTTCATATGCCGCGTCGTTTTCCTGGAACCCTTGATTTATCTCTTTAATCATCCTTCTCCCATTATTCTTCCAAGCCCTGGACGCTTTCAAAGCGACATTCTGACGCACCTGTTCCTCTTTATTTCTCCCCGCCTCGAAATTTCTCAACCGCTGTGCAATTTCCTTGTGTTATGACGACGTGGGTATGGGACGGAAATGCTCTGAAATCCAATGGAATTGCAATTAAACCTCCATCCAACACACTGCCATTCTTATACGGTGTAAATGTAGCTTAATATAAAGTGATAGTTAAAGGTTTTAGTCGTTGAGTAACCGAGTTTCACTACACCTATCTTGAATTTTTAAATTTCTTGAGTGTATGTGGCCCTAAATTCTCTTGGCTTTGCATGGTAAAGAAAATGTGAAATTCAACTTTTAATTTGTCTTCCTATTGTCATTTGTCATTGTGTGTAATGATTGCTAGGAAATTATAATGTCTCTGATAATTCAAACAATTTAAAATGTACTCACCAAGCTAAGTTATTTGTATATTGGGTTACGTTTTAGCATGTTGAACACATCGGGGAAATTATTATCACCTGCCAGTAGAATATTCGCTTTCAAACTGATGCCACCCCGAATTTTTGCGCCCGATATTCTGGAGGTATTCCCTGGGAAATATCGACGTTCACGCAGACGGGATGTTACGATGCATCCGCAGATATTTTAGGAAATAATCAGGATCGTTCATTTTTTCTTTTTTTTTACCCAGTCGAAAGAGGGAATGGGGGGCGTATGTGTAACCCGGTAAATCCTTCCTTTTTTTTCAATTTCCCGGCACCATTCCGATGCTAATTCCTTACGGTTCTCCTATCGCACCTTATCATTATCTGTATTGGCACCGCGAGATTTTTCTGTAGCTGAACTCGCCATCGCGGATCTTGCGTTCCAGCTCTAATAATTAGTGGTGTCGCAATGAATCCTGTTATTTTCGGGCTCTGAAGCGTGAAGATTTGGAGAAAGGCGTCGGCGTTTCCGTCATCCATCGCGTATGATAATCTTAACGTTCCCGCCTTATGAACATCGATGATCGTACTTCGTGTGTTTGAATTTCCCACCCATCTGTTATCCACACTCCTGAAATATAAATGAAACGCTCCCAAGTTTCCTGATCATTCATTAGTGAATTTCTTTTGCCCTCTCCTTCCCTCAATTGTCCTGCTCCTCCTCAAGGCTCTTTGAACAGTCCCCTCCTGCTTCCCCCGCTCCGAACTGCACCTCGAGCGTCCTTCTCCGTCCACCTCCCCCTTTCCCGGCTCCTTTCCAGTCGACCTTCTTCTCCCCCTCCCTTCCCCCTTCGCCGTCCTCCGATGTCCTTCCTTCCTTGGGCCTCACACTCTCAGACTGCCTTTAAAAGATCTCTCTCTCTCTCACTGTAGCGAATGCCAATGTTATTGTTTTAGAGGCAAGTAAGGCCAAGGTGGGGATGAAAGTGGTATCTTGTTTTAGTGATACTTTGCTTACTCTGAGGTAGGTCGGAAGAAAAACGTCACGCGACACTTCCTGTTTATTCCCTGTAAACGCTCGGCTGACTGTTTTGAAGGAAGAACTATGTACTTCAAAAGTTTTTAGTGTCTTGCACGGTTATTATTCGTGAGTTCTCGTTTTAAATTTGCGGCCGATATGAGTTCATAGCTGAAGCACTTTCGCTCCAACGAGGGTAATGAATGAATATAATATGGCAATAAAATGGCATCCACATATGGTCTTGGGACTCGTAATCTTGTGAAAATCGTGCGAGCGATTTGAATTCGTTTCGTCTACTATTCTCCTGCTTCAAAACATGGAAGCCCGAATTTTTTCAATCATGGAATAAATAGTGTAATTTTCTGCGCAGTGTGTCTGGCCTTAAGATGGCGGTTTAGAAACCTTTCATACTAATGATGGCTATTTTGTTTGTTGCGTTGTCACGTTGGTAACTTAAAATACCTTTACGCTGCGATCACACCATAGCCGGCAATCACCCGAAAAAACCCAATTCTCACTAGGTACTTTCCCGATTTCCTCATGGCATTTGCATGAGGAAAGAGGCACTACGATGCAGATCACGTGCTCGTCGGTAGATTCCCTCCCGGGAATCGGTCCAGTGATGGCATGCACCAGTGAACCAATAGCAATCCTGCGCATGTGTACTCTGCCGCCTCCTCCTTTGCCCTGCCCCCCCCCCTCCCTGAATAATATCCTGCTCTAATTTCCCCCTTTTTTCGAGGACTTTGCTACTCCCCACTGGTCCTCCCTTGCTGTAACTGCGACCCTTTTGTTTCCAGTCCCCTTCTGGATCGTGTCCCTCCTCGTCAAATTCTCTTCTCCCATTTAAAATAATAAGGGAAATTATATACACACATACATATTATGGGGTACTGTATAAGCTATATGTATTATATACACGTGTGTGTCTAAATATAGAATGTATATATAACATTGCATTTGGACAGTATAATAGAGAAATGTAACACAAAGGGACAATAGAACACAAAATTATTTATAGAAAACAAAAGGGCATTCCTATGTTTGTTAGAAAGTTTAAGCGTTTGGCCTTCTCGTAAGCCTTTCGTAAATGTGAGTGTCCTTGTACGTGTTTTCTATTTATATTTTTGTGTTCTATTGTACCGTCCAATTGTTACATGCACACGCACATATAGAATATAAATGTAGAGAGAGATAGATTGTCTCCTTCGAACCACTTCCTCTCCGCTCCCACTCTTCCCGCGCGAGACTGTGACCCGAGAGCGCCCAGAGAGACACGACGCAAGGCCCGCTCCCCCTCTCCCTCCTCCTCCGCGTTAGATTGGATCCCTCTGCTTTAACCTTTCGGCCATTATACTCGATTATACCTCCCTCTTTCCCCGCCATCAAGCCTTTTTAAACTCCCTCTCCGCTTCACCCCCACCGCCACCCCTCGCACTTACAACTCCCTCCATCCTCCCATCTCCACCCCGCCGTCCCTACACACATCCGCCCCCCCTATAAATCTTCCCCCTCCTTCCTTCCCTTCCTAGCTTCCACCCTCTTCCTTCCACCGCATCTCTCGTCTGTAGCATTCTCTCTCATCGTCCCCCTTCCAAATGTGGCGCCGAAAACAAAATCACACCGTACGTTATATTCCAATCACACCATCCCTTTGCCCTCTCTTAGACTTTTTTCGGAATCCCTAAGTGGTCATTCATATTCAATAGTAGGTCACGCTCCTCTCAGTGGCAACCATGTTAATTGGCGTTCACAGACAGAAACTCGTAGTTTCATGTAAATTCGAGGTTGCGCGGGTAATGTTTTGCGAGTCTCCGTAATGGTGTCGGCGAGAAGTAGCTTGAAGGTGCTTGTTTGGCTTTCAGAAGGCCTTGGTCAGCCGTTCGACCTACGACTCCGATTGAACGTGACTATGAAACGCCTCGGATTCGTACTCGGACATTATTTTACCCTTCGCCATTCAGGGCATATCAGATGATATATGGTAGAAAACTGTGATGACACTCTGGCTTTTACTGCTACTGGTATGCTCATAACCATCGTCGAAATCTAGTTAGGATTTTATCTCCTTCCTCAAATTTCGAACAGTGGATTGTTCCATTCAGGTGGGTTGGTTGTCGATTCTTTGGCAGTGAGTGTTCTTACAAATGCGAATATGTGGTCTTCGTGTGACACCGTCGCTTGTGCAACAGTTCCGCCAGTTTCTCTCTCGATGTAATTCATTCCTTCTCCCCCCCCCCCTCAGCGCCAATTTCCTTCGCAATTTCGCCTTCTCATCATGTGCAGTTCCCTCACCCCTCAACTCGCCCAGTCGAAAGTGGCCGTAGCCAGTGCTCCCGGTGTCCATGGGAAATCGGCATATGACCCAGCAGAATCGGAGATAGGTATATCTCTCTTGCAATCGAAGTTTCTTCTTTCTTCGCATTTTTTTATGGCGACCACGCATTCTCAATGTTTGGCAAGGGCTTCCGGGCCGAGGGCCGGTGATATCGAAAGTGAGCGATAATTTTGCCTACGAAGACGAATTGGTTCTTAGCAGATTGGGTTTTCAGTCAGCAACCAGTGCTCGTAAACTACCAGGAGTTTAATGCTTAGGTGGACGGGAGCGTCTCCTACATTGTTGGTGCAGGCCGTAATGGAATGGCAAAATATTTTTTCCCGGATAAATCAAACTTTGCCCAGCACAACTAACAAAATTTACTATGAAACAAGCAGATTTATCATCCGCTTTCTATTTTTTAAATTAATTTTGCCAGATATTTTCTCAAATTGAGCTTAAGTTCTGCTCGGAACATTACTTCCTCAGCTTGTATAAAAATTTGTTCTCGTATTGTATCCGTGTTAGTTTCTTAATGTCACCCGAAGTTAATTTCGCCTATTTTTGACGCAATGTTTCATTATTTTTTCCTTCATTAGTATTTGTCAGGCTTAATTTTCTCTCCCTCATCGATTTGTTTCTTTCGGGGCCAATATGCATTTGTTTTTTCTGCGTTTTCCTTCGTTTGCCCCTCTCCCTTCGCTCGTAGCGAGTCAGCTGTCGCGCGCAGCCCTGGGTGCTCAAACATCGCTCGCCACACGGCAGTGAGTTTATGGCGTAGGACGAAGGTAGATGCACCCAATCCCCACCATCTCCCAAATGTCCTGTCCATTCCACCCTCCGAGTCATGCTCTGCATCCTGGGAGCAACCGCTTTTTTCTCTCTCTCTCTCTCCTCCCTGGTTTATCACCCCCGCCCCCACACACAGACACACACTCACTCGGACACCCTTCCCCATCTGATCCGCATCTTCCCCCTGCTCCCCAAACCATGGCACCCATGACTCCTCCACTCCACCCCGTTAAACTACGCTCCAAATGGTAAATAACTCGAGTGGAGCTGAATTCTCAACACGTACTCTCTCTCTCTCTCTCCCTCCCTCTCCAACAACCCACCCTAGGGGTCGCTCCCAATGAATGGACCGTGTGCGGTAGTTAGGGACGGCTCGGTAATCCGTGGAACGACTTATCCCCCGTCCCTCCCCACGCCCCCTCTCTCCCGCCCACACGCATCTCCTCCCCTGGAGTCGCCTCCTTCGCTGGACCGCCTCCGTCAAGAGACGTTCCTCCTCTTCATTGTTTAATTTCGCCCTCCCTGCCGTGGTCACTGATCTCTTGAGGTCGGCTCCTTCGGAGGCTGCGGGAAATGGATGTTGACGGCTGCTTTGCGCACGAGAGTGGGGATTAATAGTTTCTCCCAGGGGTCGCGCTCCAGATCAGCCCTGTGGAAGATAGTATTCGTGACGCGAGAATAACCCAAGGCTCTTTCTACATTGAGCGGACAGATCATCGTATGAATTTTGGATGCTAAGCAGCTAATGTTGAAAATAGACTCTATCCAGCCTAGTAATCCCCCGGAAAGATATTTTCAATGGTCAATCAAGCATCCTGTGGTGGAGTTACGAAATCATATAGAGAATTCATTATAATCGTGATAATTATAATAATATACTATTTATCTCCTCGGAAATAGAAAATCCTCGTAAGGTTTCATAATTAGTTTTAAAATGTTACTACTTGTTTTCAAACCATATTTTCTGCTTACTTAGTACTTAATGATAGAAAATTGTACGAGAGTTTATCGAATTATCGTTCGATACATGGCCAAAGGTCTTATATCGATATATGTATCATGCTACAAATATATTTTTTAATATTTAATAATTCGCTATTAATGCGTTTTTTCAAGGTTATATTTGTGAATGTAGTCCACAAATCGTTAAAAATATTTAAAATATGCCTCGCCTCTCTATTTTTTTTTAATTTGGCTAACACAATTTCGGCACTAATCATTGGTTTTTCCCGTTTCCGAACGGATTGAATTAGCTAAAAATGGATGCTACAGTCGAAATCAGCGATCTAAATATTATATAGGAAATGTTTTTATAGTATGTCTTGAGGATCGGACTCCTTTTATCTGTGTTTCGAAATATTCACAGTATGCACCCGAAAGCTGTCGCGTGGCGACTTGAAAATGACGGATAAGCCTGAAAAACCTCAATAAAGTTAAAGAAATAATGCTCTGTGGTCGATCCCAATTGCTTTATCATTATTAGAAATGCTGCCTGTTGCATATATGTGTTTTATCCTGAAGGTCAAATGCAAGATTCATGATTTGCTCACCTCGATGGCCCGAGTCAAAGGCACATAAATTGTTGATGAGAATTCGTTTTCACCCAGAATTTATTTTTTCAAAAGTTCCTTTACCCTTATGTATTAACTTCTCCCTCACGTCCGGCGACCCTTCCCTCTTTCATTCCCTCCCGTCTCCTCAACCACCAATCGCAGCATGTCCCTGCCCTCGAGGAGCCCGTGCGAAGGTGTTTTCGACGGCTGGGAATCACGAACCATTCTCCCCACCTCCTTCCTCACGACGGACTTCCTCCGTTTGTTTTCACGAGGTTGCCAATCATCGATGTTTTGGGACGAGGGTTCGAGGTGGTATTGGCTCTCTGATCGCCCGGGTCCCAGGTTCGGATCCTCGGAGTGATAACGCCCCTGAATCATGAGTCGTGATAGTCCAGGGCGCTAATTGATTGCCATGAATTTTATACATACTACCAGTTGTACGGTATGTTAAACATCTTTACACTGGTTTCGGGATATAGTGAGGGGACGGACTGACTTATCTGATCTTCCCGCATGAGTGAATCGTGATGAATTTATTTTCTAACTAGACGTATCACTGTGCCTTCAACACTTGGCAGTGTATTGCTCATACTTACGTAGTGTCACAAACTGTGTCGACTAAATTCGACGAGGAATATCAGTTTAAATTTGAAAATGATGGTCTAATTACTCTTTGTCCATACTTGGTGTAATTAAGGAAAGGGTGTGGTAGTAGTAGTGACATCCTAACCAACCCTTCCTTGGTTATTCAAGTAGAAACTTATATAGTTGTACAACACTGTTATATGTTGATTAAGGGGATACCTGCTCACGCTTAAATTCCCCTTTTGTCTTCAATCGCCTAAGTTATCCGATATGAGATTTTTAAACAGTTATTTACATAAACTCTCAAGTATCCAATACATCCAATAAATTATCCAATAAAGCATTTGAAATTACACACTTAACCATGCACAGAATACACAGAACATTAGAATTTATGCACATCAAGTACATTTAGTACATATTTTCACAGTATTCAGCACAAGTACAGATACATACAGCATAATATATTATGGGAACAAATATGACTATGTCAGAGAGCGATTACCTTTTTGACAGAGTTAATAAATGAGCGTAGGATCCCTTCGCACGCGCTGTCTTTTTTCCGGATGATCCTTAAAAAAAGGTTTTCATCATTGTATACGTTCCAGCACGTTAAGAATGCCGATTTCCGACGAATCTGGGTTCAGCAAAGGTTGAAATTCACGACAGACCCCCACAGGATATGATCCACCTGCCGGACGCCATTCCGAGGGGTTGTGAGGGTCCTCTCAAGTATCTCCACTTTGCTTTTGGTATTTCCAACAGCACCTGCGGAGGCGTAAGGGTCTCTTCCAGGGTGTGGGAAGGTTCGCTGGGAGATTGGGGAGGTGGCAGTGAGGAGACACTTGCGTTCGGGGTTTGCAAAGATCACGTCGTCGCACAAGGGGGGAGGGGGAGCGTCAGCCAATGGCCTCTCGGCCCCCGCAGAACACAGGGGACACGTACCGCTTTCGTCGGCGAATCTCCGTTGAATGTGCCCGGAAGTTTAAAATTCACGCGGAGTCGACCAAAAGAACACGTTGAGAAGCCAACCGACTTGAGCGTGACGCCGTAGTTGCTTCATCCCCAACTTCCCTTGCCTCGAGAGCTGTAGTCGATGGAATTCACTTTTTCTACTTGCCTTCTTTTTCCAGGAAAGATTGATTGATTGATTCTCTGATTAAAGCTGACTCGTTTCGTAGCCAGGTACGTAGTTATGAGGTATTGTTTTATTTTAAGATAAAAGCCTGTTCAATATCAACATAACGTCCCATTGGACGACGGGAATAGATGGATGTAAACGATTTTTTCAGTCCGAATAAACTAGGTTGCTGTCGACAAAAGAATTGTGATTTCTCTTCGAAGGTACGACACCCGGAAATAATAATCTGGTAGCAGCTATCTAGCTTGAGGAATTATGGACGTCATCATTCGATTTCTAAGAACTTGTTCCTGCGCTCATTGTGTCTCTAGGTAATGGAGACCCGATTCGCCATTTCAGTTGGAGATAAAACTTGTCATTTCGTTTATTGGACAAAATAAACAGTGGAGTGGATTTTTCAGCAGTTATTATGATACTCGTTAACGTTTGTTGCACCCGTTGTACGCTCTGTGAACTTAAATTATAGCTCCATCATCGTGTCTTTTCCTTTAATCTGAAGAAAACTGACCATTCCTTACCATCTCTGCGGCTTGAACGAAAGTGAAAGCAGGAATCGCGTTGGCAATCCAGCAACATTTTTCGTGCATAGTGCGTTGCTCATTGTCTTTTTTTTTGCCCGCGGCATGAATTACATTTCGTTTGAAAAGTTTCTGCTTTCGTCGCACATTTTTTGTATGGATTATCAACAAACAAAGCAAATGAATATGCCACCAATAGTTGCGATTTTTTAAAATAAATTTTATCTCGGAGTTATTTTTTCGTCCGATCTCTTTCCTGTAATTCATCTTCCGTGAATTATACTATTATGGTCAATAGTTACATCATTCAAGCCGCGTAATTTCGCTCCCGCGCTTGATTGTACCGGCACGAGTATACGAAGAGTCCGAGTGGGGAATCAAAATATCAAGAGTTTCGAAGTTGACCCATCGTGGCCTGTCGATTACGTGACGCGTCAGCGCGCGTTTATTGGCTCTTGCCTCAGACCCAATATTCTGGCCAACTCCCACTTCTCTTTCAGTGCCTACCTTCTCTCCGCGCTAACCCAGGCACGGGACACTTCGTTTAAAAATAAATAAATAAACTCGCGCGACAGGTTGGTGTGGTTGATTCGCCTCGCCAAGCCGATAACCTGCGCTGGCTTTTACCAAGACATGGAAGGGCCTCCTCCACCGCTCGTAATCTCGTGTGATATTTTTCCGTTTCCGTTATGTCATGAGGATCGAAATGGGTCACAGATTCCAATGCCTTTACCCCCTCGGCCCTCCCACCTCACCTTATCCCGACCGAGTGCTCTCTTTAAAGCCCTCGGACGTCTTCTGGTCAGTGCGGGGCGAATTCAACATTGGAGGGTAAATGGGGAGAGGAAGGACGGAATTAAGGGGGGTGCAGAGAGGAAATCCAGGGATGCGGTCTGGGGAAAAGGGGGACCGGCCAGCGATCAGCGTCCGTTAAAAACTTAAAAAGATGGAACAAGGAAAATGAAAAGCATAATGCGCAACCCGAAAGATATCGACAAGTCCATTTTCCTTTTACTTCGGCGGGCGTTACGTCATTTATTTTATTTTTTAACTTGTCCGCGAAGTGGGTCTGCCCTCTCCGTATTGGGATTGTGTCATGCGTGTGAGTTATCGTGTTGCCCCGGCGTTTTTCGCCCCGGGGAAAAGGCTTCGTCTCACCCCTTTCCCGCGATCCCATCCCGAGATCCTTCCTCCCCACCTACTTACGCCCGATCACCACCCCCACCTCCCATTCGAAACCCCTTCCCCTTTTGCGAAAAAGCTCGCTCCTGACCGGGGCTCCCTCTCTCCTTTTAAAGGCCCACTTCCCTCCCGCGGGCGACGACTTCATATTGCGCCGAGTTGAAGATCGTTATAGAAAAAACGGAGGGGAGGAAATGGGAAAGACGATCGAGAATCTTTGAAGTGGTTGGGGGGGGGCAAAGGAGGGAGCGGGGGTCTCGTCGATAGTGTGCCGAGCAGAAAGTGAAAGCGGTCGGGACGGGCTGGGAGCGAATAAAGCGAATGAAATTTGCGGTTGTAGGCCAAAGATGAGTCTCGTCCCGGATGACGTATGCAAATTGCCGCTTTATGCGAGAAATCATTTTTTTTTCTTTTTTTTTAATTTTTACCCAAGAAAAATATCCCCACTCCTTCCCGCCATCTTGCCAAACCACACCACTCTTTTTGCCATCCGTGCCATCATCCTCTTTCAAATCGTCCCGAGCGCCTTGGTTTTTGTAAATCATGTTTCCCCCCCTCCTTTTAAAATCGTTCTCCGAGCATTTGTTAGCCACCTACTTTCATTCGGGCAGGCGCGTAGTGCCGCCGCATCTCCCGATCTCCCTTTCGGGGGAAATTAAATGCGTTTCGCGTGGACTGGAGTTGAGATTCAGCGCGCGAGGGGAAGGAACGCTTCTCATAGTGAACGGGTTGATGCCCGGCGCCCTCAGTGTACCGGGGCGCTTCTCTTTCGCGAAATCGTGCAGAAAATCACATTTTTTGGAGGCTGTGATGAAGGTGAAAACCTTAAAACACTGCTCCAGGCATCAAAAATATTTCGGAATGACACGCTTAATTACTAGTCTTCATTTTCTTAGTGGTAGACGATTTGGTGACTTTCACACGGTCAAATGGGGCGAATAGTAGTAATATTCACGTTGAGTTGATAGCTTACCATTAATACTACCTAACTTCCTAAGGTTCATGTTAAGGAATTAATCTGTTTCTTTCAGGGTGTTTCCATACAATTATGACTTTATTTTGTAATATCTACGTAGACGAATACTTGAAGATGTGTGCATAGAAACTAAGTCCATTAGTAATGAGGATATTGGTATTAGTTAAAAACCAATTCGAGCTTGAATCGATCGCATCTGGTGAAGATTTATTGAATATCCAGCTCTTCAGCGATACATTTAGTTGAGTGCAATTGGTGAAGCAATGACACCGCTCCCACAGTGTTCATCCGTCAATCACGACCAAGTTGTTTTGCCAGTGCATCGTGCTGTTATTAATTCCCTCACACTCCCGAGTAAAAGAAAATCATCGCTCGTCCCCCCGATGGAATTTTAATTATAGCCGAAATAACCCAGTCCCGGAATATCTTCTCATGAATATGGAAATAAATCGGCAAATAAGACTTTCGAGTATCCCGTGGGACAAGAAGCATTTTTCTCTGGATTTCGATGTCCTCGTAATTCACGTCGGTCCTCGAAACGGGTTTTGTCGCTTCATCATCATCTCATTTCCTTTGCAAGCACGAGAGCGCAGAGTTGCGTTCGGAGTGAACGTCTCTCGTCATCCGCTTGCCCAAGATTTTCATCGACTTTAATTAAAAACTCAGCACGACACAGTGGTCGGTTTTTGCGGCATAAAGGGGCAGCTTTGTGGGGCCACGTGATGAGAATGGTGCAACTCCCGAAGGGGTGAAGGGAATCTTCAGAAGTCGGTGGGATCCGCGTTTGAAAATTGCGTCCTATTAATCGAGGATCGACCCAGATAAGAATCACGGATTGCTGACGGATTACGTACCAATCGAATAACTCTGTCATTCGTCCTTTCCCGTAGCAGTGCCCGACTGTATGGAAGCTTATGCTTGAGGTTGTTTTACAAAAGTTGGGAATTCTTTCTCTAAATATACTGCGTCTCCGCCGTCGACTCTGATTTTGTAAAAGCTGAGTATGTTTCAACGATACCGGATATTGGGAAATTATTTTTGCAGAAGTCGTCGTCGTAATAAATATTGGGTAAAATATCATGTCAAAAATGAAGTTGCTTCGGCAATTCTGAAAGTTTGCAGGGACTCCATTACCCCATATTTCTTCCTAAGTCTTGGTTATTATGTTGATGAAGAACTCGTTTATTGATAATATTCAACCACAAAGGGCACTCGAATTTTACGACAATTAATTCCAAGAGAATGTTATTGTGCATTTTTTAAAAGAGCTTATACTCCCCACAGCGTATATTTAAAAAAAATCTTTATGCAGGTAAGTTTTTCAAAATACCTCATCAAATTAATTTTGAATTAGTTTAAAGTTTTTAGTGTGTTTTTTCTATAATGATTTTAATACTAGGTCATTATTCGATTCGTTATATTTATTGGGAGACATTACTCATAATAATTAATTTTCCCAATTTTTTGAGACTCGCAGCAATTTCGTCAGTGGCGCTCTGCTGAAGAGGAGTCACATTTCCGAGTTCATCGGTTTAATGCTTGTCCGGCAAAGAATAGGAAACCAATTAGTGATCGAAGTCCCCTCGGGAAGAGCTAATGGGTTCCGTGAAAGGTAACCACACGACGCGTAAAAACGCATCCTAAATCCTCGCCTGATAAAATTGGAGGTATTCGGTCTCCAGCCTCGTTTTCCCTGAGTGATGCCTCCGTATCGAAAGCCGATTCAAGTTTTTTTGCCTCAAAATATCCGCGGCCTTCCGTTGAGGGGAAATTACATCACGGTACCCGCGAAGACTCCCGCACGTACTTGAAGGGGAGCCAGAATCACTGGCCCTACAAATAATTCAACGGGGAACATAAAGACTTTTGCTATGGCTTGGCCTGGATTTTCAAACTCGCGGATCGTGCAAAATTTTTTTTCCGGATTGTCGAGTCTTTTTTATTCTCCATTCGTTTTTTTTTATTTTTAAACCATTCCCTCCCGACTTTCATCTCCGCGGTTCGCTTCGATTGATCTCGCCGTGGGATTTATATCTCCCACCCTCGCCACCCACCGTTGTTACACCGTCCTGTCTCCCCCCCCACCCAACCACCAGCCTCCCTCCGTCCCCCCCTCCTCCTCCTCTTCCCACCTCGCCTGCCCGTACGTACGCCACCGCCTCAGCCTCCTTCCCATGGATGCCCTGTAATGGATTGCACAGTAATGGATGCGGATGTGTTGCAACAGCTCTCCGGGGAGCGCGGTGATTGGCCAGCCGTCAGATGTGCACCCGTAGGAAAGAGAGAGAAAGGTTATCTCTCCCCACCCCTAATCCTTTTTCTTTATTTTTTCAAGTCTCTCCCTTTCCCTCGCCTATCTCGTCGTGTGAGATCTCCGGGTGAGGATGATTGCTCAAAACATTCCTTTTCCGTTTTTAGTCGAGGAGCCAAAGAGGAGGAAACACGCTGGGGAAGGCAAAATCCTCGAACGGTCATCCGCATCAGTCCGCAGTCCCGGATCTGCTGGGACCTTCCCCTCTTTGGTGACCCCCTGTCGAATCCCGAAAATGCCCTCTCCTTCTCCACCCCTTATCTCTTTCACAATCAGGCGCATTTACTTCTTCCGAAACTCCCAGAGTTACAGTAGCTTCAGAGATTCCTGACTCGAGAGATTCTCGCAACCAAAACCGATCATTTTTGTTGTGTTATAATCTTGGAAATTCGGAATCAGGAGTGTAAGAGTTGATATTGTTTGCATGGAAATCCATGTCGACTAAAAGCTGAAGAACGAAAATGGACTATTTTTGAATGGTTTTCCAACGTGAGGAAAGACGATAATAGCCAATGAGGCGTTTTATTATTTATTTATCCCCAATTACGGACTGAAGTACATGGCCCAGTAAGAATTGTGGCTGCTGATTACATTGACCCTTACTCTAGATCTCACTGCGAAGCTATTTATCAGGTTCATATGTTTTCATAATTGGTATTTAGGATTATCATGGGCAGTAGAATAGTGTTTTGGGACTGAAGTTCAATCCGTTTCGATGAAAAACTTTAACTATATATGTAGTACCCTCTTAAACGTCGATTCATCACTACGACGATACTACATTTCAAACTAGGAAATAGAATTTAAATATATTCTCATTCAGCGTGAACCCATTCATTTTAGGTTTAAATCTGTCGAGGATAGTCAGCCTGCCTTGAATTCCCCACTTCAGTTCCCTCGATGTGAATGGCTTTAAGAATTGGACGCGGTATTTGCATGCTTTTTTCATTACAAAATTATTCCAAATTTTCCGGTCATTCAATTCTGCGAGCGGAATATAGAGTGAAGGCTTTTGCTTTCCTGGGAAACAGAAGGTTTTTCAATCGATCTGAAAGTCATTTTGGAATCTTCTCGTTATATCAGGTCTCTCGCGATCAAGGCGAAATCAGTTCGTCCTGCGAAGACCATGACTAGCCTTTTAACAGCTTCGCGCACTCTTCGAGGAGAAGCAAACACATGGGTTGATTGGGTGTTGGACTTGAATGCATAGCGTTTATCCCATGTGTCCGGCACGACAGCCCCAATCCCCGCCCTCACTTCGGTCAAATACCGACCTCCCTTAAAGGATTTCAAAACGTAGTCGACTCGGAACGCCACACCATCCCCGACTATCCTCACCTAAGGTCAAAAATTTCCTGAGGAAAAACGGTCCGGTGAGAAAACTCAAAGGTGAGAGGTTTCTTCCTCCATTTCCTCGAAAGAGTTCGAGGTCGGCGGAGACTTCTGCTACCGCGTCGGAGCCTCTCGTTTTCAGTTGCCTGCGCAACTCACTCCGAAAGGTCTCCCGGCCGCCCCCGGGGAGAGGGACGGGAAAGAAGGTGGGAAACTGCTTCCCATGATGGCCTCCCATCATGGAGGGAGACGAAGGCTGCGGTCTCCTAAGACGGGAGAGGCAAGAAATAAAAATGAGCATCGGTTGAAATGAAAAAAAAATTGAAGAGGCGCAGGAGACGTCTGAAGACATGAGCGTGAGGATATAAAAATATATGTTTGAAAAAATAAGAAAACGAATCTAGACTTGAGGGGCCGTATCCTACGTCGGGTTGTTTTTGTTCATGCGCATTTCCCATGAAGTTTCTCGTGAAGATGCATCCGGTATCGGGTGCTTCCGGTCTCCGCGGAATCCCATAGAGTTCACGAGTATGGTGGCGACGAGAACCGACTTGTGCGCATGCGTTCGTATGGTTATTTATTTTATTCAATCTTTTTTATTTCACTTCCCGTGATCTCGTTTTTCCTTGATATCAGTGGGTAGGGAGATAGAGAGAGAGAGGGTAAGATTGCAGTCACGTGGATGCCGGATGTGTCGTACGTATATTGCGCATCGGGTCCACCTCTCTCTCCATCCACCTCAGTTCCGCCTGGGGTTCACCGTCGTCGCCGTAAATAATCGAGTTGTATGCTTCAGAGCGAGCAAATGGCTCGTGGGGAGGTTGGGGGGAGGGGGTGGAATCGGTGTAGTTACGCGGCGGAGTGCTTATTTAATGGGGAGTGCGTAAATCTGTGTCAGGATGACAGGTCACGAGCGAATGCATAAAATGCACGATTGGCACAGTCTAGTAAAACAATTTCCGAGCATTGAGATGAGTTGATATCGCTGGATTCTGAATTATTGGGGTGGTCATGCACGTGAATCATCTTATGCTAGGATAGTTTTCACATGTGAATGCCCTCCACGGCGCTTAATTTGCGACTGCTTCCGGTAAAAGAGAATGAAGAACGAGTTTCCGGATTTCGTGGTTCTTAAAATCTTCAAAAAAAGGCGCATAATTTATCCGGAAGCAGCTTTTATGACTGAAATAAATTAATTTTTCCGTGCAAAAGGTGAACTTCATTTTACTTCTGTTAATTTACGCATATTTTCTCTTTCTTAAAGCATGGATTTTATTTGACAGTTGAGTCATTTACCATGTGCAAATTTTTTGTACGTAGCGACGTGCCTCTGCAGTTCTACTCACCAATGACAACTTAGGTTAACGTAAATTTAAGAGCACTAGGATCTTACGAGATGTTTGTGAGATCTATAAAATGTCTGCATTTTAATTGATTCTGTAAAATTCAGTGTAGCAAATGCCTTAAAAAAGATTTTACTAAGTAAATTGTTTTTCTCTAAATAAAATGATAACGCTAAATAGCCTTTGTTTTATCATTTTCGGTGATAAGGCCAATAACATCTTCACGTTAGTAACCAGCGGAAATATTACTATCAACTATTATTATATTTTGAAATTATTATAAAGTTAACAGTAATTTCCTTAGTTGCTGCCTATTAAGATTTGAAAAATGTTTTATGTATATCGTTGAAAGAGCTTGTGCTGCCACGTGCATATTATGTTGTACGTGTTCTGATCGTTCTTGTAGATTATACCCAGATTTATCTGCAATTCGTATATCCGGTTATTCAATACCTCCACGATTGGTCGAAATATTCGGGAACTAGTCTTAGATCCCACATCCGAATCTTTGGTTCCGATCCTAGATCCGAATTGCTAGTAATTATGGAATATTCATTTTTGGGACAGTTGTCATTATACACTTGTCCTTGCCACACTTCATTTACGGCTCCACTGTGAGCATAGTCGGTCATAATAGAGTACTTTTCAATTTTTGGGCTCGGTTTCTTCGGACCACCTTACTGCTTTACCCGGAAATGCGAGTAAATAAACCTGAGTTTAATCTGATAGCTATCAGATGGGGTGTTAGTACCTTGACTGCCAGGGTCCTTGATGGCCTCCCGGGGGAATGGTGCCGAAGGATGCGGATGGTACTTCGTGAAAACGTGGGATAAGGAGAGGGGCGGGGAAGGGAGGGAGGGACATAATAAGAATTATCAGAGGAATCTGGTGACATTTTGGCCCCCTCCCCCCCCCCCAGTTACCTCTCCGCACCCCCCCTCCCCCGTTTCACCACAGCCCCCACCCTTCCTTCCCCTCCCCCACAAAGGACTCCACCCGCCCCCGCTCTCCCCCTTCATCCCTCCACCGTCTGACCCCTGCTGGACTATTTTCTCCCTCGCAAGGACACACGCAGCCTTCGTCGTCCTTTGTCGTCCGAATTTTCCGGATCGGCTGGAACTCATCGTCGCCCGGCCGGTTTTTAGCGCGCAAACAGATTACGGAGGCGGGGGGTGGAGCGGGTCGTGTGGGAAATGGGGGAGGGGGGAAGGGAGAGGGGTGGAGTCCTTCCCTCCTATTTCCCCCTTCCCTCCTCAGTTCGCAAAAGGCCGTTTTTTTAGCCCTGTTTCAGTGAGCATTTAAGTGTGGAGAATGGGGGTAGTTCACTCCCCTTTTCAGCTTCTGCTGATTGCATGGCGGTTGTGTTGATAAAGAGGCCACAAAATACTAACAAAGTAGTCGATCGTCATAATTATTTTACCGCTGTCTCTTCGGCACCTACTTATGCTTCAGCTTTGATTTGTATGACTGAAATAATTTTTTTTATATTTCATCTCCGTTACTATCACGGCCATTCTGTGTTTAGTCGTTGTCGATCGATGGAAACTAACATAAAGAGTGCTACTCACGGCTGTGCGACTAATTGTCTCTGACGGACATCTAAATAAATTTCCCGCGATTCACCAAAAAGGTTTGTGACAGGGGGTGCAAGCCCCCAGGTCGGATGGGTGAGAGATAAGGTAGAGCAATGGTGTTTAACTGGTTAGGAAAAGAATAAACATTAACCACAATAATTTATACGATAGACCTCCACCATACCTATAACTGCAGAACTGGCAAGTAAAAAATACATTGCGTAGATTATCTTATTTTTAACCATAATGGTAGTTTTAGTCCTTAAAACAGATGGAGACGGGCTGTATTAATGCTGTTAGTGTAGAGACTGCAATCACTTTTCTGCATCGTGGAGTTTTGATGTACTGTTGTCATGCAATTCTTATTAGATAATTTGATTCTGCAGTGCGAAATCCGCTCATATTATGGAACTATCCCGACGACCTGTCGGAACTGTTGAGTTGGTTGAGCCGGTAGAGCTCTTCTCTCCTATAACTCGAAACGATGGTTTTTGAGAAGGGCTACCTACCTTCCCGCTCGCCATAGAACTGCTAGAAGAACTACCCATGTATTTCTCCCCAGTCCTGGAACCCCCTCCTCTTCTTCCACGGTGCTTCACAACCTCTTCCACGCTGATGAGACCCCCACACGAGAAATACTTAACCCATCCCCCGTCCTTTTCCCTTATTGGACCACTTGGAAAACCGCTTTACAAGAGGGCCTTGGTAATTTCTCTCTCTCCCTCTCCCCTTCAGTCCCTCCACTCGTGTGAAGAGACTGCCGGAGAGGAGGCGGGCGTCGGTCATGCATCACCCGCCGCCCCCTCCCCCTCTCTAGCATGCATCTTCCAAGGCGGAAGAAGGGGAGTGGCTTATGGTAACAAACAGTCCGGGAGAGAGAGAGAGGGAGTGCTGAGAGATACAAAAGAAATGGTCTCTTTAGGTGGTCTCAAGGCCTAGTAAAAGAAAAACCGAAATGGAAAAAGATTGAGGAAGTACAAGGCGAATCGACTTCTCACGGGCGAAATTGAGACACGTTGTGATTGACCGTTGCCAATCGTTCGTATTCCTTACATTCTCTCGTGGAATATCAAACCAGAATCGAAATGTGTTGTGGGAATCTCCGCCGTTTCATTGGGAAATAGAATGGCGAAAATTATCCTCTCGCGAGTTTATGTAATGTTGAAGCATCACAAAATAATAAGATTATTCGAGAAAAGTGTGTATAGTTTATTCACATTTACCCTGTAATACAAAAAAAAAAGACTACGGAAATGAACTTTTTATTATTTTACGCTAATGTTGGAGAACTTGGCGCATTTCGGAGTGTGTTACATTTTGTCTTGGTGAAAAATAGCATCTTGAGAGCTTTTTTTTAAATTTCTGATTGGGAGTAATGGGATGAAAATACATTTCTTACCCAAGGCATTCCTCCGACTCAGACCAGGTATTCGGGCGGTCTAAAATTCTGTAATATATGCTACAGAAATGCCTTTTCTCATCCTACTGACCTTATTATCAAGAATGTTATATGCTCAATATGTGTTATCTGGATCCAGACAACTTTATGCCTTTCATAATTAAAAATTAGCCTATATGCTGGATCGCGAATGTCCATGCCTTGTCTATTTTTAAATTATGTTTTTACGCTGGTTGTTTCTTTAACATTGATCATTTAACTAGGCTTTCGCGGACAGCCCCTCAATTTGCTTCTGTCATCTTTTCGATGAAACTATTGAATGCGAACGAGGACAGATATTAATGCGATCAGTTGTCATGGCAATTAGGAACACGACAAAACTTGGAAAATACCTACGTGCCCAATTAATCAAGAGACCCGCCAGTAAATCCTCGTCCCTTGCCAAAAGCCACCTGGAATCCAAAAAGGTGCCTGCACTAGGGCAGGGTGTTTAGGGACCCCCGCAACCGCAGAGGTCCCAGTCGCATGGGGTCCCTGCGCGGAGAATTCAACGTTCGTCGGCGCGCAACCCAAGAGGGTTGGGGGGGGCTACGACGTACCGGTTGAGGACGGGGGCGGGTGTCGGAGGGGGGCGGGTGTCGGAGGGGGGCGAAAGGGAGGAGGCGGAAGGAAGAATGCGAGGACGCAAGACGGAGAGACTGATGGCCTCAGAAAGGTCCTTCAATGTCCTTTGAGCCATTGGTTTCGGCGAATCAGAAGAGAGGTAGGTGGACCATTGGGTATTCATGGCTATTGAAATCCTCCGGCGGGTGAAATGCTAAGGGGGTGAGACGTGGAGGGAGAGGGGTGATGGCTCGCTTGAAGGATGTTTTGGTGGGACGGGAGGCAGAGAGAGAGAGGGAGTACAGGGGAGGGGTATGATGAAAGCGATGGAACTTGGCAGGCAGCAGCTAACAGTCCGACCAACCCACCCGACGTAGGCACTCTTTTTAACACGTGCGAACCGAGCCCTCGGCCACGAAGCCTCCCCACAACCCACCCCCTCCCCTTCTCTCTCTCTCCTCACGTAGAACCCTCGGAAGAATGGACCCCCCCCCTCTCGTCTGTCCCTCCTCTCTCATCCCCAACCGCCCTCTCTCCTTTCGCCCCTATTATTTGCGAGGCAAAGCGTAGGGTTTTTCCTTACGGAATAGAGCGCGTTCCACGCAACCCCCGCCCTCGGGGGAGGCCGAATGATATGCAAAAGGAGCCCGGCGACAAAATGGGAGAGGGTTTCCGTCAGTGCAAATGGGGAAACGTCGGTGTTTTTTCTTGGGAAATCGGAACTTAAATCCTTCCTCGAGTTTCCCCCATTGTGCTCTACGTGGTTAATGCCTGTGGTCTTTATCCATCATATATTCCATTGCAATGTAGATGAGTTATCGTAACGTGTTCGTTATTTTGCCCATGGTTTACTTTCATCTCCGCTAATGTTTTATTTCCATCCTTAGGAAAGGTAAATGCGCAGATAACTGTTAAAGAAATTTTGATCGGACTATCAGGGTAATCGAAGTTTTTCAATTAATTATCGATGGAGCTCTTGCGCAATATAATTTCAGGCAATGGTCTGTCTCCATAACCTTCAGCCTTTATGGATGTTAATTAAAAACTATTTTACCAATTGTTTATTATTCTTGCCCGTGTCATTTGAACAACTAGAGTTTTCTTCTTCGCTTGGTACTCTTTCCTCGAAGGATATAATTGAAAGGCTGAAAAATATTTAACCACATCGATTAAGTTAGTAGCTATGAGACCTGTTTTAACCATCGAATCGGGTGGTGACCTAACACCCCCCGCCACACGTCCTTGCGACGGCTTGTGGGGTATTAAGTAGATGTAGAATCGAAGATTGTATAAAGGCTTCTCCCGGCCCTTTTCTCTGTGAGGTATCTGAATACCAAATAGCATACATCTCGTGGTCGGGTGTCGTTTTTCAGCAAAACTGTGTATTTCGAATAATCGACACGATCGGATAAACGGATATGCCGATGTGGTTACCCTTGTTATTGAACCATTAAAAGAGACTCACAATAATTATCTGGAATTCATTTATTTATCGGTTTCCGGACGTACTCAATTATATGGGGCATTGAGCCATCGTTTATTCACTCTTCTGCCCCTATGAAATATTTAGAGGAATAAATTGTTACAATGGTAACGGTTCAATTAATATCAGCCAGCCACATTCCTGATTACATATATGTCTGAAATGTGTATTTCGGTGAATCAAATGTGTTGCTCTTTATAAATTAATCCGTTTCTATCAAATTACCTTACGAAACTACGAACAATCACCTGAGATTTTTTCGTGACAATTCATTATGCATCTTTTACCATTTTAATAATTAAAATTGTGTAGTCTGTTTCTCTGGTACTAAACCATCTGAATATGTGACCAAATTTTAAGAATGATAAGGATTGGTATTTTGCTCTAGTTACTGGGATGTTATCACCCACCTTTCCGAGTCTGACGTGAGTGAACGGGTTCATCGATGGGAAGCAAATTGTTTTCCCGTATGGAAAGGGCGTATTGGTCAGAATTTACGGGTGATCTCCTTCGGTGAGGGAGAACTGCTGGAAGTACAACTAGAGCCGAGGAAGCTGGAGGAAGAGTGAGAAAGGAAAGAGATCTGTGGAATCCACGGGCAGTGAAGGGCATGGGGGATGTGTGAGAAGGGTCTAGAGGGATAGGGTCGAGCCGGTCTGGAAGAGAAAGGATGGAAGTGACCTAAAGAGAGACCGAGAGAGAGAGAGAGAGAGAGAGAATAGAGTTCGGAAGCTTCTCCTTCCTCGAAAAGCCATCCAACATCTCACGTAATTCAAGACTCGTCCCCGGCACACATCCTCCCCACCGAAACCCCCTTCCTTTCCCTTAACCACCACCCCCGCCGTCGCTGTGATGGCCGGGACAAAAGGGGATAATGGCCCTAGGGGTACCCGTCTGGTAAAAGAGGGACAGAGGAGATGAAGGGGGTCGGTGGGGGGAGGAGGGGGAGAGAGAGTGGGGTTAGAGCCTCGGGAGTAGCCGAACCGAGGGTGCCCACTCTTCCCCCGTCCCCATCGTCGGCCGCCTATCCCACTCTCCTCCAGTTTTGCCCCTGTACTTTCCTGCCCGCCTACATCATATCCAGCTAGCCCACCCTCGTTCTGGGTTTCTCGGAGCGAGACGATGAACACGGGGGGTGGAAGCCGCCGAAGATTGTTGGTTGGCACCGGTCTTTCTGCTTTCTTGGGGAGAGAGACGCCGGCCGTAAAGAGATCTCGAGGTATACTTTCAGTCTTATTCGGGAGGTTTGTAAAGACGATCAGCTGCCTGAAACGTATTCGACTGTTAGCAGTTCGATTTCTTGTTTCCTCCATCTCTTCACCCACGTTCTTCAATAAGATATTCTCTTATTTCTCCGTAATTAGTTTCTTCCCCTATTAATTAATTAATATCTGCCTGTCTTCCGGTGGCCTCCTTAGTCAGTATTCGCTTTTCCATTAAATCTTTATAGCCTTAAGCTTTTAATTAGCAACGCCTTCGAACAGTTCAGAACAAAATCGGCCAAACGACCATGTGTCCCACAGGTTTATAAACTGGGTCTTTTTACTGCTAAAAGGAAGAGTTTCATTTTCTTTTCAATGGTCCGCAGGTAATACAAGTGTTGTTTATTAGTTTTCCAAAGGGCCACTGAGTTCTGTATATCCTCCCGTAATGGGTTGTTGAAGCATGCTCGCTTTGTTACATTCGCAAGCGATTTGAAACCAAGACAATATCTCGTCTGTAGGCGACTAATCCGCTGACGCGGTCGGCCTTATCTTTATTGTAGGGCACCGCCCATCATTCGCTCGGAACTGGAAGTCCACAAGGTGGTGATGCGCTCTTGTTATTTGTTTAAAGGGAAATATAACCTCTTTTCAGGCGGGTGATTATTTAGCTCCCGGGGGTGGTGACGTTTGTGCAAGGTGTTGGTTGTCTCCTTCCAAATTAAGGTGTCGCTGCAAGGTTTGATTCTCTCAGTCGTCGCCTTAACTTACGGAACCATTATTGTTTGTTAACGTTTCCGTTCCCCAATGCGGAGCGCCCTCGCGGCTGGCGGCATTTCCTTCCGAACTTTAATCAGGCGAACAGCGCCGGTGACGTCAGTGCCCTCTGTGTTTGACTTACGTATCGCACCGGGTACGGACACTCGTGGTGTTGGTGAACCTATTGTCATGTCTGGACGCATTTTCTTATGGAACACCGGATTCGTTCGTTTTGCAGAGACTGTGAATATTCCTCGCGAAAGTAAACCATTTGTGTTGGCGTCTTCCCGCGTATTTGCTAGGTCTGCCTATCGCACAATGGCGCTCAAAACGCGCCTCGCATGTTTGATTCGGGTTAAAACGTATCAGTCGAGGAAAACACGAGATTGAACCGGTTTCCACGCGTAATTTCTCGTTTCAATCCTGTTTTCTCCGTCTTGTAATTCTGTGAGAACGGGTAAATATTGATCAGAGCATTGAATTTGATCATGAATGAATCATTTATTAATCATAAGCATAATGATTTATATTACTTAATAACTTTACTGTCAAGTTAAGTTTAAGTGAACTGAATGAAGTTAAGTGAGATAATCATTTATTTAATCCCGCAAAAATATTATCTTGAAGGGCATATTTAAATATATACGAAGTGTTATTCTTTTTTATATCGAAAAGGACTTTTCTTATGTCCTTTACGGGATGATAGTTAAGTCCGTACGACGTTATTGGCTAAAGCATACCACATATTAGCTATTACTACGCCATATATTAGCTATACTAGAATGCTTTCATGCCATTCACCTTTCGGAAGGTCGCGGCGTATTTATGTTGATATTATAAGCCTGAGGACGGAAATTGTTCTTGTCACATAGCTGCAAATTTAGTATTTTGTTATTGGTATAAATTGACACAACTTGTTCTTTCCTAGCAAATCCTTGCTCCCTAAATAAACTTTGACGAACGTAGAAAACCTACCTACGATATTAATCTCTACACTTATTACTCCTGACTTTGTTATCTCCTATCAATGATGAAAGGTCGTCACAATGATAGAACCATAGAAACGTGAAGAGGCTGCCTTGTAATGCAACACTGAAAGTCTTCCAAATTTGAGTTAATTTCCTCCTTTTAACTAGGTATTATGTGATGAAAACACAGAATGAGGCGAGGGGACTGGAGAGACAGCAAAACAATAGCCCTCTCCGCAAATGAAATGCGGTAGGAAACTGATTACTTGTCCACCCTGCGGAATTTATTTCTACCCTCACGTCCAACATTAAGGGACCAAATTTTCAGATACGAGGATCCATTCAACGCCGAGTATCTTATTCGGATCTCTAGCCGAAAGTATGGTATTCTCAACAAATTCATGTTCGTTACTTTAGAGTTGGGGTATGTTCAAATCTTTGCCATCCTTAACAGCTGTAAGAAGGGGCGTATGTCACGCTCTGCTACGCCCATCTCATTGAGACAGCACTGGAGGGCTTGCGAACCTGCTGGGAATCATGCTCCCATTTTAGTTTTACTCCCGAATGTGACCCTCCCGCCCCGCTGTATCTCTCTCCTCGTCTACCTCTCTCTCGACGACAATCAGGCGAGAGATATCATTAATTTCCGTTTCCTCCTCACTTGTTGACTCTTGGCAACTGGATGACGGGGAGAGCGGCAGGGGGGGAGGGGAGGATGGGATGCTCTATAAGAGCGACGGAGCGGGGGAGGCGGTTGTTTCTTGGGAGGAGGAAGATACGGCGGAAGAGGGGAGGGAGGCGAGTAGCCTCCTTATCTGCACCGAAGAATCACATCTATCCTCCCCTGCCCTAACTTTCCGCCCCCTCCCCCTGCAGAGCATCCCCGGAGACGGAGAGCAGTACATCATCCACGCGCGAAAAAAAAGATGAGAGGAGAAACAAAAAAGGATAGACGAGCGAAGACCGAAGGGCGCAATCTTATCTCCCTCCGTAATAGAGGAACTTCCGCTGAGTCGACGCGTGGGTAGTCCACGTACACACGAACAACTACACAGCGAGGCGTCCGTCCGTCCGTTACGGTACCCGTATGGAAGCGAGTTGAATCAGGCCCAGGTGTGCGACTACCGCTCCCACTCACTCTCTCCCGCGAGTCTTTTATTTTTTCGGAAAAACAGCCCGAGAGCCCTCCCTCAATCACGCATATCGTCGAGGCCCTTTTCTCCCTTCAATTTCTCTCGCCATTTTTTTTTTCAATTTATTTATTCCGTTCTCTACCCATCCGCTCTTTCACCGGTGGACGCGTCCCTACACATTATTTCGTGTTTTTTTTTCTTCCACCTCTTGCGAATTTTCCCGGCGCCATTGTCCCCCGGACGGAGCCGACATCTGCGCACGAGACCCAGCTTCGAAGCCTGACGCTCGGTGGCGCTGATGGTTTTGTTTTTTTCTCTTTCGTCGTTGACGTCCGTCCTTTCGCTCTCCCCCCAACCCGTCCCTCGCCCTTCCCCGTGCCACGGAAAGGGCCGACTCGCTTCCCGGCCATCACCCCCTCAAAAGCCTCTCTGCCAAATGCTCCGTCCGCATCGATATTTCCTTTTTTTCATTTAAACAAGCGACTTGCGTATAGTAATTCGATCCCGAAATGAATTCTTGAGAACGGACGGCACAGGCGACGCCGGTGCCCGGAGGATGATGGCGTAACAAAGGGAGTAGTGGATGGGGGTGGCCGGGGGGGGGGGGTGCAAAAGAGTTTAGGTGGGGATTATGCCCCCATTTCCGATATTCTCATTTCCGATACTCATTAGCACGGGATATTTTATACCTGCTCCTCCGATACCGACCCGAAAACTTCATTCGGATTATGTCCCAGTTTCCGATATTCCCATTCCGGTCAATCCAGTGGGGTGGAGGGAGGGGCTCGATTGCGTAGGCACATGAATATATCACCCTCACCCCTCTCTCCTCCCCCCAACCCGCCCTTCGACGGTGGCGCCCGAAATGTCGGATCGCGGAATTGCACGTCACGTGACGGTGGCGAAAAATCACGCGAGCACTCGACGATAACGCGAAAGCGAGTTCGGTCGATGTCTTGTCGGCGCTGCCCGGAATGTGGCCGAGGCGAATTCCAGCGACGCCTTAATTTCGTCTAGTCGAACTCGAGAATTCTAGGAGATACTTATTGTGTGTCTCGGGGAGATTTTTGTGGATTGGTCGTCGGTCGTGGTGGTGGATTGCTTCAAGCGGGGGATGCAATCACGAAGCTCGGAAGGAGATCAGAAGTAAGAGCGGAGACTTGTTTTCGTCGGTGGGGTAAAAATTAAAAGTCGTTTAATTAAGTTTTAGCCGTGACTGGTGGTTCAAGTTAATCTTCAGTCTAGGAAGACATTATAAAATCTGGTCTAAATCGTTGAAGGGTTTTCATAATCTGTAACAGACAAATCTCAGTTATTGGAAGTTGCTTTTAGGGGGATTGGATGGAAGGGATCCGTTCTCACAAACACGCACACACACACATGTATAGGAAACGTAATTTATATGTAAATATATATATATATATATATATATATATATATATATATATATGTATATATCCTCGAATGTCTGTTACATATATGTTCGGTATTTCGTCACGACAATTCTTGTTCCTTTAAAGCCCCCAATATTTCGTAGTGTCAGAGGACGCCTAGATAGCTTAACTGGCTGATGCACTCATCCGGACTTATAGGGATTTGGGTTCGAATCCCGGTCAAGGCGAACGATTTTTACACTCTGAAATTGTTGCGTTGTAATGCATATTAGAAAATGACCCCGTCAAAAGTTACTGCTGCGACATCTTCCGCAGTTTCTTTGATTTCTCTTGACCTCTTTGCCAAAGATACATAAAATCCTCTTTGCCAAAGATACATTTAACTAAATCTAATATCTTAACAAGCTTCGCCGCAATTTCCACCATTATTGGGACCCCCTGTGGCAAAACCGTCAAGATGCCAGGCTCGAACTCGCGGGATTCTACTACTTTCCCCCTGGGCCAACTTAAGAACAAAAATACCACTGGGTCAGTTTTTTTTTCGAGCAATGAATTTTCTGTTATGCATTCTCTGGCACGCGAGGTCGGAAACGTTCGTCGTATCTGCGGGGAGGGGAGGCCAAATGATTAATGCATTGCCCCAAATCTGTGATATCAGTCCCCACAGGTAAGGATTTTCTTTAAGTCTTCCAACTCGAAGTTTGGGATTAGGTTACCAGGGCAAATAGCACGCCCATCGCTACTGCAGATTGCCATCTCTATATATATATATGTTTGGATAGTGAAATTTCTTTTTCATTCTTTTCCGTAAAGTCTGTATTCTTCGCCCTCTTTTGTCCCTTATCTGTTTTCCTTTCTTCGATAACGTCTCCTGATCGGTGGAAGCATTTCCGTGGATTGGTTGAAACTCTCTATTGAGTGAAGTTGAATGTCAGCATTGGGATGAAATTTGAAATATCGAATATGCAAATGCAGAAGCGTTCGCGTTTTGTGCTCACCCACTTTCCATTTTCGCCCCAAAAAACGCTCAAAGTAATCTTTCTTTGACTTTTTATTTACGAGTGGAGGGGAGTGCTTTAGGACCCTCTTGCAAGAGTCGGATGAGATTTCCACGAGTCCGAGATAGTTGAAATTTAGAGCGTCCACCATTAAACCCATGATCTCACGAACGACTCAATCGACGTATGCCATAGGCAGCGCCAACTGAACCGTCGTCCTTACTTGAGTCTGAATCATAAGTGTTTCCCATTGGTCACTCATTGGTCGAACTGCGAATAATAATTGATTTGCTCTATTAAAATTGGTCCTTTGCTATCGCGCATACAGGTAATTTGTCTTGGGCGTAGAATATGGAGAAATGCGTTTAATTCTCTTCTTGTTGTTGTTAGAACTCAATATGTTTGTGGTAATTTCCAAATTTATTTTTTCAGTTACCTTTTATTCACTACTAAATCTGGATCCTCTGAAACTAAATAATATTTACACATAATCCCGTAATATTTAACTAAGACTCCTCTATGGCTGCATACAAATTATGGGTTTTTGGTTGCAAGAAAGATGGGAGCATTAAATCTTAAGAACCTTGGAAGGAGTAGGAGGGCGACCAGGTCGACTTGTCAACATTGAGCCATTAATAAAGGTGTGCTTTAATATACATTCGTTCCTCTCTCTATCTCTAGCTAGCCGGTGATCACGCACGCACTCTCACGTGACACCGACACCTCCTATCCCCCCCCCTTCTTTCTGCATTCTGCCTTTATTTGTCGCCCAAGGCGCGAGTGGCGAATAACCCTTTCCCAGAATGCATTACTCACCGATTCTCCCCACTCGGCCCCTCCCTCTCCGCCCCACTCCTCTCCCCCTCAGACGTTTGCAGAAACTCTCCTTACCCCGCCCCTCTCCCACCTCGATTCCTCAACCTCTTGACTGTCTGCGCGAGTGAGCAAGCGAGCGAGCGAGGGAGGGAGACGGACGGAAAGACTTCTCTTTCCCACCGACACGGCACAACTATTTCCGGTAGGTAGGTCCCGGCGTGACGTAACCCCTTCCATCTCCTCCTTTTCCATTCCTTTCTCTTCTGACTTCACGCCCTCCCCTTCCTTATCCCACACCATCTTTTAGAAGAGACCATCCCTCGGGGTCGTAAATGCTCCGCGTTCCCACATAAACACCTACCCACCTTTGTTTTCCGAAAGTTTTGGTCACCCCAGTCAGTCTATCCCGTGCGGAGACGGAGACGAATAGCTTCAATTTCACGGAAGTCTTATCTTTTCTGGTATTTTGTTCACTCAGTGAAGTGTTTATCACCATTCGAATTCTCAAAAAATAGATAAAAGTGATCTCCGTCATATTGAGAGGTTGAATCGAAATCTTGGCTTGAATCGTAGATTTTAATAAGTTGCATTCATATTGTGTGATTTAACCAATACCTAAACACATAAAAATTAAGTCAATAAAATCAAGTTTTCAACAAAATTAAAGCACCGAAGATTTAAACCGCTGCAGAATTTCAGAATTCGGTGATGGTTACGAACTTTCAGGTACACTGCACCAAGAAAAAGCCCTTCACTTGGCGAATCTTGATGCAGATTATCAAGAGAGTGCAACTTGGTTAGGTACTCATATTTTGATCGGTGAAACATATATAAAGTTATCGGGACAACGCAAAACGATTTAAATCCATTGAAAATGGTGATGAAGGCAGGTGGTACGATGCTGATATTAAGACTGGAATACTTCCATGTCTTTTCTTTATCTGCAGTTCAGGTGTCCGTGTCAACCTGAACCTCTCAGTTTCAAAAATGCCATCTCGCCAACGAGCTGCGCCCATGTAAGAAACGGCGACACATTCGGAGGCGGCCTGCCTCGGGTGGCCCCATAGAAATTGCAGATCGACACTATCCGGTGGACCACACCACTCCCTCCACTCTGGCTATCTCGGCCTGACCCCGTTTCCCTCCCGCCCTCCTCAGGCGGCTCTGCGCGTGAATGCGACGTTTCCGATCGCGCATTTGCTAAGCATTCGTTTTCGTATGTGCGCTCCCGTACGTGCTCGAATGTCTCACGCATTATGGGCGTGTGGGCAGATCAAGAGAGAGAGAGAGGGCCCGTGGCTGCGAGGCGGGCGCTATCGAAGGGGAAAGTGAAAGTGGAAAATGTTTTTATATTAAAAAAAAACTCCGCCTTCCCCCACTCCCATTGTGTCTTCTCTCCCAGTCATTACGCTCATCGTCCACGTTCAAGCCGCCCCCACTCCTTCCTAAGCATACTATGGAACTATTTAGCCCGTAGCAATAAAATTCCCCCTTCTCTAATTTGTTAGCCATTAGCATGCTCACGTGTGCCTTTGTGGGGTGGGTGGTTGCAATGTTGGGAGCGTGAGTTCCTCCGAGCGATGCTTACCTGTTTTTCCGCCTTTCCGCTCCCTTCATGCTATAAAACTCAAGCTTTTAATTTAAGTTGTGGGACCAGTTTTTGAAAGATTGAAATTGGGATCGGGGTATTAATATCAACTGGATGCAAGTGGGTTGTATCCGCAGACTTCAATGAGTATTGTAAATCATTGAGGGCGTGGCTATTATCATACTTCTCCGTGTATTCGTTTGATTAGTTTGCTAATGTTTTCTTGTCTGCCAAGGAGAACCCAACGAACATATGATGTCATTATGTAAAATATAACTATTTCTTGAAACATAGATGGAAACTACACTTTCATTTCGTACTTGTACGCAATGAAAGCGTCCGCACGCTATGCCAATCCATTCCTCCTCCTTGAAAGTTGAAATTAAGTTACTTTGCCTGAAGTCGAGCATCAAATGAACTTATAGTAACTGAGTAATACTGCTACACCGACGTTTATGGTTGGAAATTATGTTTATAAATCGTTCTCTCAATTTTCGGGGAAATGCTACTTTATGGAAATTGAAATAGTCCCGTTTGCGTAACTGTATGCGTTGATTTTCTTTGAACAGCTTTCATTTCATCCCCCTTGACTAGAACGCTGTTTTTGTCATTTCGGTCTCATCATGTACGTACCTATGTGTTGTCTAACGTTCCCCAATATGCGATTTGTGTGACACTATCCAAATTTAACGTTGCTTTAGTAATTGTTTCTCCTAGTACCATTCCCGAGCACTCATATTTTCTAGTGTGGTAAATCATGGCGGCCGGTGCTACATGAATCAAAGTGCGCCCACTTCATTTACACTTGTTACGTTGCAGGCCTACTACTCCACACGTAGGCGCGTCTTTGCTATAAATTTTATCCTTCCACGTTTTATATTCTCCTTTCCTATTCCTGGTGTCAACCACTCACCAATCTGCTCCAATATTATTTTTCGTAGTTCACACACCTCTCGCACCTACCTTCCGTTCCTACTTCCGATGTGTTTATCCTCAGTCCTGTTTCCCTCTTTTATTTTCCTCAATCCCCTTCACTCTTAATGGAATTCGTCCCTATCCTCACCGACGTATATCCCTCCTGAACCCCTCCCCCCCCCCATCCTCTCTTCATCACGTCCTCCTCCCTAGCCCCCTCCCCCCCTCACCTCCCACACTCTCCTTCCTCACTACCCATTCCTCCTCCCTCCCCGCGATCCTTCCCTTAGATTTCGTGCCAGGGTTTCCCAAAGTACGTCATCCACGCGGGCGTTTTTCCTGCTTGGCTCCCGAGTTTTTTTTTCCTCCTCACCCTCTCACCATAAATTGGTGTCGCTCGTGAGGAGTGCTGTTATTCATTCGTACGCGAACAAAACAATGAGATCTTCGTGGGGCCGCCGACTCTTTTGAGATAAGCCTTCCAAAGTGTGACCGTGATAAATGAATGTATATGTCTCCAGTTTATTGCCTCCGAAGTTCCTCGACGTTGGCACCATACCCTCTTTATCTTTGAAATGCGCCGGAAAAAGGTGTATTCTGCTAGGGTTTCATGATTTCTGAACGTGCCCTATATGGTTGAAGTGTTATTCGTCGGTGGTAATGAAATGCATCGCGTCAACACCTACGCTCACGTTACTTTTGTCAGCTTCGGGTTCACTGAATTCGTACCTTCCGGTGGTATTTCTTTAGTGACGTAAGCCCGCTATCGAGTTAGACCCTACAGAATGGCTAAATGGCGTGTCCGGAAGAGTAAAAGCGGGGTCTTGGGGTATAAATAGGGTTTGGTTTTGCTTGAGGCATGCTGGAAAAAGTCAGAACAGAACCAACCTTAACTGTTAGCAGGGAATGCTGGTACTACGTGTGATGGATGCCGTAAGGCTTGGTAATCCACCTACCGTCTTTACTCATCGAAGTCAAAAATTCACTTCTTGCTCCGTCTGTCATTCTGTAGCTCAGAATTCTTCTCCGTCTTCTTCCGCGACAAGGAGGCCTGCTCCCCACTCTCCAACCCTTTCGCTCACGCAACCGTCCCCCCGATCCATCATCTAGTCCTCTCCCGTCGTCTCCCCCCTCCGGCGAAGTCATCTCCTCCCGTCGACCACCGTCTTCACTTTTAAATCTCTCTCTCTCTGTCACTGCACCCGTTCCTCCACATCTCCCTTTGACACCGAAACCTTTCGCCGAATCTTCTTCCTCCATTAGATTCCTCATTCATTTTGTAAAAAACCTTCCCCCCTCTCTGATCCTTGTCTTCGCATCCGTCCTCACCGAGAGAGCTCGGGGGAAGGTATACCGTTTTCACTTTTCCCTCTCGAAGGACGACCGGCAAACAGCCCCCACTGAATTCCTTCGCCATCGATCCAAAGGCTGAGTCATTCCAGTACAGGGGAACTTCCCGTGGGTGTCAGTCAGTCTGGCCCAGCTCGACGGGCGGACGAGGGTAGAGGCCCGATATTTTTATTAAATCCTCCGTCCAAATCCTCAGGTCTCAGCTGGTATTTCCATAAGCCGGTGTATTTATTGTATCGGAATCCCTTTCGAAGTCGGTGACAAGGATTTTCATTATATCGACCCTATAATCAGGTCCTTCCGTATCGGGGTCATTGGGGGTCGATTGTGACCAAAGGATGTCTAGGGGTTCGTTTGCATGTTATTAAATATAGGGAA
The DNA here is from genome assembly GCF_022747635.1 of Hetaerina americana. Classification (NCBI taxonomy): domain Eukaryota; kingdom Metazoa; phylum Arthropoda; class Insecta; order Odonata; family Calopterygidae; genus Hetaerina; species Hetaerina americana. The sequence continues at coordinate 13,096,258 of NW_027287427.1, forward strand.
ATTCCCTCCGCAGATACGTACGGAATCATTGAGGTCATTTACTCTTGTCCACCCATTGAAATTAACGAAGCGACGAAATTGAGGCAAAAGCACTGATTGGCGCGTGTTTTCCGTCGCGTGTTAAGACCTCGTTGGATGAACGAAAGTGAACAAATTATTATGACAGAAAGCGCCCGGAGGCGAGAAGTGCAGAATTAGGTTAAGAACCGCTGCGATATTTCGTTTTCGTCGGTTCACGTCGTGGTTAAAGGTCATGCGGTCCTCGTTTTATTTCTGCGCAGCGTGTTTACCGCTCACCCATGTTACCCAGAAACGCCACGTTCAAGAGGCGTGGGGGGTGGAAGTGTTGAGCGGCAGTGCGTCCTTTTAAACAGGTTTTTTTTACGGGCGCCCGTATTCGTTGGCTCAATTTTCCTTTAGTGGCCCCCCTTAGTTTTTCAGTGGCGTGGAAAAATTTCAGCGAATTGACCCTTTGTAGACCCCCGACGCTATGGAATAAATTTTATTTCGGTAACGTAGAGGGATTTTATTTTCTTCTTTGAGAAATTATTCTTACCCGCGGTTGAAATTGAAAAATATATATATATATATATATATATATATATATATATATATATATATATATATATATATATATATATATATATATAATTGAAAATATTCAATGCGATGATTAAAGTGATTCTTCTTTGCATTTATTGTAGTCACGCATTGTGTACGCAAAACATTTAATGAAACCAAATGCGTAATGATTTACGCGTGGATTTTACGAGCTCTTTGAAGGAGCTAGCTCTCTCGTGGGTGACCCAGTGAGCGCATATGGTGTTAATCCGTGCGTAGTGCAAGAGTTAATGAAATCCCTTGCACGCATTACCCTTGTGAAAAAATTCCTCACTCCGGGCGAGGTGTAATCTTAACACCGTAGTGGAATGTGTGGAAAATTAAAGACACATTTTTTACGCAATTCAAAAGAAGTAATTGAATGTCTACAACCGTATTATTAGTTGACTTTCCCCCTTCTTTGGTGTATATGGCTCTTTCAGGAAGGGCGGGAGATGAAACTTGGTCGTTACCGGCGACATTAAAAAGGTTTAAACTTAAAAGTTCCTGGGGCATTTTTTTTTCTCTCTCTCTCTTCTCCCTCTAATAATTACGTGGGTGACCCAGTGAGCGCATATGGTGTTAATCCGTGCGTAGTGCAAGAGTTAATGAAATCCCTTGCACGCATTACCCTTGTGAAAAAATTCCTCACTCCGGGCGAGGTGTAATCTTAACACCGTAGTGGAATGTGTGGAAAATTAAAGACACATTTTTTACGCAATTCAAAAGAAGTAATTGAATGTCTACAACCGTATTATTAGTTGACTTTCCCCCTTCTTTGGTGTATATGGCTCTTTCAGGAAGGGCGGGAGATGAAACTTGGTCGTTACCGGCGACATTAAAAAGGTTTAAACTTAAAAGTTCCTGGGGCATTTTTTTTTCTCTCTCTCTCTTCTCCCTCTAATAATTACCGCCAGCGTTCTGAGGCAAGAATTTCCGGATTCTCGGAGGTTTTCCACCCGGAGTTATTGTCCCATAAGTCTCTCCCCTCGCGCGAGAATTGTTAGCGAAGTTTTCGTGACCACCACCTATCTCCTTCTCCTCCTTTCTCTCTCTCACTCCCTCTGTTCTTCCTCAGCGGCGGTTGGCAGGGAATGGAGGGGTGGGCGATGGTGAGGAGGCGGACAAAGGGGTCTGAGTAGTCTGTAGCGATGTGCCGTGCTTCTCGGGCGGGGTCTTTCCGATTTGGAGGGAAGTTGGGAACGGGGATGAGGGGTGTGTAGTTGTTTTGGAAAGTTCCTTCCGCCCCCTCCCAACCTCTTCCTCCTCCTCCCCCTCGGCTCCTCGGGAGGTTGCGTCAGCACGAGGGACCGTCGGCGGGGTGGGGGAGAAGGGAGGGGGAGGTGGTTTGGCGATCTGATTTCGAGGAAGGGAGGAGGAGGGGGTGGGTGACCGACATCGTTTCTTCCACCCAAGCGGTCACAGACTTTCCCCAGAGTTGTCTGAGGGGTGCCGGGCCCTCGCCCAGGCCTCCCAAGCGAGAGGACCACAATTCGAGGCCGGGAGGAATCTATTCCGGTGGCACCCATGACCTCACAACTCGCTTAATTCCAGTCCTTCGCGGGTGGTGATTAAGGCGGGCAATTTCTCACGGGTGCCGAGTTCAAGGGGGCGCACTCAAAAATGTCAAATTAGTTAACGCTGGGTTGGGATTAACCTACCCCCAAAGTTAATCTTCAACAGAAATGCATTTTTGTGTAATTGTAGGCTAAGGAACGTATCGCATAATAGAAAAACTGCAAAACTTCGAATCCTCCGGCTCCGAATACTGTCATGTGATCTCTGAAACGAACATTTTTTTCCGTATGTTTTCTATATTTGCGTAACGTTTCCTCTTCCATTGTCTCTGTTTAGTAGTCTTGATCTCTTAAAAGCTCAAACCAGTTTTTGCTTGGAGGTTTTCTCCCCATTATCGCAGGTTTAAAAAAAATCGTTGAAGCAGCTTCGTGCTTTGGCTATGGCTCCCGGCTTCTTTCGCCCGTGTCCGGTTCGATTCCCGATTTGATCGAGTTGATCGATGGCACTTCGGTTCTCATTTATCTCTGGCGCGGAAATCGCTTCGAGTGCGTTAATCTCCCGACGGTTCAACGTTTACTCTCGCCAACGCCTTGCGCAAAAAGTTCCCACACCAGATTCGTTTCCTGCCATGCGACCTCCCCATCACGTGCTCCAATACTCATCTCCTCCTTAATTAAAATGTCCACACCGCTCGAGCGCGTACTTATGAATGTGCTATTTAAACAGCATTGGCAAATGTTCAAAAGGGACGTAATAAAGTAGTGGAATTCTGAGATTGTGAAATTGCTTATTTAACTTTTTAAGGCAGCAGATACTTGCTGTGTATTGATTTGTATTGTCTGGATGATTACAACATTGTATCTTCTGACATGTGGACAATAAAATTTTATGACACCTTTGCGGTTGTTATCGGAGGAAGGACCCGAGTTTCAGTCTTCCTCGTCGTCCATATTTCACCCTCGTTCTTATTTTCCCATGCCCTCTACTTCCCTAAATTATAGCCCCGTAATTGTTTATTATTTTCCATCTGCTGTGGGTAGACATTGATTATTATGTTTCGCATTGAGAGAATTTCGATTACTGCTTAGGTTAATTTAAGGAATAATTTCCTCGAAGTGATTTTTCCTCATTTCGTCTCCCTTCCATTACTATTGAGTTAATCCTGGTTTTTCGTGCTCCAATATTTTTCACAGGTTTCAATGGTGTCTTCTACGCCTAAATATTTCCCACGTTATATATATATATATATATATATATATATATATATTACTCTTGCTATTTGTACTGCTGTGTGTGTTAAGCGAGCCTAAATTAATCATTTTCTTCAGACTTATCCATCATTTATTGGTAATATGTAGGGCAAAAGAAAAAAATGAAAAAGGATGATTTATTTCTCTTAGAATCAATGACTCCCAATCATTTTTCAAAACAGATCCCTAATCAACTGGTTTAATCGTTGATATTTGGTGGTGAGTGCATTATTTTGCTAATTAATGACGATGTGGAGTCGAAATAGGCGTATTGCGAAATCATTTTTACCTGGTGTTCTTTTGTTAGCCTTGCTTACTCTTGTCTATAGATTGAGAGAAAGGATGCCTCCCTGGAGTCTCATTTATGCTTGAATGAAGGCGTTGTTCTGATTTGTTTGTATCCTGTTCCCTCAAACCCTCGTCTTACCATCCTCCTTCCATTATCGGCGGTTGACTCATTCTAACCCTGGAGTGCGGTAATACAGGGGACGATTTGAAGAAAATTACGTTTCGATTCTCACTCCTCTTTCTATTTTCCTACCCGAAAATGAGTGATCATATGGTGAATAGAACACTGTTGCTTTTATTCAAACTATTTGATTTCAAAACCACTAATTGTGTTCCAACTTGAATGATCTCCCGACCCGCCGCTTTCCTTCGATGATTGGCGTCTCTCAACACCTGCTTTAGCGTACATGGCAATATCCTCGGTGTCAAGTGTTGTTTCTACAGCAATGTGTCTTGGGTGTGGGCGGCCAATTTCTCTTTTCAATGACCCCGTCCGCCCCCGGTCACCTTAAAAGCGAACGTTAACGGCCGCCAACTCGGCGAATTCTTTGGGTGGGTTCACAGCCGTCCCAACTAAACGGCGTCCGGCCCGGAACTCCACGCGATCACTCGCGTGCTTCCAGCGAGAAATGTGCGTAAGTCACCGTTTGTTTACCCGTCTCGTCGGTGTCTCCCAGTCAATAGCCGTCCCTCTTTCGGGTGGGTAGGGCAGGGGGGGGGCGAGATTCGGGGTGGCGGGTCTCGCCGGGCGGAGGAGGAGTACAATACCCTCCCAAATTGATGCTCAGCAGAAGGAACTGGAAACCCCGCTTCGTACCCTTCCATTTGTTTCGCGTGAGTGCGCAAAATTTTAAGAATGCTCTTCGTTGCTGAATTAGCTGCCTCGGTGCGTCTTTCAAATGTTCGCATTCCGTTTGGAAATGTTTCACGGAGAATGAGGAACTGGCAACAAGCCAACATGGTTATTTTAATCAGGACTGATTTTTAAATCGCAACTCTTTTCATTTTATGGTCTTCATTTTCTGATCATTTAATTTCTATGATGAAAATTTCATGTAGGTCATGCTTCATAAAGTTTAAGTGTAATAAGATTCATATGATCGTCAAATATGTCAATACAGTCCTCATAACAAAAGGAGCTTGGTAGTTCAGTGAGTAAAACGCTGGGTTGCTAAACGGGGGGCCCGGGTTCCATTCAAGGTGACGCCTCTGGCTACTTTCAGATTCACTCAAGCCTAGTGACCTTTCGTGAACTATTATCTTGCTGGGATATCACAGACGGCACAGGGAATACAAATGCACCCTCCCTACCCCGGATTGTAGATTTCACACAGTGCAGGACTTACCACGAGTTGAGCCCTACTTTCATCAGTCATATCGACCTAATTGAAATAGCCAGGAATATGTTCTACCCAGAACGTGGGCATTCCATATTTTGTAATATAGCGTATTGAGGAAATTAATTTTCCGCAACTTCCTTTTACTGGCTTGATTTTGACCAGATGTTGCTCCAAAGGTAATTATTTTTTCTCCCTTTCCAGTTTTTCGTTACCTTTCACTGGTTCATCGTCATACTTCGTTGAGTGCTGAGTACCTGAAGGGAACTCAGTCGCTGGCGTCTGTTTGAAACTTATTCAGGGTTGTACTAAATCGACCTCGGAAGAAAACCCATCACTGAGGTTTATCTCCACTTTCCGCCCCATCGGAAGGCGTTTTTCGCCGTCAAAAACCATTACCAAACCCCTTCATTGTTCGCGCATTGAAATCAGTCGAGCGCGCTTAATTTGCCATTTTTCAATAATACGTCTAAAGAGGTTTTCTTTATCACCTGCCTTACTGTTTTCACCTCCGATATGTTCAGTGATGACACAAATATTTAATTAATTCCTGCTGCGATTTTTAAGAAGTCAATTTGTTGCTTATCCAATTAATGGCCCTCTCTAAGCTAATGTTACGGTAACTTGCTATGCATAACGTGTGCCATATGGCCTCTTGAAAATTACGAGTAATAACTCAAGTTGGCGTTTTCTCTGCGGTTACATGGTGTTCTCCCCAAATACTATATTATTCCTTTTTCTGGATTCCAAGCAATTATTTTAATTTGTACGAGTTTACTTTAAATGTATTCGGCTGGCAAGGAAAACTTAAAACTCTGAATCTGACCCCAAATTAAGGCAGAGTATATGTGTATATATTTAAATCATATATATATATATATACATAAATATATCATTTAAATATATAGGCATGGCCCCACGGTGACACTGCCCCGTCTCCGTTTAAGAAACGCGCCCCCGGGAGCGAGTGTAATTATTCTTTATCGCGGCGCCTGCGCGCAATAAAGCATTCGCACGGACCATAGCCGATGTGCTTTCCCTTTCATCTCGCTCGCCTTCCTGTGCGCGCGCTTGCGAATTACGCCTTGAGAAAGCTTACGTCCGCCTTCCTGCTCATATCAATTACTCTGGTATTCGGCGACCACCGTCGTCCCGGGAAGAATCGAAGAAGTAGCTTGCGTAACAGTTAATGGCCGATAATGTTTCTCGAGAGCAGCGTCCAGTCCTCATCAACTTGAGACATTAAAACATTAGGCAGCGGATGAGCGGCTCACAGTGGTAGGTCACCCTTAGTCGCATATCTCCGGTTTAAACTTATTTCGAATTATTATCGAAAGCAAAATTTATCTTACTCATAACTAGGTACTCCGTCATCGACGGGGGAGTACTATGGAAACGCCGTATCAAACCCCGTTACGGGTGGCAATTCAATATAATGAATAAATGACTAAAAGCCAGAAACTTAAAAAGGAAAATTTATGATTTTCTCCAGATATCCGTTACGTGAAGTATTTTTTTCTTGTATTTTACGCCGCGTTCGTGGATAGCCATGTTGGAGACCACGCTGGGAGTTTTGCTTTTTTTTTGCCAAGCAGCTACTGACAGCCAAGATATTTTAAACGTGCCCGTAGTTAATGTCCTATCTGATGAAAATAAGTCCCGGGTGCTGTCAATGGAGGTTGGCGTGTCGAATGAAACCGCCGTTTAATTGATGATCACATTTCAAAAAATATTAGTGAGTCTTCCTGAGTGGACGCGATGTGATGCTCGGTCTCGTCGAAAATGCGTTGAACTTAAAAAAAAAAACTAAGTCGCGCCGGAAATATCCGAATGCCTCCTCCTGTGGAGCGATAGGTTCCTTGCTGAGCGAAGACGACCGGGAGGAGTGGATGCTTGTTAAAAAGGTCGTCCGGACGGTGCGCGGCGTCCTTCTCCCTTGCGTGCCCTTCTTCAAAGGACCCCCCCACCCCACCTCCCGTAAAAGTCGTCTCGTAATCTTCAATCTCTCTCGACCGATCGCGTCGAGGAAACGGGGGACCAAATTCGAATCCGCGTCCTCCTCCCCCTCCTCTTCCCCCCAGGTGGCAGCAACGCCCGGAACACACGCATACTCACTTCTTGCACGGGCGGGCGATCCATCCCAACCAAACATCATCCCTCCCCTCCACCCTCCCTCCCTGGCATAAAGTCGTATCTCATTTTGGAAATAAGGAAGCGCCTCTTGGAGGGAGGGAGAGGGATAAAGGGGTTTCGGGGGTGAGATGCCGGGTAGGAAGGGGGGTGGGGGAGACGAGAGAGAAATTTTTGGACGGGAGAGAGAGGGGAGGGGTGGTCGGGTAGAGAGGTTAGGAAACATCAAAAGATGAAGAAGAGTGGTGCTTTGTGTTTTTTTTAATTTTATTTTAATTAATGACCGTCTTGATGGGAGAATGATTGCGTTGCATCACAAGTTACGTGGTTTCGAACCTTAAAAAGAAGAACGTCCCTCCCCTTCAATTTCAAGCCACCTCCCCCATCTTTGTATTTAATTTATCGTTTTCGGCTCTCTCTCTCTCCCCCTCCAACTCCCTTTCTCTCTCGATCTCTGTCTCTCCCGAACGATGATGGCGGCAAAAAAAAAACGTGAGTCTGTGTGAAGATATGTGTAGTGAAGCTCGTGCAAGGAAACTGCCCGCTCGCCCTCCCACGAACGGGGTTCGCCTCTCTCCGCGGCGAGTGGCAATTTAAGGATGCGGCACGTACCACACGTGTACTAGTGGACGCTTAAAAAAAAGGAAAAAGTCGTGTTCAAATTAAGGAGAGAAAATATTAAAATGGGCCGGAAAAAGAACCCATTCACTTTTTCGTCCGCGACCCTTCCTCCCGCCCGCCCCCTGCTGCTTGACCCCTCTTCATTTGTTTTAAATGTCACCCGCGGTGCAAATTCGATTATTCCCAACCGTCACTCCCTCTTTGCAAGGGAAGCAAATGTTCGCTCAATCAACAGCGGACGGCGTTTAATGAGGGTGGTTGTACCAGGACAGTCGCAAAGCTCTAGGCTTAATGCATGCATTCATACCTGTATATCTGAAAGCTAAAAACATTGGTCTGACTGGTGTACTGGCTACTGCGCACGACTTCATTCATTAGTCGTAATCCCGTCTCAGTAGATTTCGCTTTCCTTATCTTTGTTTTTTATGGGCATCGCTCCTTGTTTTCGTGCTAACTTCACTTGGTTTTCATTAGCGAGGAAAGTGTACATTACAAAAACAAACGCACCCATAAATACTTAACTTACGACCAAACTCAGTTGCGATGCCTCTTGGCATGATTATTAGGTTTCACCCGAAATGATATGCACCGAAGAGTAGAAGGACTTCCTACTCTTTCCGCTGCTAAATCAATGTGATGCCTGGTGGTCCAGTACTGTATGAATATTAATAAAGAGGAGATCGGAACATGGAATTATGTTATTCCAATGATAAAAAGTCGAGAGACTGCCTTTACATCTACTTAATACCCCGCAAGCCGCCGCAAGGGCGTGTGGCGGGGGGTGTTAGGACACCACCCGTAATTTAGAAAGGAAAAAAAAACCGCATGCAAGAACCACAAAATCATATATCCACAAAAAAAACATGCCATTCATTCATGTAAGAACACTTACACCCCACACACATGCAAACACTCAATCTACATCTTACATACACATGCACCTGAAAGTATACCTACAGCTTTGCAGTGTTTAACTTTGCTCCGACTAGTAAATTCAGTGTTTTCAATATTTCTAAAGGTACTTCGGTTTCTTACTATTGTGATTTCTGATTGTTCGGGGAAAGAATGAGTATTTGTACCTATCTGTCCTGGAATCTATCTCCCTTAGAGTTCTGACGGATGATTTAGCTGATCCTAATAACTTTGAGCTTACATTTATTAATTAGTCGTTCAACACTAACCATCTTTGACTTGAAAGTGTCGGAAAATTCGTGTTTACAACGTCTGTTGGCCGCGAATGTGAATCATAACGATTAACTTCGCACAGGTTCATGAAGGACAATAAGTGTAATTCAGACTTCATACAATTCCAATGGAGAATTTGGGTTATATTTACGTAGAATGATTTCATAGATCCTGTTAAGATATAACCGATGTATTTTCCCTCATATACGGTGTATTTTTCACGGGAAGTTCCTCTAGCGGGTGGGAACTTCCAGTTAATGACATAACGCGCGTCACCCTCGATGAACTCGTGAGTGCGCAATTCCGCCTGCATTCCTTCGCTAGGCAATTCCTCCGCGGACTAGACTCACATGTCTGGTGGGCATTTTTCATTTCTTCCTCCTCTCTTGGATTTCGACACCAGAAAACTTGCAGGTTTTAGAATGCCACTTGCGTCATATTCGCCGCACGTAACGGTTTAATTAAAAACGAGTCAAACCAACGATGAAATGATCCTTATCTGGTCTGACAAAAAAATGCCGAGCGTAATCCGAAACGGCATGGGCAATCTCTACCCGCGACTCTCCGTGCATGTTAATTAACTAAATGTTCTCGCACACGAGAATTTTTTTTAATCCGAAAAATTAGTATTTGACATAAAAATCTGCGCATTTTTCTTGCTACATGATATCTCGATGTTTTTGCTACATTATAGAGGCCCCTAATTACCCTAAGTGACTGATGCTAATACCTCATATCTTATGCCGCATATTATTATGTCATATTGTACATATTCAGCATCTATATGTGTGGGATTCGCCATGTTAATGTCATTTTACAAGATCATTTGAATTACATTCCGGATTTCAGTTCGTGCATCCAAATTTCTGGCCTGGTACGCCACCGATTACGTTACTTCGCAGATAATTTCCCAGAGTGATTACGTCAACTCAACAATTTGTTGTACGGAGAGCCAAAAATTAGGATCTTCATATAGTTTTAGTGTTGCGCAATGTATTTATAAATGTTAGACATAACGTTTCAATGCGACTTGAAGTTACTGTATCAAATTAATGTCTTCACTACATGCGCACAAACAAAATTAATCCTTCAGCTTCAATCTGATGAAAATATGGTTCTTGCCTTTATGTGTTAGCGAACGAATACTTCGTGAGCAATTATTCCACCACGTGATTCTCCCCTTCCCACCTAATTGGAGAGTTCAAAAGGCATAAGGTCGGCTTAACAGAGAGCTTAGGTCATTTAATGGGATGCCAGTGATTAATTACTTCTTTTTTTGTACTTAGCAGGACTGTTTATGAGGTCATATCCTCTTAAACTCCCTCATCGTTCTCGTAGCCTGGTCCACCACTATGATCTGTGCTTTTATCTGACCGTTCTTTCCTCAATCTTTTCTTTTTCCTGTATTGGCGGACCTATTATTGAAAATTGAGTCGTTCACGGGAGCCATTATCTCCCTGAGCAAATGAGTTATTATTTCCGTTTTGCGCTCCCTACGAGGGCATTAGGAAAATACAGGTCACATCTGATACTGTCCATTTGAAATAGTCGAGCTGTTATCGATTATTTATTCTAATCCTCCACTCTTTGACGTTGACGCCTTTGTGTTCGCCTTGACGTGCACGGTGTTCATCGAAAGTTTTCCCCTCAAATCCGACCCCGCCTGCTCCACTATCATGGTCCTGTTTTTTTTCAGGTAAACGTGTTTTCGTTTTCGTGTCGCCTGGCTTTTTCTTTTGTTTTTTCCCTACCCCACTCCGGTGTTCTTCACCCCGTGGCGAAAAAGATCGATCCCTCCTTTCCTCCTACGCCTCCCCCCTGGTTCCCTCAATCCCCTCCCACACCCACTCACCCTCCCGCGACCCTTTTTTTTACCTCTTGGGTTAATGGCGATGCGACTCGAAATACAATCGTTCGTTGCCGTGACAATAAAAACGGCGTCTTTTATTCATTATTCCGAATCGGCCCTCGCCGTGCCTCCTTAATGACACGCCAGCTTTGCTTCGACTTCCTTCCCTTATTATTTCTCCTTCTCTTCCGTTTCCTCCGCCCACCCGCAAGGCCTTAGCCCACGTCACGCCCACTTCCCCCTTACTTCCTCTCTTCTTTCTTCCTCCGCTCTCTCCCTTTCTCTCCCTCCCGCCCCCACCATCCCCGCCCCCTGGGCACCCACCCGTTCCGTTTCCTGCTTCCTCCCAACTCTCCCGTATCTCGTTCCCTTACCTTCCTTTCGCATCGGTGACCGTGGGGGTTGGCACCTCCTCCCCTCTCCTCCCTCCCACCCCTCCTCTTTCTTCCTGCCCCTCCGCCCCGACTCCTGTGGTGATATACTCCCACGTCTGCGATCAATTCAGCGACCGCTTCCTCCGGCATATACACACACATCGTTCGGCGAAAGGTGGATGCAGATGACTCACGCGCGTATCCTAGCCGGCGGTATTCGTCTGCATACCCATCACGTGGATTCATCGTAGGGATGCAAGGACGGCAGCCTTTAATAATGCGTGTGTAGGTGGTTGGGGAATTTATTTTTACGGGGTGCAAACGTGAGAGGGATTGCGATTGGCAACAATGTTTTGTGCAATCAAAAATGTTCGGCTGTTTGTCTTTAGTATGGTTACGATTGCGAATTGCGCGCGAAAAGAAGTCATATTTGAAAATGGCGAGGTAATTTCGCTCTAAACCAGTAGGTAACAGTGTCATTGGATAATCCGAGATAAGGAAACGTGTTTGAAATTCACACGGGGGACACATTAGCAATACGACTTAACTTATGACCTTTCCAGGAATTCTGAGAGTGGAAGCGGTTGCAATCTTTGAGAGGACGGAGCATGCATGAATGCATCACGTTGACCAATGATAATGTATGGAATTGCTTAGCGACTCATGGTAGTTGTGTTAGACTCTTATTTATGTTTCACGCGCTTACCCTAAACGGTACTTATAATTCAGCTCAGGATTACTCCGAGAGTCCATTTTTGGGATTATACGATTCTGATCGAATATTTCGAAACATTTATAAGGAAAGGAAACAATATTTCCTATACGCCGTCTCTATCCAAACTCTAAATTAAACAGCATTGTCTGGTGAAATCATTGGTCTTTGTGCAAACGAATGGGAAACGTCCAAATTAATTAAATGCGTATTTTCCTTTTCTGTTTCTGAAGGGTCCATTCCATTTTTCTTGTTCTATATTTTTTTTCACCTTACATCGTGTCGCGATTATCAAATATTTCATTGGAAAAAGGTTTATTTGTATTATAGGCTAAATTATATAAGATCAATCAGTATAGTGTTTTGTAGTTTATTTCAAATTGTGAACGATTACCTGAATTGTGCCAGCTTGATATTGCTGAAACCTTTTATTAAATTGTCCATTGAAATGAATGGAAGAATTTAAGATTTTCATTTACAAATTGGGAGTACTATTAACAAAAAGTATTCCCATTATTAGGTTGTAAATGTGAAAACCACGACCTAAAATCCGAATTACAAGAATGACTTCTATCCAAAGATTCTATGATGTTGAGAATCAAAGGAAGAAGTGATCGGTACCAAGGGATTTCTATCGAATCCGTTTCTGGATTGAAACAGAATCCAGAAACTAGAGTATCCGGAGCTCCCTGGTGTAGTTTGCTTTTAAATGTTTTCTTGTGACTTTATGGAGTTGATGTTTTTAATTTACTTATAGCAAGTAAAGATTTAATTCCGGGACAGGTCATTCAATGTCAATTATTTTAATTTTTTCTCTATTTCTCAATACAATCAATTTCGGCCTCGCGCCGTGCTTGTCCGACTCTTTCGATTTTTAAATGATATATCTCACGTGTGATTTCTTTTTGCTTCTCCACAGGTAAGATGGTGACTACTACAGCACTGGACTTGTGGGGTGGGCATGGAAACGACCCTTCTCTACCGGTGGACCTTCTTCTACGTCACAACGGTTTTTCACTGCTGGAGTGAGTGGAAAAAAAATACTTGACTGGAGGCACTCACTATACCTCCCCTTGCCATACATCATTTTTGATTTGCATTGGTATCGGTTAGCAGAGGGAAAGTTCTGCAGTCATGTGGTTGTCGAATCCTTCGATGGTTCCGTATCGTATTTCACGGCCCCCCCTTTGCCAGCTGTGCCTCCCGACCCAAGGCTTCGAGGGCTCATTTGGAAGTACATTAAGGCGTGCTCCTCCTCTCATATATATTGTGAGCCTAGCGGAAATTATCAGAGTAATTATATTGCATCCATGTTAATTATGTGTCATTATTTAATGTTTCACTCATTTATTAGACGGGAATCCGCAGTTTCGACTGTTTTAGCTCTTTCTATGAGCGTACCATCCTACGCTAGAAAATACTGCTGTCATATAATATTCCTAAATGAGAAACTTAAGTGCATGTTGCATGTGACAAACATTGCTGGGTGAGATTTTCAGTATCTAAGTTGAAATTATGGATTTCGGAGTAAATAAGCTTCATAATAAACTATCGTAAACGTTAGCAAAAATTGTCTTGAGTACAACCCTCCACGTTTTAAACTTCCAGATGCAGGCCGAAGGGAAGAGTATGTTTTTGTTTTTAATTGTGTGTATTTCCGTCTTCTCGTGCAGAATTTAATCTGAACTTCTAGTAAATTATGTGAATTTTTATAGTGTTTTACTTTAATATTAAACAGATAAAGCTAATATGAATACGAGATTCCCAATACTGTGCGAAAATAAAGGTACCCGCGGAAGAGGAATTAGCGTGGGAATAAATTGCATATTTCGGAATTCGTCTCGTAACCGCGTGAGCAAAATGTTTTCAGTTTTCACCGCGTCTGCGGTGTTTTCATTCCCACACGATTGCGGTTCTTTAATTCCCACGTGGATCCCTCTCTCTCTCTCCCTTCCCCTCTTCCCCTTCTTTCGGTCCCGGAATTCAGCAACGTCGCGATTAGGCAGTCGTTTTGTTTCCAATTGCGAGCTCCGGGTCTGTTGGCAGCGCCGTTTCTTATTTCCGACCGCCAACTCCCACTCTCGCAACCGCGCCCCCCCCCTCACCTACCTTCCTTCCGCTCCCATTTCTCCTCATCCTATTCCCTCATCCATCTCACCTCACTCCCTCCCTCCCCCCCCACTACGGCTCTTAGGTACCCGCCCCCACACCCGTAACCCTCGCATCTAAAGCCTAACCTCCTTCCCGGGGCAACTCCCTCCATTGTGTTACCCATAGCCTCTTTCCACACCCATATTCCTCCTCCTCCGCCCCCCCTCCTTCCCTCCCAACCCCACCCGGCGCCCTTATGTTATTCCTTCCAGCGTATCGCTTCCCCCTTTTTCCCAGATAGAAAGGCTTTTTCTTTTTTTTCCTTCCAAGCATTAACCCCGCGCCGCGAGGAGGGACCAGGAGAGACTGGTTCACTGCGACTCTGCGAGGGCGCACCCTTTTCCCTTTCCAACGTGCGTGCGTGTGTGTGTACTTTTTTTTATCCTCCTCCCACTCTCTCGAGAACTCAAACCGTTTCGTAATCCACAACGGTCTCTTTTCCCCCTTGGCGTGCGTGTTGTATCTGTACATGCGCACGTATCTCTCTCCTCGCACTCACTCGCAGCAGTCCGTCGCCGCATTAGCGCACCTCACAATGGATTGGTTTCAACCCCCACGGGTGTCGAAGCTTCTCGTCATATGAGTCGGCAGCTCGCCTGATGGTCTCCGTTCACGTGCGGATTGTTTTATGCATTTGTGTCGAGATCTGATTCAGAGGTCGCCTTAAGGATTCGCGAATTCAGTCTGTGTTGTCTCAACGTGAAGCAATTTGGCTGCCAATCAATATCGATTATATATATATATATATATATATATATATATATATATATATATATATATATATATATATATATATATATATATATATATATATATATACATATATATACATATATATATACATATATATATATATATATATACATATATATATATACATACATATATATACATATATATATATACATATATATATATATATATCCGCCATTTTAAACAGCCTGGATTGATTTACGCCCTCTATCGCCGTGCCTCCTTGAGAATGATTCTGTTTTTACCGAAGGATATTGAGGCATCACTTGATTTATCACCTCTGTCGCGCATTAGGGTATCGGTAACGGAAATATTTTGATTAAATCTCCCTTGAAAGTGCTTACCGACGGCTTCTTCTTTGAGCGGGAAACTCTCCTCCTAACGACTTAATCTTCGTCCTCTTATTGCCTTTGAATTCATCGTTATTATTGATGTATTTTTTTTTCTAAATTGCCACTGGCAGATTTTAAAAGAATTGCCATCTCCTTCTTACCTCCCCAACTGATTCACTGAAACGCATGATTCATTGCTTGGAGGAGGGAGAGTTTATTTTCTTTTGCTCGTCGGAAAGGTTCCGATAGTGCATTATTTTTTATCGTGGAACAGTTTAATTTCCTATATTCGGCGCGATACCTTTTGATCCGAAAATTATTCGGCTTCGTCAGAGATATCTCGACGATCGCCAAGTATTCATCCCAAAAGCGTTATTTATCCGCTAATCTTTCCGTTTCATGCAATGTAAGGATATCCTTTCTCATTAACCGGAACGATAAACCGTAATTAATGGATCATCCTCCGGGGGGTTTCCTACGGACATTAAAGAAAATGTTTATAATCTCTCCTTAAGGAGGGCGCGTCATTAAAATCGGAGGCCTTCGGTTCGTTCAGATGACGCGAATGCTTTCACTCGCTGTCCACCCTTCTACTTATTTCTCCCTCTTGGGTAACATAATTCTTTTTTTTTCTATAACCGCAAATGGTTACGTCGTCCAAATCCCTTCCGGTCGAACACTTATTCAAACAAATATTTTTACTTTGGTTTCGCTTCTGTCCGGGACTGCTGGCGGTGGAATGGGAGAATTTTAAACCTTAGCGCTCATAAATTTCTGAAAGTGCTAATTCCCAATTCCTCCATCTGGTATTTAAATTGTTTCGCGAGACGTCGGTGTAGCAGCGAAAAAACGTAATTGCAACCGTGATTGCGAAATCCATTTTTCATTCCCTCCCTTTCCCCCTTCGCCCCCTACCGTAGCTCTCGCGGAAAGGGACGTGGGATGGCCCCATCCACTAATAAAAACACGACAACGCGACACCAATGAATTCGTTTTAATTATGCATTCACGTCTTTTACCAGCCTTTTCCACGCGTACTCCTCTCTCCCCCCGCACGCCCCTTTTTCCTTTTAAAGTCTCTTCCCCTGCACTGAGTATCCTTCCGTCACGCCCCTACCATTTCTCCCACCCACCCCCCTTCTGCGTCCTCCCACACCCCTCTTTTGGTTGTCTCCTTTGTTTCGCCTTCCTTTTTTTTTTAAATATTGTCTCCCTATCCCTCCATCTCCTTCGTATTCCTCCCTCCTTCGTTCCGACCTCCCGTGGCGTTGCCAACCGCTGATAAATTTACCAACGGTACTATAGGAAAAAAAAGATAACCTGCGGGTACTGCTTACTCCTTCAGAATCTTCAAAACTAGTTCAGGCCTTCTTCCACAATGCGTCAAAATATATCCAATGCAAATGTAATCTGTTCTTGTTCTTTTTTTTTCTTCTTCGCGTCTCTTCCTCATGAATGTTTGGGATGAATGTTTTCCGCTCGATAATTTCCTTGTAAGCAATAAGTATTAAAATATCATCGTTGAAAAATTTCGCTCTCAACGTCTCGATAGTTATTCTTCTCGTGCTGGAGCTAATGGATTCGGGGAAGCGGGGGGAACCATTCTCAATCGTGTGTAAAAGTGCAATTTTGATGAAAAAAAAATATATCAGGCATAATCCTCAATTTTTTTTTCTCCCTTGCGGTTGTTAACGATTTTCGTTCATCAGAAGTTGGCAGTCGTTGTTTCCACCCACGCCTTCACCCCGCTCCCCCCTTCTGAATTCCCCCTCGTTCTTTTTAAATAAAAGAAAACCTTCTCGTTCTTCTCCCTACCTCTCACCCCTCTCCCTCGTGCTGAAATCCTACGGCCCCTTCCCCTCCGCCTATACTCCCCCCCACCCCCTCTCGCGACATCTCCCCTCCCCGTCCCCCGTTCTCCTCTCCTCCCCAACGGTTGAGTGAGAGAGAAACGGGGAGGAGACGATGAAACTTCCGGGAGTCATGCCGCTTTCAAAACATTCTGCGCCCCCTGTCCACCCCCCACCCCCTGACATCGGCCCTCCTTACCCCCTCCTCCTCACCCTCTCAATTCTCTCTTGCTCCTCTCTTCCTCTCCAGCCTATTCCCACCCCCTCCGCACCCCCCTTCCCTCCCTTCCCCTCTCTCTCTCGTTATTTTTCTCGGTCTCGTAATCTTCCCTTTCTTTTTTTTCAACCCCCCTCCCCCGTCTCGAATCGATTGGGATGAGACGCGGCGAGAGAGGAGGGAACTTGGAACCGATGCGTGCTAAATAAAAACCTTCGTCGACTTCTTCTCCTCCTCCTCCTCCTCCACCCACCCATCCACTCACTAACCCTCCCTCCCAATCTCTTCAACCTTTTTCCCTTGTTCCTTCCCACCCCTTAACCCTATCGCACTCCTTCGCGAACCCCCCCCCCCTCTCGAAAATGTATTCCCTCTAGTCTTCTCTGTCCCGTCCCTCCGTTCAATTCTTCCCCCCACGCCCCCCGCGGTGCAAAAGTCTAATCCAACGCTCTTATGCATATGTATCGAGTGGTATGCGAGTTTTAGGGAAAGGATTTGCGTTGTTTCCTCGAGAACATGCCCGTGGAGATCGTAAACAAATTGAACGGCGTACCCTCTTGTCACTCAATTTGGCCTATTATGGCAAGTCTGTCTCGTAAGGGGGGGTAGGGGGCGTAGTCCCCGGCCAATCAGTGATCAGCACCCACCGGGACATAAAACCGTCTGAAAGCAAATCTCCTTGAGAGCGTTAAAGACTGCCCGCGAGGGCCACCGCCCCTCCCCTGATTTGTTGAAATTACGAACTTGAAAAAACTTATTCGTAATATATTTCGCTGTAGGATGAAGGATATCTGGTGCCAGCGTTCTTTATTGACTCTTATCTTCGTCGCAACATTATCTGAAATCTTCAACGTCGTCTCGTTCCCAAGCGATCTTCTTAATAGATGCAACTGCCTTTTAAGTGCCCGAGGTCGAATAGCAAATCTCTCGACTAATCTCTGAGAGGGCTGAGAGACTCGCTTTGCAGTGATACTGTGAGTTTCCTCAATGGGCGATTCCGACATTCAGCTCAATCCATCCTCGTGTATAATTCCACGTATAACAATGCCCGACATGCAACTACGGATCATCCTTCTTTTCTAGTTATGCATAAAAATCATTTCTATTTATTTCCCGGAAAGATGTCGCTGAATTTGAGAGGTAAAGAAACAATCGCAATATGCTCTCTTGAGTTCGGGGAAAATATAACGATAAACGTGACTTATTGAATCGTTTGAGGTGGAGTCGAACGAATATCGTCAATCTCTCGAAGCTGTTTAATCCTGTTTAATTAGCACGCTGGAGTCTCTGCGTACCCACCTAGATTATATTCAGTTTTAAAAGTGGTGACGTCAGACTTTGGACGGCTTCCGACTTCATGTCGCAAGTCTCTAAACGCCAGCCTGCCTCCCTGCCTCTACTTCCTCCTGACTTTGAGACGTACGTCACGTCCATTTAAGGAGCTTACCGAGAGCCTAATCTGGTTATACAGTACGAACTGGCTTTCGCCGTAGCCGTGCTAGCCCATTCCCTACCTCCTCAAAGAATATAGCACAGAAGTTTTTCATTCGTACCATACCTTAACATTTAAATGGTATATTACCTCCAAATTTGCTGCATGTGGTTGGGGAGCATGGTTTGTTTGATTTGTGCGCGGTGGTTTTCCGCGCGTAAAAACGAGATTGGAGGCAAAGAGTGTGCCGATGGACTGAGGATGATGTCCCTTCATAATTGCGTTCGGTGAAGACAGCAGTTTAGTGAAAACCTTTTATCACTTCCCATCGTTTTCCTTTCGTCTCTCATTTCGAAATCCATCGGATTACCCTGACACATCTTTTCCGGGGGCATGGTTGACTCCCCTTGGGGTCACACAGGCGACTGACTGACTGGTTGTTGCATTGCTTCGGAGGCCCATGTTAAGGAAGTGGGGTAAGGCGATTTCTGGAGTGATATGCCCATAGCATGTACTCGGTCACTACGGAGCCGTTTTTTTCGTTAATTTAAGCGCTTGAGCGCATGCATTGTGATTAATCTGCAACTTTCACTTTTTCCTAAGTTATTCCGGTAAACGGTGTTTTATTCATTTTTTTTAATGAGGACTGTATAGGAAAAGGTATTGTGCGGAGGGAAGTTGGAATTTTTCCCTGTGGGCTATGATTTGTTCACTCCTGTTCGTTTCACTCCCTCGACGTTTTGCCTTTCTACGCAGCCCACCCTTCGTTTAACCGATATTTTGGCTCTTTTTCTAGAGTGCCACGCCCCGAAAACACTCTTTGGATTGGAACATTCCCAGCCGTGGAAAATGAAAGGTGGGTGGGTATAGGTGTGCAAGACGAGGAGGGAGGTGTCGATTGTACTATTTTCTCGGTGCGTGCCCACGTGGGTGTGTGTGTGAGGGGATGTGAGGGTGTGTGTGTTGGCGAATTATTTCTGACACAGTGATTATAATGCTTGCGTTGAATTGATTTCCGGGATAATGTAATTTGGAATCTTGAATTCTCCCCACCATTGAGTCGGGTGAAGGGGGACGAATGTCGAAAGTTTCATTGTCCTTCCGAACGGGTCAGAAATGTGTCAAACTCTTCCTAGGTTTGCGTATAAGGTAAGAATTTCCGATGTTGTGAAATCGGGTCTCCCGGGAAGAGTCATGCGTGCTAAAAGATGGGAAATTTGCAACATGGCTTGATTTGTCGTAATTATTCTTGTTTTATTTTGTCGTATTTGAAATTTGTTTGCAAGCGCCAGTTGCCGTAGTGGAAACTTGCGATATCCAAATTCTACGAGATTGAAACGTTTGGTGGTTCGTAAGTCATTAGACTGACTCAAAGGGAAAATACATTAGAGGCTCGGTACTCCATTATTCGCCTTAGCATTTGGGCATCAAGTTTTACTGCATTACTTTTTCATTTATAGGTCATCAAATTCTCACTCCTCACCGTATTCGATGTTTTTAATTAGCCATCGTTACTCCTGAAGTTATTATACCTGAGGACGTGATTATTTTTCGCTCCGAGGTATTGTCCATTCAGAATGATGTAGAAGTTCGGTGATTTCAAATGATTTATTAGCCAGAGGTAGATTTGGATAAAGATAGAATGCTTTTCTAAGAATTGTTTTTTTAATTTTCGTGGTATTTGCTTATTAATTTAATGTGACGAGATAGAGAAATATTAGGACTCTGTCGATGCCCCGGTGTAATGAAATCAGTTATTGGTTTTGTGGGCGAGTTTATTTCAATTAGTTCTTGTACCGCCGCAAAATGACAACGGTATGCTCCAAAGTTATTTAAAAAATATCTCCAGTTGCCCAATAATTCTGCTGCTAATAATGTGTTCGCCAATGATCTCACCCCTCCTCCCTTCTCACACCTTCTCGCATTAAATCGCATTCTTCATTACTTGTCGTTTACAATTCGAATCGTTCTGAAAGATAGAATTTCCCTCGGAGTGGCGACGATCAATTCAGCATATTGTTAGTAATCGAACCGCCTGGTTCTAGACCGGACGCTAATCATTTGCCATATTGCCGCATGGTATAATCTCGGCTCTAAAGCGGGGGCGCCGATGCTGGGACTCAAATATAGCCCGCACGCGAGACCTCCCGTTTCAATACGCACCCGTATTATTCAACATTCTTCGAGGGGGCGGGGTGTAGAGGGGAACCCGAGGAGGCGGAAATGGTTTTCCCATCGCTCTCCGAGGCCGGTCCGCGGCCTCTCTTCCCTCTTCCTCCTATCTCTTTCCCCCTCCCCCCTCGGGGCTGAGCCCACCCTCCCGCCCCCCTTCTTTTCTTTAGATCCCCTGCTCCGGTATCGGTTGAACAATCACTTGCCTGTGTGTGTGTGCGCGCGCCTATAACGCTCCTTTCCCCCTCACGAGTCCCCCCCCCACCTTTCCCGCCACCCGTCCACCCACTCCTCCGTTCCCCCCCTTCTTCTCTCCGTCCTGCACTTCGCAATAGCTCCGTGTGTTAAGAGGTGGTCCCGCTTTCTCTTCCGCTCTTGTTGTTTCCGGTCCCAATCCTTCCCTCCCTTCCCCCCCCACTTCTCTTTTCCCCATCTCCCCCTCTTCAGCCATTCTTCAAGGAGGTCGGTTTGGTAGACCGTTCGGTTTTCGTGGGCGATCGGAGGTGGCGCCTGCCGTTCCGAATCTGATCGGACTTCATGTCGACGGCTTCCCCCCCACCCTCCCTCCACCCTCATTCCCCACCCCCTACCTTCTTTTCGTTGGCCCCACGATTGTCTCTTTCGCTCCCTCCCGCGAGACGGAAACGCCGAAACGACATCAAAACGGTGTCCTCGCCACTGCTGAGGACTGCGAATTATTTTTTTTGGAACCCTCCTGTTCGTTTTTTTTTATTCTTTGATAAATCGACACACATTTTTTTCAGGGATCTAGGAAAAAGTATCGTGTCCACGCGCGCTATTTTGTGACCTTATCTGTGTGTGTAGGGATCGATAGTGGAAATCGTGTTATATTACGCCACTGTGAGAGTCTGAAAGTCTGGGGGGGAAAGGGAAGCAATTTACTGGATGGCCGCAGAACTTTTATGCCGAACTGATAAGCCGAAAACTCGACGGGTAAACAAGAACATTTCCGCGGCTTTTTAGGGATTTCTACTCTTCGCGTCCCTTCAGAAGATAGCCCAATTTCCGTAATAATTTTTGCAATTTGGAAATAGGGAGTAATGTAATAATAACCGTATGCTAGTCAGTTTATCAAAATTATGCGTAAACCCCGTACCAGACTAATTTCTTCTCTTGACTCTGATCAGTACAACCAGTTAGTCCCAGTTCGAATCGATTTGATGATTTTGCATAAACGCTGCTAATTTCTGAGGTGTTTCCAGTTAGTTTATTCGTGCAAAAGACCTCGTGAAGTGTGTGCGTGGACGAAATAAATACACTCATAATACGCAATCGTATCCGTATTCCGGTTTAGTGTCGTATTACCGTCCATATTTCTCTTTACCCTTATCTTTTCACCCTTATCTATTGATAATCCATCTGTGTGGTATCAACTGCCACTTTTAACGTCTCTTAAATCCGTGTTGGCGCAGCAATGACTGGTTAAATGTGGGCTAGCATACACTCGTTTCCAAATTCGCGGGAAATATTCGAACGCCCGTAAACACATGAAAGAGTAGGTGGGGGTTGGGCGTTGAGGGTTGGTTCCATGAAATAGAGCGAACGCAGCAGCGGTGGGAACGGCATGCGCGGTGTTGAATTATTGTTGTTGAATTGATTATTGGTGGTATTCCGGTTCCTAATTGTTTATCACGCTGTAAGTATTTTGCGAACAATACCCCTTCCATCGGACGGGCATGGCCCTTGGTTGACCCCACAGGGCCTTCCATTAGCATCATCGTCTGTATTGCAGTCCGAGGCGACTCCGTTGAATCCGCAATCAAGAACAGGCTGCTGCCGACTCCTAGGCAACCATTCACCCTTCCCCTGCCCCCCCTCATAATTCCCAACCACCTCACAAATTGCCCCCACTGGCGCAAATGACCTCAACCATAGTCGGCTTACTTAATAACGGCCGCTATGAACGCCGTGCACATATCGGGAAAGATTGTTTTTTTTTATTTTCTTTTCGTTCATTTAAGTAATCCAACCGACGAAAGGCTAGGCTGTCCTAAGCGCGGCCGCCGGGTGAATTCGTTGAAAAAAATTCGCATTCCTCGCGACCCCGGGGGGGAGGGGGGGATTTTTCAGATATTCGTCTCATAATCTGTGGCCGTTTTCTCGAACGCATTATATTGCCTGATTCGGATGGAGGGGGGTGGGAGAGGGAGGGGGTGGGTAGCTGGGAGGAAACCGGCGACTCTCTCAATACGGGAGCGTGATATAACGGGGAGAGTGGGCAAAGAACTCGACGTGTATTTTTCCCCCCTCACCCCTCCACCGCCGGTGTCCCGGGCGGAAAGGCACATGCTCGCGTTCTCGCGGGCGGGCGGATCAAGTAGGCCTTCCGATGCCTGAGGCGGGGGAAGGGTTCCATTCCAGCCCCCTTCCCCCACTCCTCCTAACCCCCCCCCCCGCTCCTTCCCTCTCCGCTCCCCTATTCCCCGCCGTCGATAGGGTGGCGGAGAGGCCGAAGGAATTCCGCTTAGGAAAAGGAAAGGTGGAGCTTTTAAACATCGGCGGATAGTTATGCAACTCGGGTCCGCTATCCATTATCCCTTCGAGCCCCGCTGTATTTTTCATCATTTTTCCTTCTCATTCGCTCCGATTTATTCCGAGAATCCATTTAGGCCACCTCCCTTTCCCCCTCGCGAGCCGTGAATTGAGGCTCGCCGATGCGGTCCATCACCGCACGTCCATGACAGGCAGACGAAAAGGATTTGGCGCAGGCACCTAAGTGCTACCGACAAATGTCCTGAACTGAACGACCAGTCGTATGACTGGTCGTTCGTTCCTCGATGCGGATGTGGGAACCGGATCGGTGGTCGCGGATTAATTTCGGAAGTGTTTCGATTCCGTCGTTTCTTCCGTTAATTGCCGTGAGAGAAATTCGGGCACACTCCGCGGCGTGCAAGGAGGAGGAGTAGGAAGGATTGTTCATGCGTGAAACGGAAGTAGCGAATGCGGAAAGAGAGTGTTCTTCGTCTGTGAGACCAAGTCTCGTGGAGTTTTCAAGTCCCCCGAGCATTGGCTCGGTCATTGACAATGCTATTTAGAAGAAATGAAAACTGCAGAAAATTATTCAAAGGTGTGAAATATTCTATGCCAAAAATGTGTTTATTCTATTTGGTTTTATTGAACCATTACTGTAATAATTTCTTTGAGGTATTAAAACAGTGTATGATCCAAAAATTATTAGGTAGGTAAAAGAGGTGGTAACTTTTAATTGAAATGATACCTTAACGAAACTTCTGTTGAAACATCCCAGTCACATCTCTTCCGTTATCAAATCCTGGGTTATCAATCAATCCACCGGCAGTCCTCCAGGCAATCTTGTTTACAGTCAACCTTTTCATTTCTTCTAAGTATCGCCCGATAATAGATGTATTTTACGATTTCTGTCATTTTTATGTGACAGCGTCCGGTGCTTTAATATTAAATGGCTAAGGTTAAAAAAATTAACTAATTAAACGTCTTTATTGACTCGATTATACACGATAGATTGGACTGAGCGCACTTTTTAATTTGTGGCCGTATCACTAATAACCTGCATAAAGGACGTTGGTTTATGGGCATGATGTTTAGAGCTCTACTCAAGCCATTGGGCAAATATATTTTGAGCTCCCGTTCTGGTTTGAGGTAATACTTATCAATGTACTGATTGTACGCGCTATCAGCAATTTAAAAAGCTTGCTCAATTTAAGTGTCTTATCGTAAAAGTGGATAAAAGTCGAAAACGGGATATTTGATACGAATGCATTTCAAAGAATGGCGTCGTTTCGCTATATAGGCTTCACTCAATTTCGTAAATCGTTCTATTCGGCTCCGGTTGGGCGAGTTTAGAACTTCTACCCCGACAAAGCTACCTCCTCAACGAGTGTTACAGTGTTCCTCGTGGAATACTTTTTAACCGCGAATATCTCACTTTTGCACATTACTCACGTCTCCGATAAGTGTTTAAAAGACCAAATAAGGCGACTGAACTCCCAATCCTTGGTTTAAATCAGTGGGATAATTATAGTTCATGGCATTTTATAGTCGTCTGTAGGTAGATAGTGCGTTTATTTTCTTACGCTGTTTGAAAATGAAAATTGGATTAGATTGTGAATGACTCGGGTGATAATAAGCCAAA